>NC_135871.1:14684713-15011657 GCF_031162955.1 Sander vitreus | reverse complement strand
CGTATTCTCGTTTTTTGGTCAAATGGCCTTTTGAATGGGAGTCCAAGGGGCACTTTTATGCTAGCCTCAAAATAGCTATTTTTAAAACACTAAGAAGGCTCGACACAACATGAAACTTTGCTCGAAGTATTACCAGGGGCTCTACACCTTAAAGAAAGCATTGACAACATTGTTTGTGTACCCAGAGTTTACTAAAAAAGGTTTTGAGTAACTCACGTTAGCAGTTTACGCTATCCGCCATTTTCCCAGTCCAAAATAGGCGATCTCCGAATGCGAATCAACGGACTCCATAGGAGGAAATGTCATTCTTATATGAGGCTCCTTTTTCAACTACAAGGTCAATATTGTGTTTCACTAACGACAAAACAACAAATTATCCGTGCATTTATATGGAACTAAGCTTTTGGTGCTTTCCATCTTTACTCTCCTCCCTCGACTATTTTTGACTGGCTCGATAGACGGCGACCACAAGAACAACTGCTAAAGTGAGTAGATCAAAACCTTTCTTTTTAGTAAACTCTGTGTACACAAACAATGTTGTCAATGCTTGCGTTCATGTGTAGAGCCCCTGGCGATACTTCGAGCAAAGTTTCATGTTGTGTCGAGCCTTCTTAGTGTTTTAAAAATAGCTATTTTGAGGCTAGCATAAAAGTGCCCCTAGGACTCCCATTCAAAAGGCCATTTGACCGAAAAACGAGAATATGGTAAATCTTAAAAGTGGCGCTTCCGTCCTAAATATGCTTTTAAACGAAAGTTTGACTCGGGTATATTCACAGACCCTAGGTTGCATTTTGGCGAGAGTTACGCTTTAAGTTTATATTGTGCTCATAAAACACAACAACTGCCCTCCAACATTATGTCTTAAACTGGTTTAAATATGGACAGTACACTATGCTTTGGTTAGATGGCTAAATATTCCAAATTAGAGACCCTTTGAATATTCTGCAAATATTCAGCAAAACGTCTGCTGTTACAACCTGCCAATAAAAATGCATTAAAGTATTACACAGGGCAAAATTCAGGATTATGCAATGGCACAGGTAGGAGTAAGTTAAAGCAAGACATAAGATGCATGCTCTAGTTTCACATTAAGGACCATAGCAAGCCTATGTTATTTTAACTGACCCTTAGGTTGTTGGAACAGAGACGTCATTGAGTGTGACGAAACCCTCAGCTGCCAACACACTCACTTTAGCTTTCATCTTTGGACCTTTTGTGGGTAAAGTATCATGGAATGAGTCAAAACTGGTGTGTGTTTGCTGGTAGCAAGAAAGAGATTTTTTGCTTTGAAGTGAATTTCCTCTAGAGCAGGGGTCTTCAGTGTTTTTTAAGCCAAGGACCCCTTAACTGAGAGAAACATAGAGCAGGGACACCCTACTGCATATATTGTATAAAATTAAGTTGCATAATAAAATGGGCCTACAGTGATGTGTAGGGCGGCCTAATACCTTTTTTGCATAGAATACTAAGCTATTAAAATAAGTGTTGTGCGTGATTTTATAAATCATGTTTTAATGTTCCTGAATGTTATGAATCCTTAGGATTAACTGTATCTGTGGATGGCCTTAGTGACTACCTTACCTATAGGCCAGTAAGTATATCATCAGAGGGGAGTTATATTTGCTAATAATATGTTAGATTCATGGTAAGACTTTTTAATTTTTGAAAAAAATTACCAACACAACAGAACAATTAACAATAATTTGGAGGCCCCCCTGCACTGACTCTGAGGACCCCCTGGGGGTCCCGGACCCTCTGTTGAAGATCCCTGCTGAAGGGCAGAAGAGGCAATATTGTGCAACCATATTACAATACTCTACTATATTAATAAATGAATACTATATTAATTAATATAATCAATGTGTAGGAACGTGTTCAAAAACATGGAAAGCATCTCGATTTATGTAACTATGGCTTATTTCATCTCAAGTGAGTGCTAAACTATTCTAGATAAGAAGATCCATATACCTCTTAGCAGCATTAGCTAACACGCTACATTGAGAATGAGGTGGCGCTTTCTTAAATGTCAATCCACCCTCAGTTTCTTGTGTGCAGTGTGCTCCAGAGATGGCGTCCCATTTGAATTTCCATTTGTTGATACAGGAGAGGCCTTGTGATGCTCCTTCTTGAGAGAACCACTGTGCTTCTTGTAAGTCTTAAACGAGAGGCAGAGATAACATGTTATTACACATAATGTTATCATTGAAAATTACATAAGGTTAATGGGTTACCTAATAATTAAATGTAATTACTCAAACACATATATCTGTACTGTAAGATAGTTGTCCCAATCACAGTTTTTTAAAAACACAAATGTAAGGGCTCCATAGCAAAAACATTTGCTGATGTTATGTGTTACAGTTTTTTTACAACTGCTTACACCTAAAATCTTTACATGTCACACAATGTTTGAAACCTCTCACTCAAAGAGCAAAACTAGACACCAAATGTCCAAAACCATAAGCTATTTCTCAGCCTTTCACTCAAATTATTTTTAATTGCATAAAACACTACACACAATTCCCTACCTAAGACACAAAAATCTAACTAGAAGTAACTTATTTTCCTTTTCCAAACATAACCAATGTGTGTTGACTATGTGTCAAAATGTGTTGACAATAAGAAAACATCACTTTAAAATGGAAAAACCAACTGACCTGAATGTAAAAGTTTAAGAAAAATAAAACGAGCGTGACCATGTAACTTATTTGGGAGTACAGCCATCCCTTGGGAAAGCCACATGGCCATATGGCTGCGCACATCGTCTGGTAGATGGTTAAAAAGAACTGGATCTGTGGAGGAAACACAACATGCACATGCTGACACATACTAGAATGAGAAGGTGACACAGAGAGCCTATAGAAACATAATATTGATCCAGAGTCTAAAATATCTTTTAATGGACGGTGAAAGCGCCTGCACTGTATTAAAGCTAAAGAGCGTCCTGCCGAAAATAGTCCAACACCTAAATAGCAACATCAGCTCTACAATGTAATGTGAATATAACAATCATCACAAACAAATCAAAAGACAAAGACTGAAAATACACCCATTCATTTTGTAAACTGTTGAAAGGGCATTTACTCATGTACTGGAATTTATACTTAGTTAAGTATATTGCTAATTAATGCTACTTTATTTCTAGTTCACTACATTTCAAAGTTAAATATTGTACTATTGCTGCAATACATTTATTCGGCAGCTAGTTAAGAGTTACTTATAATGTTTCATTTTTTTCTTACAAAATATATTAACTGTATTATTGTTCAGTGCACAACATCTCCTTATTGTCAAGTCGTTCTATCTTTCATTAAAGCTCCCATGGCATGAAAATGTCACTTTATTAGTTTTTTAAACATTAATATGAGTTCCCCTAGCCTGCCTATGGTCCCCCAGTGGCTAGAAATGGCAATAGGTGTACACCGAGCCCTGGGTATCCTGCTCTGCCTTTGAGAAAATGAAAGCTCAGATGGGCCGATCTGGAATCTTTGTTGTGGTGTTGAGTGTTTTGTTTCCCTGTTTTTTGACTATTATTATGTTATATATATATTTCTGTTTGTTTTCTGTATTTCCCTGTTGATTGTGTATGTTTCTGTGAGGATTGTTTGTGTTTCTGTTTCCTGCTTTATTTTGATAGTCTGTTTTCTGTCTTGTCTTGTCTAGTTTTGCTTCCTGTGTTTTCCCGCCTTGTCTGATTGTCCTGCCCCGCCCTGATGTGTTTCACCTGCTGTATCACCTGTCCCTCATTTGCTCGTTACCTCATGTATTTAGCCTCTGTGTTCCCTTTGTCTTTTGTCAGATCGTTTTGTGTCCTTGCCCGGTTAGTTTGTGTCTCCTAGTGTCAGCTCTCATCAGTTTCTGTGCTCCCTGGATTTTTTTGTACTTCTCTGTTTTTTTGGATTCCCTTTTGACTTCTTTTTGGAATAAATTTTTTGCCTGCTGAAGCCTCAGGACTCCCTTGGTTTATTTTTGTGTTTTTGATCAAATCAATCCTCCACTTCAACTCTCGCCTGCCTGCTCTCTGCGTTTGGGTCCTATTATTCCCTGCCACATAACAATCTTCTCTTTATGATGTCATAAGGGGAAAAGTTACCTCCCCTTTCTCTGCTTTGCCCGCCCAGAGAATTTGGCCCACCCATGAGAAAGAGAGAGACATCATGGCTTGCAAAAGAGCGAAGCATGGCAGTTGGTCAAGGCCACACCCCCACCCTCCACCTTGCCCCCTCTCTCCTCCTCAATAGCATTTAAAGCTACAGACACATCCTACTGGCACATCCTAAGGAAAGCTTATTGTGGGACTGGCTCTAGTGGCTGTAATTCTGCACCAATGCTGAATTTCGGGAAAGAGACTTCAGATACAGTATAAGGGGACCACTAAGGCCTATATAAAAGCATCGAAAAAGCAGCATGTCATAGGACCTTAACACTTAAGTTACACACTTAATCACTTAAGTTACATTTCCTTTAGTAGAAGTGAAAAGATGAGTGCGGTTAGAATATATCGAACCTACTGTATTTTCAGAGCAGTTTCATTTTTCAATTATTCTGCATGCAGAAACCTGCCTTAATCGTTCACTTTTCAAGCTACATACATACATATAGAATAGTTAAACTACAACAGTAAAATGCTACTTACACATCACATCAGTGATAATAATCCTACAATATATACAGTATATGTAATACTACATCATAATCAAATAAGCCGGTTTCTGCATACTTTTGATTTTTTACCTTAAGTACATTTTAATGAAAATACTTTTTATTATTATTGCTACTTTTACTTAAGTAAAAGATCTAAACACTTGTTCCACCACCAGCAAGAAACTACAGGATGAACCCACCAGCTGTAACTGTGTGATGTACTTCTTCCACCACAGGTAGGGCCGCATGACTGGGATGGCTGACAGACCGTAGTAAGAATACATCACAACGTGGACGAAGCTGTTTATGGTGGGGCCGAAGTATGCTGTAGAGACACAGAAGAGAGACACGGGTAGTTATTCATCTACTGCAAGCAATTACTGTCCGTGAATGGCAAGTGACTGCATTCAGGAGTGCAGTGATCATATAGCTACTAACTTTTCATTAGTCTGCTCCATTTGGAACCATTACTAAAAAGTTCATGTCAAATCATTAGAAGCCATTAACAGTAAAGTAATACAGAACTAATATATTGAACATCTGATGAATAATGAAACATGTTTATGGATCAGAAATTAAAATCAATAGTAAAAGGCATAATTAAGAAGGACATTTTTAGTGTAGGAAAATTGACAGCTCCATTGCTTGCAGGCTGCTGTGCTTTTTTCTGCACAACTTTAATAGAAAAGCACAAAAAGTAGCCTATGTTACACAGTGCAGCAGCGTTCAGGTCAATAAGTGTCACTTAGTGTCCTTAAAGCCCCTGACACACCAACCCGACGGCCGACCGTTGGCAGAAAAGGCAGTCGGACTGATCAGTTGTCTCCCCGAGGTCCAAAAAGTGCCTCAGAACACACCGAAGCGACACCGACTTGAGTGTGCGTTCTGCACATGCGCGAGACGTAATACGTCTCCATAACAGCAGGCGGCAATAATCTGTATTGTCGCCCAAAAAATGAAAACTGGCAGCTGATTGGATGAACACGTCACATGGGTCTGGCTGCTCTTTCAACCGGGCATAATGGCGGCTTCGTTCAGAATACGATCTCATAATTTACGAAGCTAGTTCACTGAAACGTGTTTCTGAAAACATTTTAAGCGAGAAATAGGCCATGCAGTTGCTGAATCTGTCTTCATAGCAGATCGACAAAGGTCAGTTTAAAAGATTTTCGTCAGATATTGAGAGGCTTAGTCACGCTCATCCCGCTCGTCATTTCCGGGTTAGCACTCCACCAATCAGATTGTCATTGAGTCCGACTGCCCGCCCTCTGACCCAGCAAGTCAGTTCGGCCAAAATGAAGGCCAACATCTCCTCCAACGCACGACGGCACTGAATACACCGAATAGACTCGAGTCACTGACCTCGCCAGACTGTCCGACGGCCGATTATCGGGTTGGTGTGTCAGGGCCATTAAGGCTTTGTGGCTGTTTTCGGGGCTAATGGGTTTAACATTAGAGCACTTGAATTATTTAGCTTGCTTTCGGGCCAAACAGTAAATAATGGAGGGGGAAGTTGTGTTAAAACACTCACTATGGCCGCAGGGTACCCAGTTCACAACAAACCACCAGATATTCAGCATGGTAGCATGGTGGTAGATGTGAAGAAACGTCATCTGGTGATTATTCTTCCGTAGTATGAAGAAAAAGGTGTCCATGAACTCAATGAGCTTGGAGAAGTAGTACCACCACAGGACATTTATGATCTGAGAGGATATGCAGCAAATAAATAAAACACAAGAAAAAAACTTCCTCTATATTCCTAAAGAGATGATAAATCAGGAAAATACATTCCAAAGGTTCTTCCCAAATTCCTGCAAACACTATTTATCATACAAGGTGTTACGTGGACGTCTATCCGGAAGGTCCTTGAAAGTTCAGGATAAATAATAAAGCCATTTCATCTGTAGTAGTGACACAGTGATAACACGTTTCATTTAATCACCGCAGAACTGCAAAACTGTGCACGTTTTACTGAACCTTGTTTTCACCTCTACTGCAGAGCTCAGTAGGGACACCAAAGCGAGTCATCATGATGACATGAGTCAGATTAAATTGACTCTGTCTCTTCAGTTTATCTGCTGGGATTTATAGGTACTCACCCATAGAAATCAGGGCAATATATTCTAGCTGTCCTACAATAACTGGTATTTATACCTTTACAGATTGGGAAATAGATTACTTCGTAATACAATTATGTTAAACGTGATAAAATGAAAACATAATCCCCAGCAATAAACTGTTGAAATGTTTTGTGTAAATCAGACTGACCTTATTATCTGCTTCCTGTGCACTGTGAGTGTCCTGGCAGTAGAAGTTGTAGCCACCGTACCACACAGCAGTAACAAGCTGAAGAAAAAAGCCATTTAGAACATGTTATCACCGAATGTACTGGAAGCTAATTCAATTTAATTAAAGCATTTAGCACACAGGGAGGTATTGCAAGAGAAGTGCAAATACAGAAATATTTATTTACCTATACTTTTGTACATTAAAGTGGTACTCCAGTGGTTTATCCATAACGTTGGGCCAAGATATCCTGTTAATTCCTAGTATGGGTTCAGCTGGAAAATATGTTGTATCTCAGACTTCCCATAAGGCAACTTAACTATTTATTATGTTGTAAGGGACCATGTACAATATCAAACAAAATTTTTAATGTTTGACTTGATTTATCTTCAACCGTCCCTGCTTGGCATACGCTAGTGTCTCCAATAACTCCTGTTTGTAACACAGAGGAAAGTACAGTTACTTTAGACTTACTGTACACACTGCTAAATCTGGTTCTGGCTTCCAGGTGCTCACAGGTACACAAAATGACAGATACAACTTAAACAGCAAATTCAGATCAGGCTCCTTGCCAAATAATCCAAGTTTGTTTACATCAGTGCATTTATCAATTTCAATTATATAGTCAGCTGTTTATCAAAAGCAGTTTTCCAGCTAACAATAGATGGCTGTGCTGATGTCTGTGAGGGTATATGAGGGATTTGATGGCTGAAATAACGAGCCTGTCAGCATCCAGCTGTGTCCCTCCTACTCCCTGATAGCATTGTCTAATGGTAGCTTTCAGTGAGAGACAGTAATATTGAAATCACCATTTACAATTATCCGATCATAGCTAGTGATGATGAGCAATATAAGTTCAGAAAACTGGTCAAGGAAGCCAGTCCATAGTTTAGGAGGGTGGTATAAGGTCAGTAAGAGTATGGCTGGATCAGCCCTCAGAGTGAGGGCAATATACTCAAAAGAAGAGAAATCGCCAAGATTGACTCTAATGCAGTTATATTTATTTGAGAAGATGGTGGCAATTCCACCCCCTCGTTTACCCTGTCTAATAGAGTGAAAGAAATTATAATTTGGGGGACAGGTTTCAACAAGAACAGCTGCGCCGTCCGTAGTTAGCCAGGTTTCAACAAGAAACAGAAATTCCAATGGTTTTTCACTGATAAAATCATTGATTGCAAAAGTTTTAGTAGTGAGAGTGCCTATATTTAGTAGACCCATGCTAGCTGAAAGTGCATCTGGCTTTAAAGGAACATGCTGCGGTATGGAAAGAATATTAGTTAGGTTTCTAATTTTAAAATTGCCTTTTCTTTTCACTTTACGCTGGGCAGAAATCAACGTTGGAATAGAACCATAAGCGTGTGTTATGTTATTACATGAAGCAGCTTGACCTATGGTAGCATCCACATGTACAGTGCCATTTGAAATAATACCTGGGGGGGATGAATCTGTGATATTAGTATCAGTAGTGCATTTTATGTGGAAAAAATTGTTTTTATTAACCCTATCAACTGTGTAATAAGGACAGAAGGCCCTATCTGTGAATCTAAATAAGTGCATTTTTCAAAACATCAAAGTATTCCTTTAATTAAACATACTAGTCCATAGGCTTTGTATCTGGTCATATACTATACTAGAGATTTTAGTGGGCATGCGGCTCAGATTCAGGTCGGTTTTCCTCTTTTTTCTTTTCTTTTAATAATCTGTCTGTAGTGTGACAGTGTGACATTGCAGTGATTGCTTTGGGCTACTTCAACACATATCTCAGTGCCGAGCAGTCTGTTTACCTCATAGAACATGTAGAAGGACAAGACTGTGAGGCCCAGATTGTAGAGCACCAGGAGGCCTCTGCAGGGGTACGGCTGCCTGTGTTTCATGTACTTGGGCCCCATCCACACGATCAGAAGGTACATGACTGTGAGTGCAAAGGTTGGTGGGTAGGTATCGAGCAGCAGCCAGCCCTTCACCCGCTGATCTGAAATATGGTGATAAAGAGGCACGTTATCACCGTTGATCAGGTGGCCTCATTGATAATAGTCTGTTATCTTTCAATGAACTTGAAAACAGAAAACAGGACAGCACTGCCCACACTGAGAGATGTTTGCTTTAACAATCGAAAGGTTAGCAGCCAGTGAAAAACCTCAGCAGATGTCTTGTGCAAGTCCAATGTGTACAGCATGTCATAAAAGACTTTAGTCAAGGTTTTAGGTCATTTTTACTTTCACAGCTACCTTCACCTGTCTGTTAACTACAGAACTCTGCTGAGCTTTTGCATTGAATACAGTATTTGCAACATGTTGGGAGACAAACACATTAAAGACAACAGCAACAGATTTTATATCAACAACTAAGATGACAATAAAAACTTGACTTGCCTCTGGGACCCATCCATGTCTCAAAGTAAGTGTTCAGTTTATGATTGAAGGTCTCCATTTGTCACCTAAAAACAAAATGAAAAACAAAAAAACAATTTAAAGCAACATGAGTTTTTGTTGTTTGGCAGGACAGTGCAGCTTTAAGTATGATAAACTTAATTAATCTGCCTGAAAGAGGCCTTGACGGTTTAGTGATCATAACAACAGTCTTCTGAAAATTCGGTATTAACTCTTAGTAGTGTTTAAATAACAAAATGTAACTCAAAGTCAATGTTGATACATGCCTATCATGTTTGTTGTATATGTCTGCTTGTGCTCCAGCTGGTCCACCCACACTCTCTAATATGTCCCATGTCCCATAACTAACCCTTTACATCCCTGTGGTTTCAGACAACAGATCAAAGGTGGCCTCTTCTGTAAAACAAGAAGCCAGCAGGCAGGTGTGTACAGATGATAACCCCATCTCTACACTGTTGTATAGTGATGTTCTGGCATTTAAATTGTTGAAGGTAACGAAATGTGTAGATTCATTATTGCTAGAATTGTGCTCCAGGTTTTAATAATCGCAGAATGTTGTCTGGCCCAGACAGTCTCTAAATCTTTGTGTATGTTCTCCTGACAAAGCTTTCAACTTATGGTGGTGCATTATCATATATTTTTTAATTACCCTATTATATATAGTGTTTTAAACACGTATGGCGTGTATGTACTGATTCAAACAGGTGCCTGTGGAGAAAAACTGCACTTTTCAACATTTAGGAAAAAGTTGAAAAGTGCAGTTTTTCTCTGTCAAACGTGAGTATCTTTTCCATAAACAGTATGTTATATACTATATAATATCAGATTCCACTGCTATGCTTCTGACATTCAGATCAACCCTGTGATATAAAGCAGAAGGCCATTTACACAACTCTATGAATGTCTGGATGTTCACAGCTGGATATTTTTTCTGTCTGTTATCTTCGTCAAACTACAGGAAGTATTTTGACTGACATCTGGAGAAACATGTTATGTTGCATTACCATGTTTTTACAATAGAGAAATCTCTTCCTTTAAATGATACTTTGTAATAAGACTTATGTAGCTTTCTCGCACAAAGCCTTACAACTCCGGAACAACCAGCCCTCACATAAAGATCCTTCAGCTGTACAATTTCCTGCAGCTGATTTTCTTGCTGTAAACTTGATAACTCTCACACACTTTTTATTCATTATCACCCCAGAGATATGTACACAGTCCTGCATGCACACAATCTTTTATATTGTTTGCTCTATCACTTCAGGCTTTGCACAAAATGCCTCCTTACAGCCACACAAATTCTTACATTCCAATGATGTGTTTCCAAGCTATACATTAAATTAAGCTCCAAATATGTCACAGATTTCTGCACCACTGGACAGTTTCTACACCTGCTGGAAACAAAATATGGACTATATACTGTATATCTTCCTTGCATAACGCCTCCTACTGCAACATGACATCATGACTTCGCGTAAACATACACGCCCACTTTCTTAAGCCAAGAGGCGTGTTATCTGTACGCATTTTGAGCTATCCGCGTGTATGTCTACGCTGTATACAGCGGACATAAACATATACGCCACTTGGCGTGTTATCGTGAGAAAGTGACTTGGGTTTAGGAAAAGAATAACCGGGTGGGTTTAGGAAAAGAAGAAAGCGACGGTTGAGTTTAGGAAACGTGACACGCGGGACACAATCCCCGGTCTCCTGGGTGAAAGTCCTTTGTTTGAACCATCCTCCACCCCGACCAACATTCCTACGCGGATTTTTGCCCTTTCATACTACTCGCTACGGCGTAAATTCACACGCAATTGCAAGGTAATGTAAGTCAATGGAGGCCAAATGGCGTTGATAAACATGCTAAAAAGCGAGTATGCGTCTTAATAACACGCCAACAATGGCATACAAATTGGCGTGTCATACATACGCCACTTCATGAGATCAGTCTGCCTACAGATAAGATATAAGATATTGTGGCTCTTATATGGGTCATGTGGAACTTTGTCATTGGTAAAAGGTAAAAGACAGCTGTACAGGTTAACAGAATACTCTTGGACTTTACAGACAGAAATGTGATTCTATCTATCAAATTTAGGTAAAGCATCTCAATTCTTCTTTGCCTTGTGGATTTGTTTCAAGTAGAGAACAGGATGGATTTTTGAATGGTCAGTACGATCTGATGAGTGTGTTTACATGCACATAACTATCCCACTTATGATCACGATGTAAGTATCCATAATAATATGCTAGTTGAAGTACTTTGAATGAAACCGGGATAGCCTACTGTTGCATGCATAATCCGGTTTGTAACAGACCAGCAGTCATTTGAATCTAGACGAGAATTTTCCCATTAGCTTTCGCTTAACTGTATCTGAAGCTTCACCTCAGGGTTGTCCGTCCTCATAAATGCCATATCACGAATATGATTGAAATCTGGATAAGCCCAGGATATTCGTGTTCATATGAACGCCAGAACACACATCATTATTGACAAAACTACCCAGATCAGATGTATACTATTATTACGAAGCACTCTGCAGCTATCATAAACATCGTCAGATTGCTTTGTGAGATATTTTCTAACATTAGTTTTCAAAACTCAACAGTCCTTTGGATGTGCATCAAACTAACACATTCCAACATATTTCGAAATTTTAACATGCTTATTTACGAAAATATACATACAATTCAATTGTTCCTTTCCAGCGGTGTCCGCCATCTTGAAAAATTTGGCCGGCTCGCTGAGTTCACAAGGTATCCTGGGCAATTTCATCTCCCACTTCATTTTAAGTCTGCATTGGACCTCACTATGTTTTGAGGGTTGATTTTAAGGGGAAAATAGCACTCCCCCTTGCTCCTTAAAGTATTGGGACACCCTACCCCTACACGAGAACGCGCAAAAACAAGGGTTAGGGCAAAAATCTAGGGGAAGGGAAGGTATTGGGAAAGGGCCATAGTCTTTTGTTCATCATCACTCACCTCCACACAAGCCAAGACAAACTTTCTGGGGTAGGAGCTGGATTGCCTGGTCCTACCAGACTCTCGTACATTTCATTTGTACTGAAGGAAAATAAAAAATTGAGCGGAAGTACGTAGGAGGGCAGAGCCAGGCTAGGAGTTGGAAGGGACTGCCCAGGCAACATAGCATACCACGGATAGTTGAATTTGTCCATAACAAAATAAGGCTTATTCTGGTCAACCTTAGTACAGTAATATCCGTGCTCTTATTATCAGAGATGCATTAGGCTGCACCAAAACATGATTATCTGCAAGGCCTTAATCAGAGCTGGATGAGCCACAACAGGAGAGCATTCAGTAGCTAGTCAGTGAGTCTGTGCTAGCTAAATGTTGGAGCCTTGCAAAATATGTCCCATCAATCAAAGGAAATACTAATGCCCCTGCATATGGACTTGGTCAAAATTATTGGTTTCATCACTGCAGCAGATTTTTTTATTTATTTATTTAAAAAGTCTAATGTAGGCTACTGTAAGAGTTAGGGTTGGGCAATATGATAGTATATACAACAATATAAATATAATAGATTTCTTAATACCAAGGTAGATCTCCCTTTACAGTTTTTTACAGTACAACTGCTTACACATACAATCTTTACATGTCACACGAATTTTGAAACCTCTCAATCAAAGAGCAAAACGAGACAATTCTCCAAAACCATAAGCTATTTCTCAGCCTTTCACTCAGTTTTAAATTGCATAAAACACCTTATTTCAAACCTTATTTCATTACTACACACAATTCTCTACCTAGAGAAAAAAAATGGAACAGGAAGTGACTTGCTTTCCTTTTCCAAACACAACCAATCAAAATGCTTATTCATCAGATATACACACACTCCTCACATGTGCAGACACTAATTGCTTACCTGATCACCAACCAATCACTGCTTTAGTATAGGCCTATAAATAAGTCAACGGTCAGGTAACCTGTTATGAACAATGGATGCCAACAGTGAACAGAGAGCAAGGGGATGACATGAGAACAAGTTCAAAAAGGAGGAGGAGGAGGAGGAGGGCAAAGAAGAGAAGGAAGGAGAGCCATCTCTGATGAGATGGGCCACTTATTTATCACTGGTGATCCCCCCCACACCCACCCCATAGATTTAGAACAACAGTGTGTAGGCCTACCTACATGGTATATCCAAAAAATAGTGAAACAAGTGTTTGGCATTTGATGCAAATGTTTTATTTTTGAATGCAGTGTGGAGATGAGGCATTTTGTGTGTGCAGTTTTAGGAATTGTGTTTATAGAGGTTTTTTTTTAAAAAAGGAGACAAAGTTTGGAAGCATGTGTTAAACAGTTGTAAAAAAACTGTAAAATATATAATTGTATTAGGCCATTGTGATCAATGTTGCAAATCAGCAATCAATCAGCATGGCTTGCATGAGTTTTGCATCAATGTGATGATATACCTGCATTTGTAAGTTATTATTAATGGACTGGATTAGCCAAAAACATCAATTCATTAGTTTATCAATAAGTTTTACAATAGATTTTCCATATTGTATCAAGATATATATTGATATTGCGATATAAAATTACACATTTTTGGGATTGTGCGTATTGCTTACCCCTTGTAAGAGTATTAGATAGATAAACAGATCTAGAAAAGCAAGATGGAAAGTTTTCACTAGGAAGTTTGACAACAACTATCAAATATCAACACAAAGTTTAGTAGCACTCGGCTGTCTGTCTGATATGGCTATATAGCATATGATGCAGTATCGCGAACACATGACAAATGCATGAGACTAGGCCTATTGTAGAATCTGCGTCCTATACCGCTTACTTGTACCACAATATTGTAGGCTACACTTGTAATTTTCCGTCGGGTCACACATGTAATCTAAACTGCACTTAACGCACTGTAGCTACTATTGCACGGTATGAAACAGCAGCCCGGTCTCCAGTTAAACAAAAAGATGTGAGCTGATGGCAGCGGTTATCTCATTACATCATCCTAAAAAAAATAATTAAAAAAACTTATCGCAAAATGTCGATCGCATCCTAGGATACAGTAACAGACAGAGGTCAGAGCTTCAGCATCACCCAAACTCATCGCTTACAGTACAGACGACATGCACCCTGCAACATTTTCCTTTTCCTTTTTAAATAATATAATATAAAGCCTCACCATAAAGTCAGCCTTCCATCCGGTCACGTTAGATAAAGAGCGAAATGTTGAGTGTGGATGAAGAGATGCAGCTGTGTGCCGCGGACTGCTTACGTTAAAAGGCAGGAGAGAGAAAGCGACTGTGTAACCTTGGCTGGCTGGCTGGCCGGTCTGTGCACAATGTGCAGCCTTGTCGCTCAGTGGAAAATAGTGGGAGTAACACGCAGACTGGCCCTTTGCCCTGCAGGAGGGTAACAGCCAGGAGGTGACCCGGTATTTTACTACGAGGGGCCGTTTAGGCCATATATCAAGAATGCATGCACATACTCCACTTTTTCTGCACACACATAAAAAGCATGCGAATACACCAATTTCTCCTAGCACACACACATAAAAAGCATGCACAAATTCGCTTTTTCTCACGCACACACATTAAAGGCATGCACATACACTAATTTGACCTCACACACACACACACACACACACACACACACACACACACACACACACACAAAGCATGCACATACTCCACTTTTTCTCACGCATACACATAAAAAGCATGCACATACAACACTTTTTCTCACAAAAGCGTGTGTGTGTGTGTGTGTGTGTGTGTGTGTGTGTGTGTGTGTGTGTGATGTAAAAATTAGGGCTGTCAATCGATTAAAAAATTTAATCTAATTAATTACATACTCTGTGATTAATTAATCAAAATTAATCGCATACATAATTAACGGTGCCTGAACCGATACTTTTTAAGAAAGAAAAGGAAAAAAAAGGGTACTAAACAACAGTTGGTGACATCACCATTTATTGCTAAGGCCATATGGTAAAAATTAAATGATTTAATAATAATGTATAACAATAACAATAACTTATTTCACTAGTAAATTGCTGTTGAACGACAAAAACTACAACCAGATAGGAAAAGGACATTTACAATAACTTCAAATGCACCATGACGCTGTAGTTTACCAGTTTCATTGAACGCACCGGCTGTGTTGTTTCTCCGACGGCAGCTGCAGATTGTTACATCCATGTGTTGAATCCTCTACAGTAAAACACAGTCAAACTTTACACCGTTTAGCGTTAGCTGTCAGCATTTTAACCGTGTTTAATCCAGCTACTAGCTAGCGGTAGGCTAACGTTAGCTGCTGTTGAGTATAGCGTTAACTAGCGTCACATGCAGCGGGGTTTGTGTTTCCTGTAACGTCTGTTTCAGAGCATCAGAGAGAAGCGCAGACATGTCAGTGGCACCAGATTTTCGTCTGTATGCAAACGTCAATATGGAATGGATTAATCTGCGTTAATTTTTTTAACGCGTTATTTTTTCTCAGATTAATTGATCGAAATTAACGCGTTATTTTGACAGCCCTAGTAAAAATGCGTCTGTGTGCGTGCTAAAAAGTAGTGTGTGCACGAATATGCAAATGATTACCCAGTTTTAGCGCAGTTGTAGAGCAGCCGTCTTCTAGGCAGCAAGGCCTGATATTCCCTCAGCATGTTGCGGAAACATACATACAGTGGAATAAGGAATTTACACCTTCTCTATTTTACTGGCTCATCAACTAAGCTGAAAACAGACAGAAAGGCAGAAAACGTAGCATGGTCGTTGAATTCTCTGGGTCTGGCAAAGCGAGACAAACCAAGCAGTGATTATGTTGTCTACTTACTGTTTCAGTGAAGTGGAGGAATTCTGCAGAAGATTGGAAGAACAAATGAGAAAAGAAGGAAGACCACTCAAATCCTCTACTTCACAATGTGGGTTTAATATTGATGTAAATATTTAATGTCTATTGTTTTCTTGCATCTCTCTCCTCTGTCTCTCACAGGAATCATTGAGGATGTTGAAAGTGTTCAATTGAAGAACAGAAATGGCAGACAAAAAATAATTAAAACTGTCATTCTCCTGTTTTTCTGTAGGCTTGTATTATGTGGAAATGCCAAAATTAAAAACGTTTTGACTTATTTGCTTGCTTTGTTGGTGGGTGGGTTGTGACAGTTTAATATATTATTGTTTTCAATTAAATTAATAAAAATAAAAATAAATCTTTATTTTACCTGTTAATGAGCTAAGTATGCTAATACACAATTACCCAACATGCAACTCTCAGCAACCAACTTGAATTCAAGGGGGTAAGCGCATGGATGTATTAAGAGAACAAGCGAGCCTCCACAAAGCGTACCTCCTATATGGCGCCATTTTGATGCTAACAAGCCATCACCTGCCGTTAGCATTTCATTGACTGCCATTCATTTTGGCGTCACTTTGACAGAGAATAACTTTACATCTGAAGCGTTTAAAGACTCTATTTGTCCATTGTTTATTTTTAAAGAAACACGACAATGTATAAAATGCTCCATCACCTCGTATCTCACGTTATGGCTCCGTAGCAGATGTTTTTTGTAAAAACAGGCTAACGATTGTGTCATAACCACACGACTTTCTGTCGCATAGTAGACAAATTACCATACAGTCAGGAGAAGCTCGCAGGCAGTTTTGACTTACATTAGCTGTTTAAGTTTAATTACTAATGTTAACTAGCATTTTAGTTAGCAATAGTTAGCCTGTGCCTATGTTATCTCCTTACATATACCTACGCTCTCCGTCTCTGCAAGATTCGGAATGATTGAGATTTCTCTTGGCACAGCTACCAGAAGACTTACAACTTTCAGACAGGTTGCTCACGTCACATCTACATCGTCAAGCTCAGTTTGAGGCTGCGCAGTAACACTCAGCCATCACCGGAAACGTGCTTCTAATATCCTTCACTGGTCTCAGTGGAAGTCTACAGTCACTTTGTCCATTTCTTTGTCTATGCTTGAATTGCAAGAATGTCTTAAAGCTATAGTGCGTAGTTTCTGTCGCCCCCATGAGGAATTCAAAGTAATGACAACAAAACTGTTGGCGCGTCCACATGATACAAGCCTTCCATGATTGCGCACCGCCCCCACCCCTCCTCCACGCAGTTGCTAGTAGCCAAGGAGGACATGGATGATTAAAAAACATGATGGACTCTTTAGAAGAGGTAATTATCTTCACTCAAGTTTCTGTGCGCAAAAGTCACCGGGCGACACAATCTTCTGCAAGTAGTGGCTAATGTAGCCTCGACCAGAGATGAAAACTGTACTACTAAGATCTGGTACTTTCTATCTCCACACCTCCAGATTTCTTTCATTTTCAAACTTGTCTTCAGCTTCCACCAACGTTGAGCTGCATTTTATAAGACTTTTTCCCTCTGAAGCCACAAAAGGCTTCATACAACTTTTTTCACATATGCAGTAGTACTCCCCAAGACCTGTAAACAGACTTTGATGTTCCCCTTTAAGGTTTTCATAAGGCACATGCCATTGACAGGTTGCTCAACACGCTACTAGACTGGCACGACTGACTTGCTCTGTGTACGGTTTCTAGAAAATGTCCAATGTACATAATGTATTGCATCAGCTCTGATCAGATCATTGAGAGCCTATTTTCACAGAAGACATGTCACAGCAGAAAAGCACAAGTGTAAATAATAAAATGAATTATGGCTGAATTCAATTTAGCTGCTTCAGCTTCAGGGTCCTGGTATTGTGCATGCTGGCTCACTGTCACCGGCCACACTTGAGTCAATCATAGCCATAAATGTTACTAGTAACACCTGTGCTTTCTATTACAAGTCAAAATGTCTGCTATGAAAAAAACCTATTTCTCCTCGGGATTAGTGGGGACAGATGGCTGTAACATTCACTGGCCTGCTGCATATTTATAGCTTTAAACATGTTTTCACATCAAGTATCTCTAATACCTTTTTACTTTGTATTTGTGAACTATTTTATGGTAATTTCGCTGTTCTCATATTACTATATTCTCCCAAAAATCCTATGGAGTAAGTTTTGTTTCAATATCTCTACAAAATTTCTAAACATTTATCATCAAAGCATGTTTGTGTTGAAGACCAACTATTTAAACACACTAATGCATACATATCCCATTCAAATGGAAAGGCTGTACCAGGTCAAATTGAGGCAATGCTCTTTTTTTACTCTTATTTGTCGCTGCAGCTCAGTGTTATGTATAGCTGTGGTTCAATACCACCACCTTGTGGATGAAAATGTTCAGGTATTGGCTGTTGGACATTTCAAGTATTACTGTAAAAGAAAAGACTTCTGCACCTCAAAGGTCAGGAACATCAGGAACATCAGGAACATCTTTTGCGTTCCTGTCTGCTCTCTATCATTATTGGCTTCCCAACCAGCTGCATTTGATTTTCTGCATGTGACTTGTTGTGGCATCATGACTTTCTTTGAGAGGAAGGAAGTTAAGACATGCTGAGTGTAGAGCACCTTCTTTTTTGGCATGTGTGAGAGGGGTATGTGTGTGTGTGTGTGTGTGTGTGTGTGTGTGTGTGTGTGTGTGTGTGTGTGTGTGTGTGTGTGTCTCCACTAGGAGGAGTCGTTGGAAAGAAAGGGATGGTGTATATAAAATGGTGCACAGGACAACAAAAACAGGACAGAGTTTGTGCCCGATATGCGAGCTATGTGTTATCTGTAATGTGTGTAATGCCACTTTGGATGTGACTATAGGCAAGGTCACAGTGCCAGCCAAAGCCAAATTAATAGTGAAATAGGAAGTGTTACTAAGGTTGGTGATGTAAGGACTACTTGCAGTGCTACTTAGTAAACTGCTGTAGCTGGCAAGCTAATGGCTACATCTTTTTTTATTCACTACAGTTACTTCTTCATGTCTTCCTCTAACTGACTTAAGGGCATTTGTATTACTTCATTAGGAATTATTTGTCCTTGTACCTGTAGTATTGTTAACTGCAAAGATCTGCCTCCAAATAGTTTTTGGGTACTAGCAACGATTGCATTGAGCAAAATGGAAGACCTCACATCAAATCTCACATCAGACCTCAACAACAAATCACTAAAACCACCCCTGCTCAAAGCATTACTGCAGTTTGTGTGCTGTTCTTAACTACAAAACCTGTTAAAAAGATGCTGTGAGGGATTTAACTGAATAACTGATGTGTTTAGTGATAGAAGCTGTATTTAAGATTATGGAAAGGTGACATAGTGGTAAGATTATGGAGAGACGCACTTCAAACAGCTTTAGCTGTGTTGCTCTGTCAGACCCTGACCTTCGACCTCTCTTCAGGGTGGTCAGGACTGGCAAAGCCACCCAAACGCACTTACATATCTCAACATATTACAGTTTGTCATATGTGCCGAAAACAGTAAACATTTGGTTTATTTAACAGGTCCTTTATTCAGGACACAAGTAAATTCTTACGGAGAACAGACTTTCTGTTGCTCCTGGTTGCTAGCCGCCATTCAAATAATGTGAATTTGGTGACTGCAGGCGTATCAATGAAAATGCTGTTAATCTGTCCAACTAGCTACATTAAGACTTTTTTTATGAAGGCTGATCAAGATCAAGCTTGATGTGGATGCTTTTGTGGTGGCTAAATTAAATACACTTCATATGGCTCATTTAAATAAAAAGCATTCCATAAAACACTATAGTACATACATCCATATACTATACACTGAAATTGTAAGAAGACTCCTGTTGTGCAGATTTATTTTGAAGCAGCATCACATTGCAAACAATGGTTCACCTTTTCCACTTGAATGCAACACTACATCTAAGGCCCCACTACAATGTCAGCAGAGCAAAGCAAACGATAATCTTAAAATGCAAAAGAAATAAAAATAAAAAAAATCACTACAAAAAGCAAAGAAAGCTCATACCCAGAACAAAAATATGCCCATGATGTTAATGTTTTAAAGAGCGGAAGTACAGTATTTATAGAACACAAGATTAAAAGTAGACTACTGTACAACTCTTTGCTACATTTATATTCTCGCACAGATACCTTTTTATTTCCAGAGAAAAATAAATACACATCTGATTTCTATTACACAACCTTTTGCATGTCTTAACCCTATTAAAAAAAATTCTGTAATGATACAAATCTGATACAGTATATATACACATACATGCTGTTTTGCATTCTCTTAAAATTGGACCGCTTTAGTTCTGAGCCACACATTTGGTCTTTCTTTACATGCGAGTTTGTATAATGGTGGTGCATTTCTGCAGCGCTTCTCATTTAAACCTGTTTACTGGGTTTCCAATGAGCTCCGGGCACTGCTCTTCGCCTTTCGCAATCTTGTCGCACTTCCTGAACAGGTCGTAGTTGATCTTGTCAGTTAGGACGCTGTCCTGCTTATACTGCGGGTGCTTGGCAACAAATTCCCTCATCCACTTGGCCATGGTCATCAGTTCGCCTGTTTCAGATCAGAAAAATTAGGAGTTGCGCTCAGAGTTGAAGCTGCATGAAGAAAAAAATCTGCTTTTGGTTTATTAGAACATTAAGTTTTGCCCTTTAATGCAAATTTACCTGAGGCACGTTTCTTGATGAGCTTCAGATAATTCAAAATGGTGCACCTGGTGTCCACATCCACTTCCATGTTTTCCAGATAGCAGTTAAGGATTGGTATAAGCCCTTGAAATACTCCCTCCTGGTGATAAAAACAGAAGAAGACAGCAGTAATTGTTAGAGGGCTTAAAACAAGACTGGGAGTCGTCAGCCATGCTAGCGGCTCTGTGAGACTGTACTAATGCCCAGCTGTGATTTGATCTAAATACAATCACGCAATGTAGACAGAATGAGAGGAACAGGAAAACCTCCCATTATTCCAACTCAAATATAGTGTGTTACAATTGTTAATTAGCACTAAACACAAAGTACAGCTGAGGCTACATGAAAGTGAACGTTGTTAGAATTATTCCTGAGGGGAACCTGAATGTTTGTGGCAAATTTCATGGTAATCCATCCAATAGTTGTCAAGACCGATCACGCGTCAAACCTACAAAATGTCAACGTTATGGTGGCATTAGAGCAAAGGTAAGTAGGATTCATCCTCTGGGTACCATGAATGTTTGTATTCATCCAATAGTTGTTGAAATATTGTCATCAAGTGTAAGCCAATAATTACCTTTCCGTTGATGATTGTGTCGATACTCATTAGCGTGTACTCCTCATTAGGACCATCAGTCTCCAAGCCGTTCTCAGCTGAGGCTGTGCCATCAAGGACTGGGTTGCAGCCTATTGGTGCAAAATACAAATAGATCAGCTACTCCTATGTGAGGCTATTAGCACTGACCCTACGTTGTACTTTTTGTTCTAACCCACCTTTAAAGATGTCCTTTCGGAAGTAAAACATGCCCTCCTGAACAGAGTTTCTCTTCTGAGCAACCTTCATGTTTTCATCAACCTAAAGAAAGACAAGGGATTACTGTATTGGAACACTGTATGCAAAGTATATTATTATGTGCTACTTCCTTAATCTAATTCCTCTTAACATTTTATAAAACACTGTAAAAATGTTGAGTTGTTTTTACCTTTGACAATGGGATCAGAAAGTCCAGTTTATAAGACAAGATCACTCTGGTGAGCAGGACGACAAAGACCACATACGCAGCGTTTTCAAAGTCAGTTAGCTGCACCTGAAAGATCAAACCATCGTATGTTTGTCTGTATTTGAAAGGCCTTGTCATCAAATATAAACACAGATTACAACTAACAGCCTGGTCAGTTGTATTTACCTCCATGGGGCGGAACTCAACTCTCCAGCCGATATCGGAGTTCGGAGGTGGAGGCTTGAACCTCATCGTCTGCCAGTTGGTCGACTGAAGGTTCTGCAGGAAGACAAGTTTGAATAAATACTCAGTTACATTGGAGGTAAGCCTGTATCGTGGTTAGACACATGGTTGGCTTTCTTCTAATCACCTCAAAGTGATCGGACTCGTTTTCATCATCCAAGTGGATTTTCTCCTCAAAGACGGAGAGTGGATCTCGTATGAAGAGGTGTGCTATGTGCTGGGCCAGCAGCTTGTCAATTCCTACACACAGCAAGCTGATTTTTCATTTCTTTACTGCGCAAGCATCCGTTAGTGGAATCTGACTGTGAAGTTGAATATTTCTATTGATGACAGTGTTTTAGACATATCACTTCCTCCACTGTACCTGCATCGAGCAGCTGCTTGTAGATCTCCTCGTCTATCGTCAAATCAATGTCATTGTACTTCTCACCACAGCTAGACAGGTAGCTGTCGATTGAATCGTATCTTGACTTGAAGATCCGGTATTTGTTGTTTTTCAAAGGCTTCGAAGGAAAAAGTAATTTTCATACATTATACTCAAATATAAACCATAACAATTTTACTGTGATATCTATGTGATATGCTTTTGCCTTTTGCTTGAGAAAAGGTTTAAAGATGCAGCAAGTACAATTAGATTGCATGGTTCTGGTCTATGGTGGTAATCATCTAAGTAAACACATACCAAGCTCCAGTAATACAGTAATACAGAGGCAACAGTAGCATTTCCTACATTGGACAAAATAAATAACCTAATCAAATTATGAAAAAGGTTGACCCACACATGTATACTATAGTGTCAATAATGAAAAGTGACAGACAGAAATAATGAGGTTTAACTAAACAAAACACATTCACAAAATAATGACTTGGCTGAAGCATGTTTTTTTGCACGCTAATCAATTATCAGATCTGCCTGCTCACCTTGAGCCCGCGTTCCTCCTGCGTCCTGTCGTCCACCGAGGCAGAAATAACTTCCCAGCGACAATCATTATCTGACACAAAGCCTCTGTAGAAGGGTGAGGCCGCACTCAACGCCATCTGGAAAGAGCGTTTCAGTAGTGTTTTATGAAGTTATGGGAACAAGAAAAAAAAGCCACACAATCTTCTATCTCTGATTTATTTAGATTATAGAAAAACACTGAATAGTTATTTTCAAAATATTTGATTAAATTAATTAATTATTAGTTATATAAGAGTCCAGATGAAGAAGAGGCCAGGTAAATAGTCATAATATTTGACAGGAAGCTTCATTTATCGACTCACCACTATGGGGCAGAATGTTGCTAGTTGGTCATAAAGGTATCTTGCCTCATCAATGCTACAAGCCTGGAATGTCACCTGCAAAAGCATGAAAAAAGGGACTGAAGTACATTTATAAATCACTTATTGGGATCGTAAAGTTTTACATTCCTGTTTGAAAACAAAAGGATTGTTTAAAGGCAACAAAGACTCAGTTCATTCAGTACCTGCAGGCAGCAGTTGCCCATGCCAAAGCCCATGGCGTCCATGTAGATATGATCAGGCAGAGCTGCCCTCGCTGCTTCACCATCATCCTCAGGAAACTCCTCCACAAATGGAGATGGAGTGCACTTGTCTTTGAAGACTGAAACACGAGAAGGAATATATATATATATATATATATATATATATATATATATATATAGAGAGAGAGTTTACATGCAGTTACAATAATGTCAACATGTTTTGTTTTTTTAATGTACCGTTAATGGTTGTTGGTTTTTTATGATAAAAACTATATAGTACTGTTCATACCTGTCATTTCATTCAAACTTACTTGGCACATTAATCACGACTTTCTCTCCTCTTCTGTGACGTATGTTTCTGGTAAGGGTGCTACACACACACACACACACACACACACACACACACACACACACACACACACAGTCAATCTACTGGCACAATTTGCCTTTCACAGCTGCACACTATAGCATAGCACTGGATTTTTGAGGCAGATATATATATTCAATTATAGGTTTATTAAGTAGCTGATTTTGGTCATCATGAGCAAAGGTCAACAATCCTGCAATTTACTAGTAAAGTCAAACACACGTGCAGGCTGTAGGAAGCTAGAATAATGAAGCATACCTGAATCTTGGGTGTCTGTTGATGGCTTCATCTGGGAAGAACAGTGACTTCGACACTCCCTTTTCAACAGGGGTCGGCCGGTGCTCTGGTTTGGTGAAACCTGGGCAACCTAACCTAAATAAAAAGGATCAAAACATACATACCTATTAAAGGGCTGCAACTAACAATTATTGTTCCTAGTAACGATTATTCTGCCAATTATTCTCAATTAAGTGATTAATTAATTATTTTGTCTAAAAAAATATTTAAAAAAATAAGAAAAATGCAATCTAAGGTTACATATGTCAAATGTCTTGTTTTAAATCAGCATTTTTGCTAAAAAACGATTTATTCATGATCAAATTTGTTGCCAATTAATTTCTGTAGATTGACCAACTCATCAACTAATCGTTGCAGCTCTGAAATATTATGATAATCAAAATGTACATTTTTGTTGCTCATTCGGTTAAGCAAAATCAAACACTGTTTTAAAGTTAAAAGAACCTCATGGTCAATATTGTAAACATAGAATCCATCAAATTGATGAATAAAATATATTGCACACAATTGCAAAGACTGCATATCAAACTATGGACACGGTTCTGATCTCCACTAACAGTTATCAACAAGGTTTCAAACACTTGCTCAATGTAAAGCAAAGCACCTTGGAAACGAGGTGATGGTGCAGAGGGTTTCATTCTGGTTCAGGACCGATGAGGCCTCTCGTCGTCTCTTCCCCATGTTGCCCTCCACAGTGTTGAACTCTGACATTGTGCCGCCGTACGGCTGCCCTGGGGTTCCTTCAATCATGTAGCTGCCATACTCTGGTCTCCAAAGTGTGGGGTGACTGCACAAATATGAAAAGTGTTGTCATAACATTTTACTTTTATAGGTCAGCAAGAAAGGAGGCCATCGAGAAAACGCCCCTGATCTCGGTATCATGATGACCTTTCTGATTGGATAAACTGAGCGCTCTCCCTTTATCGTATGTCACCCGTAATCTTGTTGGATGGCAAACAAACATGTCGTATTTGTGCTCCAGAGCGTGCTCTTTGGTGTGTGCGACAGAGGGGCAGTAATGAGGAATGCATGGGCTCTACTATTCCCACTGCCACTGGTATTTCCCCTGGTTGAAGTTGGCTCCACAGATTCAGACCGACGTCATGGGCAGCAAGCAAGCATAACACGCAGCGAGCTTGTACAAACACATTTACATCGCCTGTAGAGAATTCTTTTTTTTGAAGAAGAAGAATTTTTACTATAGTTTGGACATGCAAATGGAATTTCCAGGAGGAGGAGCTCTGATTGTTATGTGCATAGGCCAAATATCCTCACATCACCTATACAATACATTTTGTAGGATTTATCTGTAGGACTTTTGTAAAAGGTTCAACTTGTTTTTGTTTTTTTACCATCTGGGCTACATGCTATGTACAAGATAGAAACGTATGTTGGGGTATAAATCAAAATGACGGGTATAACAAAGTGATGAAACACTAAACCTTCTCTGGGACACAGAGTGCACTAACACTATCAAAAGCAAAAGGACTTTCTGTTCTATTAAGACAAATATGTAACCTTTTAAAATAGGATAAGACAAATTATCTTGTATTAAAAGTAGGGCTGCAACTAACGATTATTTTCATAGTCGATTAATCTGTTGATTATTTTCTCGATTAATCGATTAATTGTTTGGTCTATAAAATGTCAGAAAATGGTGAAAAATGTGGATCAGTGTTTCCCAAATGCCCAAGATGATGTCCTCAAATGTCTTGTCCCCAACTCAAAGATATTCCGTTTACTGTCACAGAGGAGAGAAGGAACTAGAAAATATTCACATTTAACAAGCTGGAATCAAAGAATTTTTACTTTTGTCTTAAAAGAAATTACTCAAACCGACTAGTCGATTATCAAAATAGTTGGCGATTAATTTAAAAGTTGACAACTAATCAATTAATCTTTGCAGCTCTAGTTAAAAAGGTTCCATTTTTGTCTTAATAGACCAGAGACTCTTTTTCCTCATTCTCTCGGTCAATCATTAAGTGCGGTTTTACACTTTAGGGGATTTGTCTTCCTCTGAGTTCTACAAAATAAGAGACTTGTTGGTTCCAAACATCTTCCATTTTTGGACTAAATACTAACATGTGAGGAAGAACATGTTCAGGTTGCTGATATTTCCCGACCCACTTTAAGGAGTCGGAGGGGATCTGTCACAGGGAAGATCTAGGTGTGCAAAGCTAGAGGAGACGCACTCATAAGAACTGAGAGCTGTAGATGCTTCTAATGGCACTAACTGGTGTGATTTGGAAAAGCTGATGTTTTAATAGAACTTTTTTTTTTTTTTAAATGCTGCATCATTTTATTAAAAAGGATCAGACTTGTTTGTGTGGTGTGCTTTGTGCATGTGAGCAAAAGCACACAGGACTTAATCATCACATGTAATATGAATGATGAATAAATGGTGACTTTGAAAGTCAAATTGACATGACAGACTTGTCTGATTTATATATAGGCTTGCAGGCAAATTCAGTGTGAGTGAAACGCGGTGAGAATAACAGGACAATGCTGCCTGCCTCTGCTGTACTGATCACGCCGATCCAGGTGTTCTATCTAGCCGATTAGAGATCTGTTTACGTTGAAGTTGGGTGGAGCTATGAGAATTACATGCCAGAGGGATTTGTCCTAATGTGGATGTTGCAGTGGGAGTGAGCTACTAAAATAAAGTGCAGAAAGCAACCAAAGCAATGGACCATGTGCCTCACAACAAGCAGAGAAATAAAGAAAAATCCCTAAAAGTCAATATATATTATGCAGCAACTGAAGAACTTTAGCCAAACAACCCCTAACTGAGCAGCTGCAGTGTGTGTGGTTCATCGCAAAATCATATTAGTGTATATTTCTCTTGAGAGCCGTGTCCGTCATCAACTGTCCCTGTTCATGTTAACATTTTAGGATCAGGATCAACACAATCCTGAGAAGAGGTCTTATCTGCCAAACATAAAATAATGATGTTGGTATGTTGCGGCTTTAGTGGTTATAAAACAAATACCTGTGTAAGTGTGCGTGATGACACCTGATGATTTAACCTCTATACAGAGTCTAGTCTTGCCTCTACTTTTTGTGAAGCGCGACATATCAGGCCAAGGTTTTACTATCAGCCCGTCAATAGCCCACTGTGATCCAAAACAAACCATTAATGTAACAACAGCACTGCCACTTGACATTTGAGGTGTGGCATTTACTTAAATGTCATTCAGATTAAGAATGTAAGTGTTGCTATAACTGAGTTTGATGATCTATTTGTGAGTATGATTACTTCCAGACAGAAAACTTTCACTTGAACCATGCATGTCTTCACAAGATACAAATGCGTGTTTGGAGAAAGGAAGCCATAAACCAAACAAAAACAAAATTATCTAAGTAACTTATGGTCTCTTTCGTTTAAAGGAACACGCCGACTTATTGGGACTTTAGCTTATTCACTGTATCCCCCAGAGTTAGATAAGTCCATACATACCCTTCTAATCTCCGTGCGTGTCGTAACTCTGTCTGACGCACCCACTGCTAGCCTAGCTTAGCCCAGATCCTGGAGGTAACCGGCTCCATCTAGCCTACTGCTCCCAATAAGTGACAAAATAACGGCAACATTTTCCTATTTACATGTTGTGATTTGTATAGTCACCGCGTGTACAAATAACAAGGTCACATGAGACACAGCCATCTTCTAACCGTATATAAACTGGGAACTATATTCTCAGAAGGCGAAGCACTGCTACTTGGGCGGAGTGATTTGCTCACAGCACCTGAGAAGCCCCGTGGTGAGGAGCAGAGAGTAACAACGGTGCTTTTCAGGTGTTGCGCTAATCACTCCGCCCAAGTAGCAGTGCTTCGCCTTCTGAGACTATAGTTCCCAGTTTATATACGGTTAGAAGATGGCTGTGTCTCATGTGACCTTGTTATTTGTACACGCTGTGACTATACAAATCACAACATGTAAATAGGAAAATGTTGCCGTTATTGTGTCACTTATTGGGAGCAGTAGGCTAGATGGAGCCGGTTACCTCCAGGATCTGGGCTAAGCGAGGCTAGAGGTGGGTGCGTCATACAGAGTTACGACACGCACGGAGATGAGAAGGGTATGTATGGACTTATCTAACTCTGGGGGATACAGTGAATAAGCTAAAGTCCCAATAAGTCGCTGTGTTCCTTTAAAACTACACAGTATCGAGACATCTACATATTTTAATATGTAGTCTGTGGCGAGCTTACTTACTTAGGGTTTATCTTTTCACCCTGGTCTTGGAGAGTTTCCAAAACATCTCCGCCGTTCAGGACGAGTCGAACCTTTTCATCCTTGTCATCCAATTCCACCAACATGTACTCAACCTTAAAAGTAAATAATACAAACAGGACACATTATCAGTCAAACATTCAAACACTGCTTTACAGCCACGGCTTTATTCGTTCAACATATTCTTTTAACCTCTAAACCAAGTTTTTAATCCGCCCTAGACTACAGCACAAAGCAGACGTGTTCAAGATCAGAGTGGGACGCCATCACATCCATTCCAATTCATCAGTTATGTTTCCTTGACTTTGACTCTGCTGCCCTGTAATCCCCTGTCTGAAAGAGGGATTAATCTATAACAACAGCATTCCACATTGTTCGAAATCAAAACACTTTGTTCAAGCTATAGCACACTGAAGTTTTGCGGACTGGTGGCGGGCAAAAACTAGTGTTAAGTTCTGAATAAAAGACAAAAGCCTCAGGTTGCAACAGAAGAGCCCACAAGCTGTATGTTAACAAATAGTACAGTACAGCAGGCTTTGTGTTAATGTTTACTAAACAGAGAGGGTCTTCCTGAATTAACAGTAGTACTGTCTGGATTATTAGCATTATTAGACAGTTACTAGGACACTGAATAATTGCTAATACTCAAAATTAACTTTTATAAGCAGATGTTTATTTTAACTAGTGAATAACTATTAGCAACTATGCTGACACTAATAATGGTAAATGCAACTAGTAACAACTATTACCTTTTCAATCAACTTACATAGCGATAATAAAGTTAACTGTTATACATAGTGGAAAATGTCATGGCAGCACCTTCTGTACACGCAAATCCTCTTACGAAATTACACAATATTGAAAGTTGCAGATTCATGTGAGTTAAACGTTTTTGTTTTCTACAGTTACTGTAAAAACAGTAAAATAGTTTTCTAAATCAATAAAAGGCCACTATTGCATCATGCACACAGACACATGACAGACAGATCTATCTAAGGCATTAACAGACAACAGCAGCATTTCCACATGTTGGATCATTTTAAGTACAAAAACTCGTTTCTTACCTCATCGCCCCATTTCAACACATCTCTCTGACGTTCCTTCACCTTGTTGTAGATGTTGAGAAACTGAATGATGCCGTGCTTTCTAATGTGGTCGGCATACTTCTTGGTTTCCTCCCAGTTCAGTGGAGACCCCTGTGACAGTAAACCCATCGCACAGACAGGCTGGAAGTGTGATCTGACGGCTGGTGTCCTATATGAACTTGCAGGCCGAGCGTTAGCTAGCTAGCTAGTTTGTCCAACTCGCACGGAGCTAGCATGAAGTCTCGGTCCAAACAACCGGCAGAGCCTGGATCCTTAAGGTGCTGTCCGAGAGGTCAAAGGCTGAAGCAGAGTCTCTTGGTGCTGTTAAGCGGCGTACCCTGTCGGTAACCTTAGCAGGGCATCCAGAAGAAAGAGGCCCCTGCTCATCACTTTATAATGCCTTGTTAGCTCGGTGAAGCACACCCGAGGGCTGATATGGCTGTTCTCCCGGAAAAAACCCGACGAGTTAACGTTACTTAGCTAGTGCCAGCTAGCCTCGGCTCGGTTAATGTGCAGCTCTGTGATGGGATGACAGCGAGGTGAACTAGGCTAGTTAGGTCGTTGTCTGCTTCTCTCTCAGTGGGATGTGTTGTACATATGTACGCCCTCCTGGTTTCACACACGTGATGTCGTCAGGCGGAGCGGACTGACGCAACAATGACTCAGCATTCTTCCCACTGACCTGTTAGCAGACGGTTGCCTGTAGCGATGCTATGTTTATGTACGGCCGGAAATAGCGATTTACAGATAAACAAGGCAGAAATCACCGGAAAATGTGGTCAGCAGTGGTTGCAGGCCTACCGTCTTTCTTGGGATCATGTATGTAAAATAAGAGTAAGTCCTCTTAGACACAGTTGAAAATTGGATAATAATAAACAATAATAGAAGCTAAACTCTGCTTGTAGACCCAGGACACTACATTCTGTAAATTCCTAATCAGTGTGGGGAAAAATCACAGTTGCTAACATAAAACAATTACATAATTAAAAACATTTTAATGTGTCCTAAATTAAGATGTTTATAGTTCAGTTTGTTTAAACCTGCTAATTTCATTCGTTCTTTCTCTTTTTTGATTTGTTTTCTTTTACAAGTTATTGTCCATGGCTAGCCATTTTGTGAAAGACAAAATTAAACACATTGCTCACAAGAAGCACAAAACAGAAGTGCTATTTTTTTCTACAACAACCACCACAAAGCTATTTACTCCCCTGTCTTATCATTTCCAAACCACAGTATTAAAATGAATGAGTCACGTTTACAACGAAAGTTTGGGAAGTACCAGCTTTCAGGAACACATGAATGCAACATCATAGAAGAAAAGAGTTACAGTAATAATGACACAGCATTCGAATGTTTTGAGAGGGTGTGTACGTGCATGGGTGAAACAAGTAGTACAGTAGTTCATGTAACTGCACTGACATCTGCCCCAAATAAGGATGTGGTTTAACTCTCAACACTCTTCATTTTCTAGATTTTTTTGGTTTCCATTAGACTGATTAAGGAAGTACTGTTTGTTAGCCTACTAATCTTTCTAAAGGTGTAGCCTACAGACAGAACAAAAACACAAATATAGACATCTCTCATCAGTTAAGGCTGCATTACACATCTGCTTTATGAAGATTCCTTAAATTTCACAAACGGCTTAAAAGAATTTGGCTTAAAGAATAACATTGACTGTTAGAGATGGCATGAAACCGGTGGTGAATTTGAAATGCTTCATTTTTGGGGATTAATGAACACAACAAAAATGTATTGTGCATAATGTAATGGTAATTTATGTATTCATTTGGCTCATGTTACATGCCAGAAGCCCTATTTCCTCGCTCTCACAGTATGTTTACAGTGTAAATGAGAATGAGCTCAAATCTTTGTGGTTTTACAGTTAAAATGCTTAACAACAAAGTAGAGGTAGACCTAAAAGCTACAATTAGCTGTAGGATACTCACTCAATGCCAGTGAACTTCAGAGTTTTTAATAATTCAGAATTTGGTGCTGCAAACACCTGCTGTGTCCTTGTATTTATGTAAATACTTAAATATGTGTAAAGCTACATAAAGAATACACACATTAGTCTCTTGGCTAGACATATACAGATTTCATATGCTTTGAAACCACTGAGGATTAAAGACAAAAAAGTACATACCTGATGATTCGATCGGGAAATGTAGCCCTCTAATAATGGTCTCATGTCCTACTGGTCCGCAAATACTGCAATAGTCGATATTTATAGTGCTCAAAAAAAATATGAAAGAGATTTTTTTTAGTGTCAAGTATTACCACTTTTAGAAAATTGACCTAAGAACAACAACAAAAAAAGGAAAATGATTTTTGAATAAATGACGATGGCTCAGAGTAGCTTACACTTCATCTTTTTAATTTAAAAACAAACAAAAAATAAAAATACATGAGCAGTCAGGGAATTCATGACTTCCAGGAAAGCTCAGGCTAACATCGTTCCCAACTTCTATTTTTCTTTTTCTTTTTTACAAAATAGTTTATTACTGTCACATCTTAACCCATTCAACCCTCATCATTCCAACATTTTCCCAACAGAATCCATTTCTTTGCACTGATAGTGTTTATGATGATCACACATCAGACGACACAAGACCACTGAGTAGCCTACTGTATATGAGACAGAGAAACTGCAGCCCTTCTGTGTAGTGTGTTTAAACACTAATCACAAGCATCTACTCCAGTAGGTAGGTGATGCCGACACTCATTCCAGCTCATTGTACTGTTCAAGTATCTGAGAATCACAGTAGCTATAATTTTCATAAATAAATGTCACAAAATCCTTTAATCCTTTAACAATAAGGACTGTGTTGCAAACAGACAACACAATATTGTTAATTTTTTTTTGCACTAGGTAAAAAAGACAATACTGTTACAGATTAATCTCAACAACAGCAGTGATTTTGCATTTTCATACCTTTTGAGTTTTAAATAATAAAATTAATAACATTAGGCCTAAATTTTCTATAGAAAAATAACTCATGAAATTATCCAACTAAATTGGCCCCAAAGGTACGTTTCTGTCTAAAGCTAATACAACTGGTTATTCCTATGTCCAGTTTGTCTCTATCATAAACATGATCTGACCTTAATGATGCCAATTATACTAATTATTAAACTATAAATACTGAAAATACACTTCAAGGCTTCCATTTGCTTCTAATGAATGGAGTTTAAAAAAAAATCCTATAAAAATATGTTGAGAAATTTGTAATCCTTGCATTTTATAATTTCTTTTTCATCTGAAGAAAGTTGGGGACCATTTAAACATCATCTTAGCCCCCAAAAAGGGACTAACAGTAGAGTTTAGAACTAAGATTTATGCAACAGATAGCTGGAGACCTTTAGACATGTAAACTACATTATCATCGTCTAAACTTTTATATACTGACTGGTGCAGAAGACACTGAACTGGCTCTGGACTCTCGTGTTTTCCGCGTGGGTATGGTGACAACACAGCATGAAATGCCGACTGTAGCTTCTGGCAATTCATCATCCTCAGTCCATTCATTGAGGTCAGGGTTGAAAACCTGAATGCATTTCTTGTACTTCTTCTCACCCTCGTTCCAGCCTCCGAGGAGATAGATCTTGTTGTTCAAAATGGAAATACCAGCCGTGCTCACACCTGTGTGGAGAGGCGTGCAGTAGCTCCACTGCCCATTGTGAGGGTTGTAAGACTCTACGGCGAGGACATCCACTCTCTCCCCACGACCTCCCAACTGACTGCCACCGATGACGTAGGCTCTCTCTCCCACGGTGGCAGCGCAGTGCCATCCTCGAGGTGTGCTCAGACTGCTTTTATCCTGCCAGGTGTCAGTGGAGGGGTCATACGCACACACAGCCCTGGAGTAGGCGTTGTTGATGTAACCTCCAGATACAAGGATCTTGCCATCGATGAGGGAGCTACCGTGACAGCAGCGCGGCACCTCCATGGGAGCTTTCATCTGCCACTGGTTGGAGGAGGGCACATAGCACTCCACAGAGGCCTGAACACCATCACCGTTTCGCCCTCCGATGGCAAACAGGAGGCCATTGAAAATGTTGAGGCTGAAGTGTGTGCGCCTCTGGATCATGTTGCTCATGTGAATCCAACTGTTGAAGCGTGGGTCATATCTAAAGAATGTGTGAGAGGGATTGCAGTTATATTCCAACTCTATACAACCTAACTTGACAAATTAAAAAATCAAAAAGGACAATTAGTTCTTACCTGCAGAAGTTGCTAACGGCATGTTTAGCCTGGTTTCTTGCATCATTCTGATCCTCACCACCTGCCACATACAGGAAACCATCCAAGACTGCCACACACTGATTGAAGCTCTTTGCTGGCATTTCAGTCAGCTTATTCCACACGTTATCTTCATCCCTGTAGAGAACTTCTTTGCTGAGAGATTTCTCTGTCAAAGCAGGGCGACCACCAACTGTTAATATCACCTTGAGGCCACCGCGCACCTTTGTTCTGCGTGACTGGAGGATGTTTTGTTGGTATGGCAGCAGATGGTAATTCATGGCATCAACAAGGAGACGGTGGCACTCAGGGTCTTGCATCATTCTGGGTGCAGTCTGGACATGATTCACCAGGTCTTGGGCGGAGATAGTGCCGAAGCGGATGAGAGTTAGGAGATCTGCTGCGTACTTCAATCTCTTCTCGTCAAAGTCCAACCACTTCATGGCGATCTGGAAGGCTGTGACCTCGGAAGGAAGATGCAGGGAATCATCTGAGAGGAAATCACTGATCTGCTCATAGGTGAGCTTCAGGAACTGCTCCATCTCAGAAAACTCGATGAAGTTCTCCCGCATGAACTTCTGAGCCGCCTCCTTGGTTTCTTTGAGGTCATAGGCATCAGCGATGTTGGCCACATACATGCAGTTCTCCACACTGAGCTCCTGCATGAGGAAATCACTGCACATCTTCACTAAGGTACCAATCTGCAGCAGTATGGCTGCAGCGATAGTGCTGCCGATGCTGTACAGCGACAGGGTCAGCTTTCCTGAGTATGCATATGTAATGGCTGTGGCAAGGCCGACGGGTGAGAGATCGTTCAGATCGATCTTCTGTAGGCATGAATCCTTCTTCAAGATGTTTCTAATGTACTCGCTGCAGGAGGCCATGACAACCTTGTGGACATCAAATGACTTTGACTTGGTGGCGACTGTTAGATCGCAGAGGAAACTGTCCTGCCTCATGGTGCTCAAACCCTCTAAGAGGTTTGGGGCATACGCAGAATCATTAACTTCAGTTGAAATGCAGTTGAAACCATTTCCTCCTTCCAACAGAGTGTTAAGCCCATTGATCTTGTTGATTGGACTGTCCTCGACCATTATGGTCATTTCATTAATGTCTCCTTTGTTCTTTTTCATTGCCTTATTCTTTTTGGGTGCCATGACTGTAGCAGCAGAACACAGCCCAGAACTTCTGAAAATATACAAAAAACATGTCAGAAAAGGGCAAGATAATGCACAGAAATAATTAATAGATAAATTGTGACAAATGCAACTTGTGACAGATATGCTGGCAAAGAACTGTCCTAGATTTAATCTGGTCTGCTCATCACAATATTAGTGATTTAGCTGGAAATAGAAGGGAGTTAAGGGAATGCACATTCACAAGATTGATCGTTAAAATAGCCTACATTGTTGAAACTTAATTTTGAAATGATAGCATGTACATGCTGTCTTGAGTCAGTTGTCCTTGTGTCATGTCTATATACTGTTTCTTTGCCCTAAACTAAGCAATAATGTAAAATTCCTGTACACTGAACTTGTTGTATCCAAGAGAAATGTTTTCTTACTTTGTGGAGTAAGTGTAATTTATTCAGACACTACTAGACACCTTTGAAATCACGTGTGCTACCAGGTGATGCTGGAGCGAGTGAGTGTGTCAACATGTCCCTCTTTGCATCTGTCACAATTTATCAGCATGTCCAGGAATAGCAACGCTGGATGGCTCACCCATGACGTTCCTTTTATAGACTTTGAGACATGAGCAGCAGGCCTCATGTCCTCTGGCAGTTTAAGTTCAAATTAGGACAAAGATTAATTTTTTGTCTTTCTCTATTTTATTTATTTGCTGTAGGATGTCCTAAATAAGTCTGCAATGAACACAATATACAAGACAAAAAAAGTTTCATTAAAAGCCACTCCTCACAATATTTACCCAGAACCCTAGAAAACCTGAAGCTTACTGTCACCATGGCTATGTCTAAAAACTAATTTTCCAAAAAGGTCAACAGCTTTTGGGAACTTATCTGCCTTTAAATCCCAAGTAAGTGAGAAAAAAACAAAAATTTTCGTTCTTTCTAAAAATGATGCTGAAGCATTAACTGCACTAAATTACCTTTTCATTAATAAAATGGCAAAGGGGAAAGCTCCACTTACCTGAGAATTGAAGCTGGTACTGGTGAAGGAGGAACTTGTGCCTCCAGTTACTGGAGCAGGAGAGAGAGCAGCAGTCACCCCAGCTGAAAGAGACATGCAGTTAACTCCTCCTCTAGGGGAGTGTCAATCAAGTATTGTGCAATGCATGTAGCAGAGGAGAGGGACTATACCTCGTGTATACCGATTTTACCTTGTCATAGTTGAATAACGACAGTTTGGTGGGTAAATAGGACATACATAGAACCTCAAAATCCCATTGACATCCCTTTCCTCTGCAAATCTCACAATTTGAAACTGCCTCTGAAAATGGGCAAATCTCAACGAACTCCTTATTTGACTCTAGTCTTTACCTTTGTCACGCCCCAACATTTACATTTACATTCTGAATAGGTCGCGCAGATCTCAGAAATTGTATAGCCTACATTGTTCGTCTGCTATTTCATCACTAAATTCACTTCTGAGACTTTTTTTATGCGAGAAATCAACTACGTAGAGGTCAAATATGGGCTGTTCTACGAAAATGGATGACTAATTGCAAATTTTGTGTGACGGTGTGTCAGAGTTCAGCGGCCGGTGCTGCCTGGGTTGCTGCCTCGCCGCCTGGCCTGTCCTCCTTCACAGACCCCAGCCTGCTGTGAGCTAGATGGAGCTCCGTCACAGCCGGCAGCCCACGGTGCTCCATACCCGCGCAAAGTCACCGTTTCTGGGTTACTGGACTACCACACGCCGCTGCCCTGACAGAGCTCCAGGGCCTGCAGCTCGCTGTTCTCCCTCCCCTCTTCTTGCTAAATGACCGGTGTGTGTGAGTGAGAGCGCGGTCAGCGAGCTTGTTACGCCCGCAATCTATTACCACAGGTTCCAGTTAATCTTATAATCGATACACGTGTTGAGTTATTTAAACAAACGATCGGGGAAATAAACACCTGTTGTGTGCAAGTCTCATTGATAGAGCCCGCGGCTGTATGGAGCTCTATCAATGAGAGCTAGCTTGCCTCCTCCTAACAAGACCTCTGAAATTCACAAAAATGCATTAAATTGAAATTGGACAAAAGTGTTAGCTAAGCTTGGTAAGACCTTAGGGTAGATGTGATATACATGCTGTGACGATATTCAAAGTGTAAATATACTCTAGTTATGCCGAAAGTGTAGCTAACTAGCTGCAATCTTTACCCACAGGATTGAAGGGACACTAGCAGCTAACGAAACCCCTCATATTCACAAAAATGCATTAAATTGAAATCGGACACGTGTTAGCTTTGTAAGACCTTGGGGTAGCTGTAATATAAGTGGCGTGACCAAATTCAAACTGTAAATATACTATATTTATGCTGGCAGCCGGCCAGCTCCGCGGTGCCCTGGTAGTCCAATAACCCAGAAACGGTGACTTTGCCCTGGGTATGGAGCCCAGGCTTTCTCGTCAGACTGTGTGGAGCTCCTGGAGTCCGACACGTCTTACCAAATTTGCAATTAGCCATCAATTTTCGTAAAATGGCCCATATTTGAGCTTTATATAGTTGATTTCTCGCATAAAAAAGTCTCAGAAGCGAATTTAATAACGAAATAGCAGACAAACAATGTATAACACGTCTCGTCTCCAATGTATGTGTATGTGGTTCGCTCAACCAATCACTGCACAGCTCATCTAAATATTCATGAGCATACCATATTTGGAAGAAAAGCTCTTGTTACAAATAGGGCCATATTCACAGGGTAGTTAAGGGTCCATAAAATAGCAACCAGGCCATTTTCAGCCCAACCAATATTACATACCCTATTAGAAGACCTTAAGGAACAGTGTGAAATACCCTATATAATCATTCTATCACCCCTTTAAGAAAATAAAAATGAAAATATAAAGAAGACACTTGAGCACCACTTCATTGCCAGCACATTTAATAATGTCCTGTGTTTATTAAAATGAGTCCTGCAGCTGTCTGTGCACAAAAATCAAAGGAAAACAAAAAAACAAAAGTCAAAGGAGACACACTGAAAAAAGTCAATTCTGCAGTTTGACAAAGCGTAAGATTGACCCCACATACTGGATGGTTGGTTTCTTGGCTGATGTGTTGTTTGATGAAACCTGAAAGGTGTTTAAATGTTAAAATGCATTTCATTTTCTATTGCTGCTTTGAAAGATGATACATCTCTCTTGTATTAGCCCAATGTGTACATTCAAAGGGCCACTAGTTGCCAATGAAGAACTTGCAGATTTTAAGACATTTTAAGAAAGTTTTCTTTAATAGGCTACTGTAATTTTCTTCTCTATAGCAACAATGTGTTCATGAATATCAATGTCTATTTTTTTGTCATATATACAGCTACACACATGCTTAATTGTTTTATAATTTCTAAACCATTTCTGTCATTGGCTCCACCCATTATATTAGTGTCATCAACGGGCGCGCGCTGCCGGTGTGCGTTGACGCTTGCACGTGAATCACCGTGATGGCCAGCAGCTCTGATGTGGCGAAGAAAGTTATGCGGTTCAAACTTCAGCTGACGGACACAGCAGAGTCTGCTACGGTAGATACAATGATTAGTATTTCCTTGCGCACAATAAGCAGACCAGAGCTAAAAGGGAAACGTTTCTGCTTTTAGGGAAGAAATCGTTTGCGATAGCCTTTAGGCCAATACGCTATAATTGCTCCAGAAACATTGCAACATTTATTTTTATTTTTTTTAAACCCTACTTTATTTATTGGCAACAAATGAAATTAAAATAAATCCACAGCTTCGTCTCCGTCAAAATCTGTGAGCTATAAAATATACTCTCTACTTGATTTTGCTCGTCTCGATCCTTCAAGCTTCCAACCGGCTGATTGAGAGCTGTTTCAGTCAGTGACATGTGCGCTGCTGCCACACAGCATTTTAAGCACTCCACTGTGGGGGTCAGGCTGTTTAAATGGGAGGTTCCTTGATGCTAAAATTGGCAACTCCTCCAGTTGTTCAACTTTTGGCTGCTGTCCATCATCAGTGGAGGCAGGGGCGCTCTGCAGGCGTGTTTGAGTCGGTTTCAAGCATAGATGCCTTTTTATAAATGGGCAAATGTTTAAATTAGGCTAGAGTTAAATGTAAATTGAAAAAAGTCTCACTAAACTGTTGGAGCACAACCTGAAAACAATGTGATATAGGCCTAGTGAGACTTTATAACAACCAGCAGCTTCATCCATTTATAGTTCAGAGTAAAAGGAGCAGCCTAAGTGGGTGTGTGAGGTCCCATACATAGCTTCAGCTCTAAATGCACAATCAGCAACTGTGGTGATCCAAAACCAGGACTACCATATTTGGCATGTCAGGTTTTCCTTAATTTTTTTTGTCCTAGCATGAAAACCACGTTAAAGCACACTAACATTAATGTGTTAATTAATCTCTTTCTAGGTTGTAAAGATTTTGCAGAAACTCAAGGATCTGGATATCACATTAGACATTCTTTCTGTGAGTCTCTGTTTTAAAGAATGTATTTTATGTTGATATATTTGCATATAAATTTATGATAATGATGATGATGATAAATTAAATTTTCTTGGACTGCGCTGACTTGTGTCTGCATATAAATTAGGAAACTGGAATTGGCAAAACAGTTAACTCCTTGCGCAGACATGAACAGGGTGGAGAATTGGCCAAGTCACTAGTTAGGGGTTGGAAAAGATTGGTCCCTAAGGAATCCACAAGGTGACGTATATTTAACATTTATTTTGTTTTTTATATAACGGTATACTGTAATTTTTATGTGTTTGAGATCTTAATCTTGAGTTTCCATGACGCAGCTACAAAGAGGATGCATTAGAGAGTTTGTCTGTTAAAGACAAACAGGATAAACAAAACTGTCCAAATAATGGAAGTTTGACCGTGGACGATTCAAACAACAATGGCTTAGCATCTCATGGTAAGAGAGATTCTACAGACGAGGCCCTCTTCAAAACAGGGAGTAGGAAAGCCGATTCAGAGAAACAATGTGAAGAACAGAAAAAACACAAGTACCAGAATGAAAAACAAGAAAAAAGTCAACAAGAAAACCAGGATATCTGTAAGAATAACATCTCGAAAAAGAACATTGAAATGGACCAAGAGGATCAAATGGACAGCTCATTTGTCTCCAAGAAGAAGAAAGGTGATGAGAGTAACCGAAAATTAGGAGACACTGATACTTTTCTTGGAAACAAAAGCTCAGGGGACTCTCATCAGAAATCCTGCTCTTTTTCTATGGGAAAATTGAAAAGCAGCTCTGATAGTGGAAGAATTGGGTCAGAAAAAGAGTCAAATAGGAAACTAAAAGAATCATTAAAAGAAGGCAAAGAGTCATTTGAATCTAGTGCCAAACACTCAGAAAAGTTGAAGCGGGCCAATGTCAAAGATGACCAACCTTCAGAAATATCGAGGATCTCAGAGCCCCAAAACACAAAAAGGAAAAGAACAAGTAAAGAGAAGCACGGCACTGTAAAATACAAACAAGAGTCTGAAAAAAAAAAAAAAGCCAAAATAAAGCACAAAGACAAGCGAGGTGGAGCCCAGAGGAGCCCAGAGGAGCCCTCCTTGTCTTTTGAATCATACTTGAACTACGACGTGAATGTTTTTAAGAGAAAAGACAAATTGGGAGTGAAGAAACCTTCCAAAACAATCAAGACTGTAAAAGAGGAAGTAACAAAATATCCTGGCATGAAACCTTTCACGTCACCTGTGATGTCTATAAATGTTACCTCTCCAACACAGGTATGTTTGACAATGCTTTTAAAAGTTTAACTTGTAGAGTGCAGCCACAGTTGATTCAATTTGACTAATAATCCTTCATATTTCAGAAGTTTAAGGACTCTGTATTGGAACTGATTCCATTTACTATTCCTTTACCTGCTGTTCTGCCTGAATGTGAAAAGCCATTCAATGTTGAGTACTTTGAGAGGAAAGGTACTGTATTTATAACAAATACAGCTGTATTTTTAGATTGCTTGTTTTGTTCTTGACAATCCTTCTTTTGTCTTAAAGTTGAGAAGGAGTCTGATTTCTGTGACGTCTCTGAGGAGTCTGCAGGCTTCACTGGTCAACGACTTAACAAAAAGATGCAAGTGTACTCTGGTGCCAAGACCGTCTTCCTCCCAACCATGATGAGCCTTCACCAACAGTGTATCCGCACACTCCAGAATAATATTAACTGTGAGTAAAGCCCCAAAAAACCTTTCTTGCTGATCATTTTATCAGTTTGTTGGATTTATATTTAGGTGCAGAGATTTCTCCTTAGTGCTTTATGAAACTGGTGGAGTCCCTTTTGAAATCCTCGAGCCGGTGCTGGAGAGATGTACACCAGAGCAGCTGCTACGCATTGAAGAATACAACCCAGTAAGAATGTGAATATGACTAAATTTAAAGCAAACACACGCTTATTAGTCACTTTATTAGGTACACCTGCCTAGCATTCCATTAGATCCCCCATTTGTCGTCTATAACTATATTTTCATAATGGAAAAGACATAGGGTCTTTAAAACCTAAGGGATATAGTCCCTTGGGAGTACAGTATGAATGTAATTAATAAACCTGCCTATTAGATGTCTTGTATACAAAGTTGACATTTTCATGAACGTCGATGGCAAGTCTTATGTATAATGTTTAGTTGAACAGTAACTTAAGGGACAGTTCACCCCCAAATCAATAATAAATATATTTTCTCTTACCTGTAGTGCTATTTATCAATCTAGTTTGTTTTGGGGTGAATTGCCCAGTGTTGGAGATGTCGGCCATAGAGATGTTCGTCTTCTCTTGCATATAATGGAACTAGGTGGCACTGGATTTGTGGTGCGCAAAGTGCCAAAAAAAAAAAAATACAATTTAAAAAATTAACAGCTATGTCTCTTTCCAGAAATCATGACCTGGTTACTCAAGATAATCCCCAGACCTGGTTGTGAGCGGTTTCATGTAGGAATTATTTTCTTTCTACTGAACTACACCCACCAACTGGAGCTGCTACCCCCGCGACCCGACCCCGACCCCGGATAAGCGGATGAAGATGGATGAACTACACCCACCAACCGTATTACCGCGCAGAAGGAAGCATACTCGTGGTCGTGACAGCGTGAGATGTAAATAGAAAATGCCGTCCTTCTTGGCTGAGCTGTAGCGTTAGCTAGCTCAGGTGAGCTAGCAGTATCGGTTAGCAATAAACTAATCTCCACAAGCTAGCAATGTTGGACCACGAGCCTCTCGTCCGTGAGTACGGCGGCGGGTGTAGTTTGGTAGAAATACAATAGTTCCTACATGAAACCGATCACAACAAGATCTGGGGATTATCTTGAGTAACCCTGATTGAGAGACTGCTGTTAATTTGTTCAGTTGTATTTTTTTTGCACTTTGTACACCACAAGCCAAATGCCATCTACTTCCATTATATTTAAAAGAAGGTGAACATTACTACGGCCGATATCTTGGCTACTCCCACCAAAACAAAGTAGAGTGATAAATAGCAATACAAGAGGACAAATATGTATTTTTGATTTTGGGGTTATCTGTCCCTTTAACCTATGATTCTGTTGTCACACTTTATATGCTGAGATGTGTCAGATTTAAATGGGCCTTTTAAAGGCTGTTAATGTGGCCACTGAGTGTATGTCAGTTTATTCTAAATTACCTTTCTAGGTTTAGTAAAACTAAACCTTGTAGACCTTGGGTAGATCGGAATTTAGTTTGAGCGCACATGTGTGTATTTGTTGTAAGCCCTGTAATTGTTTGTTTCCAAAGATTTACATTGGAGAGACGGACCACTTATGGGGAAAACATTGTCAGAGGGACTTCAAAGACTCCAAACTTCAGGAGTATGAATCATGGAAAGAGATGTATGTCAGGCTGTCGGAGGAGAGGGAAAGGAAACTCAAAAGACTGACAAAAAGCATTGTCTCGGCACACTCGAGCAAACCCAAAGGTGTGTACTGTACACTGAAACTGGAAGACTAATCTTTAGTAGAACTGTCTTTTTGTGTTGACCACTGTCATAAAAATCCTCATCAGAACAATTGAACATGAAACATTCAGTATGTTATTGTATACTGTAGAAAAGTACAGCTTGTACACTGTGACACCATTTGTTTTTTTAGGTCGGCAGGTGAAGATGGCATTTATTCACACTGTTGCCAAGCCACCGAGGGATGTGCGAATTCAGCAGGAAATTCATGGAACTGCTGTTCAGCAGCCTCCACTTAGGTGCAGGTGGGTTTCAGCATTCTAAATATAGAGAAATATCTACACAGGTTTTGTTTGTGATTTTGTTCATTTAAAAAAAATACATTTGTTCGTGAATATTCATTTTAACTATATTGTTTCCTTAATTAAAAAGTTACACAACCAAGGATTATAAGAGCCAAACTGGGGCATTGTTGCACATTTTCCTTTGCAAAACATTAACACCTGGTAAGCCTTGTGCATGCTCTGCTCCTCTTCAACATTGAAGCCCTTAACTACAAAGTGATCACTCAACAACAGCAGCTTAGCAGGGTCATAACCTTCCGGAGACTCGTGTGATAATGCTTTTTGGGGGAGGTTGGCCAAACAGGAATTGGAGCAATTTGCTGGATAACTTGTTTTTCTCTGGTTAGAGATGGCCTTGGTTCCCTTTTGATGCCAACTGTCACAACATAGATGTTCTTCTCACTAACTGTAGTGTAGATGGAGACTCATTTTGCAATTTAACATGTTTTGTTAATAATAATTATGTTGATTGAATTATGCACTGTACTGTTATTTCTTCATATATCAGTGTTAAGGTTCAGGACAACAGACCAAGACCGATTTGCAATGAGCCCAGCAGATCCAGCAGCACCAGTATAGGGGCAACCAATACGCAAGACCCTCGCAAAAAAACAAGTGAGCTGACAAGAGTATTGTAAATGCAATGTTACGTTTGCTATAACTTTACAAACTGGTCCAACTGTGTTTTTTGTCCAGTCATTTTCTTCAAAGGTCAGAATGAAAGCTATACATGATTGACCTTTTATTTTACCTTATCCCCTATTCCACCCCCCGTTGTTCACACAGGAGTTGCTCCAATGATGGCAAAGTCATTAAAGGCATTTAAGAAACAGCTGGGACGCAGATAAATGCTCTTATATGATCTTGATATTTGCAGTGTGTGGATGTGGGGAAAGTGCACTCTATCAGTCATTAACTTTGGACAATAGGACCTTAGATTATTCTGTTTGTCTAAATATACAGACATTTGCCACGATCTTTTCTCTATAACTGTGAATTTTCTTTACTATTAAAGGGAAAATGAAAGAGCAAATTTGATGTGATTTGATATTTTGTCTTGAAGCCTGTTTGCGCTAAACAAGGTCAGTCTGTAGGTCATTTAATGGGGTGTGGCTCCCTCTAGAGGATATAGAGATGTGTTTTTTTTTTTTTTTTTTTTTTTAAACTACATACATTTCAGATCGTCTCGATAAATGTTGATTTAAAATTTGTATTTTTGATAATTTTCCTCTTACATCTTGAAACACTAAATTGAACCAAATAAAAGTGAACCAATGACAATATTGGATATTTTTTATTTTAATTTGAGTTTTTCATATCAAATGGTTAATGTACATTTTGGTCTGAGCTGAAGCCCTACCATAGACTGTATAATATTAATGGACAAAGCATCCGGTTCGGCGAAGTGCTGCAAATGCGGAAGTGTCTTAAACCTGCATTCTATCTGAATTCCAGCAGGGGGCGACACGTGTGGTTGCAAAAGGTCGGTTTCTGTAGAAGTCTATGAGAAAATGAGCCTACTTCTCACTTGATTTATTTACTCGGTAAACATTTTCATAATGAGTTTATGGTCTCAATCACTAGATTTAAGTCTTCTGCAATACAGAATGATCATTTTTTGAATTATGGTCTCGATTTTAAAATCAGCAATCAAGCAGGGGGTGTTTTAGGGCGTGGCTATGATGTGATTGCCAGTGAAAGTGTGTAACGTAAGGTAGAGTGTAAGGGCTCCTCCCTCTCGTCTAAAATCATCATATCCGCAACCAGGATGGCTGCAGACGTAACGGCAAACTCAGTGACTCATAGCAGATCTCCACAAACCAATGGGTGACGTCACGTGCTCTGTCCACTACTATTATACAGTCTATGAGCCCTACTAACCTTGGAGGGAGTGGCAAAATGATGCTATCGTGCCACAAGGGAGACCTTGGACCAGAGGGCTGGAGATTACCTTGACCTTTGACCTGAAAAGGAGTTAAAAAATGATGGGGGGTACATCCCACGTCCCTTATTTGAGAGCTCCTCGCTCCTCGGCTGAACCTGAGCATCGAGGAGAGATCACTGAGGAGCTATAAGCAAGGATACACGAGAACAGCCATCCCAAAGGCTGTGCAGCTGAAAGGGTTGCCAACTCTGCCCATACAGCTGACAAATTCATGTGATGCTTGAGAGGAAAGGACGTCTCATCCCTCTAAAACACATTTGCTTGTTTCCTCTCCCCTCCCAGGATTTCCTCGCGTCTCTCTAGTGCTTCCTAGGAAGGGAGGCACGTGGAGGAACCGGGGATGCAATTAAATAGAAGTGAGAAGGACCTGGGGAGTCACAATAACAAGGATGGATTACCGACTTGGCAACGCTATTGCAATAACCCAGGGGCCCCACAAGCCCTATGTTCACTGTGTAGCAATTGGTTTGTGGTATTGCTGTTTGTTGATAACTTTGTTCAGAAATATAACAGCATTACTTAAGTGCAATAATAACAGGCATGGTAAGGGATTTAATATGGGTCTTGCTTTATGTGATCTTGAGAACCTGTCTCGACAAGGGCACCTTTATCAAAATCTAGCTTTAAGACTTGATTTGGCAGATTTTAATGTTGTAGCTAGCTGATGTGGAGCTAAAATGAATTTTATAATCAGATTAAGTTTTCAATTTGTAAAATCTTTAATTGTAATTCCAATAAAACATTTATCTGTGAAATGAAGTGGGCTGGAATAGAGGATAAAACGAAAAATACTCAAGTATAGTACAAATACCTCAATTGTACGTAAGTACAGTACTTGAGTGAATCAACATTGGCAGTCACTGGGTACTGTTGCTTTTACCTAAAGCCAGAAAATGTATGTGTGACAAATCAAGGGATAGTGGTTTAAACAATATGCTACCTTACAGTAGAGAACAGTCATTAAGTAGGCCAGGTGAATGTACTCAGTAATGTCAGCTACTGTGCCTAAAGACTGCTAACATTAGCCACTATCTACCTCATACGTAGCCTACTGCATTTTAACCTATCCCCTGACCAATGGGCTATCCTGACCCATTTGAGGTCAAACCTCAAACATCTATGCACATGCAGAACGGATTGAGCAGCCACAGCCACAATATGATAGGCCTGTAACTGGTCAATCCCAGTTTCAAATATGCTGCTGGAAAATAATTTAAATTAAGTTTATAAGTAGGCCTACATTTTACTATAGCCTTATTTTGAATATCTTTTAATACACACTTGAGGTTCAGAGTTTTTATTATGGGTGTCCTCCTCTCCCTCTCAGCCAGAGCCCCCCTCCGCTCTGTTGTCGGTCCAATGTGCCCCATCATGGCGGCCCTTTGCGGGACCATAGGGACGGGACTATCCAGAGGAGGGACCGGAGGGAGGAGCAGCCAGGAACGATGACGTAGGATTGGAATGAGGGAGTGAATGTTCCGGGTCAGAAACTGAACGGGAGAGGAAATTAACTCCGGGACGAGACGAAAAAACAAGAATGCTAACGTTACCCCCTTCTACACGGAGATGTAGTCTGTGTTCTATACGCTAAAAAGAGGGGCTTTAAAAGCGGCGGAGGTCGATGTGAGACGAGGAACCAAGCGGAGAAAAAAAAAAACAGGTGCCTACAAACTAACCAAAGTGAGACAACGACGGAGAATAATTCCAATATTCGTCGCCGAACGTTAGCTCGGTTACACGATTTACTTGCAGTTGGAGTTTCGGTTTTTACTTGCCTGTGAGTTTCGCTTCACTTGTGTTTGACGGTATATTAGTGCAGGACTGTCCCACCGTAGCAATCTGTTGCATCCCCCGTCCTCCCCACTGTTGGTTTATCGCACCTCCCCCGTGATGTTTCACTGTATACCCCTGTGGCGGTGCAACCGTCATGTTGAGATGATCGATAAACGCCACTGCTCCCTGTTGTATGTGCCCGATGAGATTTATCGCTACGGACGGAGTTTGGAGGAGCTGTTGCTGGATGCCAACCAACTCAGAGACTTGCCCAAGGTAAGCAGAAAACCACTTCCGCTCACTCATTTTAATGGCAGGTTCAGAGGCAGGGTAGCTTATTTTTGGTAACACGAAATGCGTCCCTCCAGTTAAAGTGATTCTGAGACAGAGCTGCTAACTGAGCTGATCAGGCATCCCGTGAGAGTCTGGTGGGAGCCGGGGACAATAATTACACAAGATCAGCAAGGCAGGCATCATGTGTCGGTGGATATTTCTGAACTACACCTCCCATCGCAGGTTAACTCAACGCATACATGCCACAGTCTGGCTTTTGATCATAAAACATTTCATTTGAGTCCCAGGCGTATCAGGCATTCACAGCTTACTGCAAAGCCAAGACATAGTGTCTGATACGTCAAACCTGTTTGGGCAGGTGGTCCCAGGCTGAGGTCAGAGATGATTTCTGCATGACAGAGAGCCATGGCTGTTTGCAGAGAGCATTACATGTCTAACTCTTTCAGGGAGTTCAACAGTGATACAATCCAAAGTCGCAATCTTTATGACTGTATTCTGATACATACTAAAGAGGTATGAGTAATGGTGCTCTATCTAGAGTAATATTTGTTCAATGGTAGAGGTAGGCTAAATGATACGAATTAAGAGAAATATCATTAGTAGTGTGGATATGATTTCCAAGAAGGTAGTTTAAAATAAGACAGTTGTTTCACTCATTAATGTAAAGGTTGAAGGTTCATGATTGATCTTGGAATTAATTTTTACAACAAAAAAAGCAAACGCCATCCGCTAATGAAGGGGAAAATGCAATTAATTCTGACGGAAGTAGCTAAAAGATTCTGTATCCTATTTAGTGAAATAATTGATTCAACACCATATATCCACTGAAGAGCCATATTCATAGTACATTAGGTCATCTTTAAAGTCAGTCACAACCAGAAAAATGACTGTAGGCTAACACTTTAGACACACACACACACACACACACACACACACACACACACACACACACACATTGTGAATCATATGATGATTGAAGTACTCATCACTGCCACTCTATTTTTCTTTAATATAAACCATGTAGGAGGACTAGGGGGGGGCTACTCTGTGTGAATTACTGATAGGCTTGGTGAGGTGGGGATACACAAGCCCGGTCTTCTTACTTGACCCTAGCGCTACGGATTAAGTGGGATACCAGTTAAAGGATTTGCCGTTTTTTTCCCCCATGGGCACGAATGGTTCATGTAATTGTCTATGTCGGGGCTAGAAACTGATGATCCCTAGAGGCTGACCTTTTATAACAATGTGGTATGATCTTATATAGTCGTGTCTTTCAACTCTGCTGCATGGCTTATTTGTTTGTTGACTTATATCATCATTTTACTAACTTGTAAATGCATCTTTTAACATTTTTTTTAAGCTCTATCTATCGTGATTTTTGTATTTTATTTATGTCCTGTGCTTATTGCTCTGCATTTTTGCATGTGTCAAAAAATGGCTATAATCAGTATTGCTTGGCTGTGTTGCTCTGCATGGCTTCTTCTGCACTGAGAATGCTTTTTTTTATTGCTGTCTTTATGGCGTCTTGTTGTCTTCTGATATGTTTTAACCATCACCTCAATGGTTTTTAAAACCTCTTGCCAAAGTACTGCAGTTGAAAATTAGCCAGCTTGCTAACACTGGCACATTTACAGAAATGTTAACTAATGTGCATTGTCCTTTTATAAATAAATAAGTAAATAAAGGAATAGAAAATAACCTGTTGTGACTTCTGATATATAGCCAAGAGCTGCTACAGTGAGTAAACGGAATGACTGACTTTTGTTGTTTTATAGCATTTTCCTTTTAACTTTTTCAGCCAAACCGGTTTTATTGTAGGAGGCGCTCTGAGTTCCGCTCTGAAGAGTGTATTTTAGACCTAAATAAAAGTGTGTATAACTGAAGTCATGGTCCGATCAGATGAAAAGCTGATTGGATTGAAGGACTACAGTATTTTGTGCCTTTGACATGTCATTTCTTTTGTTCACAAAGAAAACATCCCTCAACCATAAATAAAGCTACTGGTTAGCTCTTCAACTTTTTAAGTAGTTTATGTCGATTATTTGGTTTTGATCTAAATAGAAAATACACTGATTTTGACTACACTTTACAGGACCCATAAAGGAAAGAAAAGAGAACTGAAATAATATTTTTCGGCCTGGCATGTCCATAGAAATGTGATGGAACTCAGATAATGTGAGCAACCTCCCATGGCACACTGCTTACATTGTCCATTGGAGAAAAGCACAGTAAAACAGGTATTCTTACTGAAAACAAAGACAGCATTATGTGTTTTGTTGTTGCCTCACTTGTGCATTTGTATGTACTAGTGTTTTCTAATGAAATCATTGACCTGAATTGAAGTGCAGACCAAAAAACCATGAACCGACACACATGGCAGACAGTACACCTGACAAACTAGGCACTGGCAGGGAAAACCATCTACTTGTTGTCTGTGCCCGCAAGGGTGTGATTAGCAGGTGTACTCACATTGGGACAACACACACAACTGCGTGACAGTATAGGCATCTCTATACTCAGTTCAGAAAAATTCTAAGTATGTTTAGAGGGTAGAGGGCTGGCAGCAAGATAAACTGTTTATTGTGCTCTTTGGCATGTAACTAATGTCATCAATGCTTGCTGAGTGAACCCAAGACATGTCTAACTGGATAAACCTTTGTATCAGTCCAGTTCAGTACTCGCTGTGCGGCCCCATTACATTTGCCTCAGAGGTAGCTGAATGAATGCTGACCACTTATTTTGTCATGACAGTGATGTAACAAAGACATAGTAACATATTTCAAGTCAATCATTTCAACCAGCAGGCAGATCAAAACACGTGCACGTCTTAACAGTGAGATGAAACGGCAAAGGTGTGTTTTATCATTAACAAGATGAGGCAAGTTAAACTTGAGCTAGTTTCAGTGGTTTTACATAAAGATCTGCTGACCAAGTCATGGAGACATGTAGAACAGGTTTGTATGGGCATGTTTAATTCATAGGCCCTATTTCTTCTAGGCACCTTCTTTTTTCTTCTTCGATTGTTTTATGTAATGTTTGTGCTGAGGCAGTGGACCAAATTAGCAAACAGTAATTTCTGTCTCTTTATTTATTCAAAGTTTCCCTTCAGCAACTGGCCCTCAAGATGCATACCATCCTTATGGTTTGTAAACAGTCGTTAGCTTACTAAACAGCCGCCAAACTAAGAAACTGACTGGAGAAGAAGAAGAAGAAAAGGAATGCAAGACTTGCTGGAAATGCTCTTGCCTGTTCGTCCAGTTTTAAAAACAAATGCCAGTTTCACTGTTCCCAGCTCCAGTGACAATGTAAGACAGAGGTGTTGGTGGCTGTGTCAAAGGAAATAACTTCATCTCTCTTAGATCTGCATGGTTATAATGCATAATGGAGTTATTTAGAAATGACACAAGTAGTCAATGAATCGATAAGTCAATTGAGAGAAAATTTTAGCAACAGTTTTTAAATCAATTAATCGTTTCAATCATTTCTCAAGCAAACATTCTCTAGTTGCAGCTTCCTCAATGTTAGAATGTGATGCTTTTCTTTGTCATATATGATAGTAAACTGAATATATTTAGGGTTTGGACTGTTGGTCACATAAAACAAGCAATTTGAATACATCGCCTAGGGCTGTGGGAAATTGTATTGGGAATCTTTCACTATTTTCTGACATTTGTTAAGACTACACGATTAATTGGGCAGATTATAAATACAAGTAATCGTTAGTTTACAGTCTGAAAACTAGCCTGAAAAACAATAAAATGACCAGATAACTTTTTGTTCCAACATCAAACATGTGTTCAGGCTATAGTTGAAACAAGTAGTCAGTTAATCAGTTTGTCAACGCACAGACAATTACTTTGCAAAAATGCAAAATAATCTTCGGTTAGTTGGACAAAACAATCTTGTTCAGGCCTGAGCAGCTTTTTGGGGGCCATTGAGGCCTTTCAAAAATTACACACACAGTGATAGAGAGAAGAAGCCACTTTGTGCCAGGAAACTGCAGGGCCTTTGACATGCTGTAGTGGTAAATCAAGTGGTATTATGAATCCCAGAGCAGGAAGCTGGTGGTTGAAATGACTTACTAACTCTTCTGAGAGAAAAAAGCTGTCAAAAAGGTAGCACAGTTGTAGAGTTTCTGCACGTGGCTGTGGTTTAGACAGTTTTAACTCTGGCCTATGCTGTGATATGTAATACTGTATGCATATCACCATGTAACCTTAGACTCCACTAAGCATGTCATGTCTTTTACTTAAGTCTAAATGGCTGTAGAGTTGGGGCCTGGCAAAAAAAATGCTGCTTTTTAATGATGATTTTTCTAACGTTTTGGTTAGGTTATGTAAGAATTTTGTTACTAAACTTGTTGTATGAATATATTAAGGGCTTTTGTTGATATCTTGAAGTGCGTTAATTCATGCACTCACTTCCCACAAACCACCTTCAGTCTTCTGCTTGTTTTCTAACAAACAGTGCTGAAGGTGAAACTGAAGATTCAAACATTGACTCGGGTTAATGTATGCTTGACTCAGCCTGTTTTTGTTTTTGTCTGTCACACACGGGTGATTGTTTGGGGCGTGGCGCTGAATGACACCGGGAAGAGCAGGTTTTCTGTCAGTATGCTAATGCAAGACTCACAAAGCAAATATGCGACTAGAGTAATACCGACTCAATTATGTATTGCTCTTTATAGTTACTCCTCTGATTGTCTTTATTGTTATCATTTGAATGAATCGGCCTTTGTTTTGTCTTGAGCTGAAAGTTTTAAATCCTTGAAGGATTCGGAGTACCTGTGTTTGCTTCTGGCTCTGATTGCTGTGTCAAAAAGGAGTGGCATAGTTCAAGTAGGAAGTCTGAGAGTAGTAAACACAATGGTATAATAAACCTTAATACTGAATTTTCAATATTTTCTTGATCTGCCACAATTCAGGTTAGTTTTCTGGAAATGTTCAAGTTTGTACAAGTCAAGATTCCCTTGATGATATCACCAAGAGACAAATCTTGAGCTGTGAGATTGGAAGTCCAACTGCACCCTATATGTTTTGAGAGTAAGTGAAATGTAAAAGTGAAATTAGGTGGTTAGGATGCAAAGCTCAGACAGCAGTCATTATGTTTGAACTGTCTTTAGAACTTGGAAAGACGTGCATTTTGTAATAGGGTGGAGTTTGACTTTTGGACTCTTGAGCTCTTGACGCCTATTCATTGTGCACCCATTATTAAAATGTGATCTGTATCTGGACATGGTCTACAAATAGTGACCAGCCTATCTGGTCACTATTTGTCTTATTTTCAAAAATGCAAATGCATTTTACACATTGCATTCACACCGAGCTGCAGGTGATTATAGCTTTTATCAATTTTTTTTGTCCTTACCCACATTTAACATCCAGAAACAGAACACTGGCTTCTGTACTTTGAGGGCGGTAGTGTTTGGAAGTGGCACACTCATTAAGAATTAATCAGAAGTCATTAAGGCTGGTAGAAAAAGTGAGGCTATTTTTTATTTTTAAACCTTTTATAACAGCTTCAGTAAAGTTTTACAAAACGCATTACATTAACCTGAGCATACACCTCCATGACAGTAAGCTAATATAATGGGGAACCAAAGGGGAACACTGGTCTACTATTGTCTTTAAAATAAAGATACATTTTCCTAAAGCCTAAAAAGTGTTCCCCTACCAGTTTTGCAGCCATACGCTACCTAAAACACTTTGAGTGGTAAACAGGTGGTTGTAAAAAGCTGTCGCAGCTTCAATTCATGTTGGTTACAATAGATTCAAACAGTGACACATTTTTACAGCATAAAAGAGTCTATCAAAGTTATAGAAAGGTAGAAACCTGCAACTTAATCAACTTGTCTGCTTGGAATACACAGCCATTGTGTTACGCTGCTGCATTCCTTGTGCAACAAGTGCAATAGGCTTGTGCACAAGAATGAAGAACAAAGTTGTTTAATAAGCCACATTTAGGCAAAAATATGTATTTGGGCTGAATGATGAATCTTTAACAAATCGAAATCGCGGTTTGAAAGAATTCGATTAGCCAATCGTGAAGACCGCGATTAATCAAATGTGAAATATTTAGTTGAATATTTGGTGTAATCTTTGATTTAACATTTTTTTATTTCTCTTTTCATTATTATATTTAATGTTTTTTCATAAGATAACTGCTGAGAGAATGTTACATATCACAGAATTGTCCTATTTTCAGTGGATCTTTAATTTATTTTTGTATCACTTTATATATATATATAATATAATTAATATCTGGCAGGAAAATCGCAATTAGTTTTCTCCCCCAAATAGTTCAGCCTTAATACTGGACATACAGGGTACAAAAGTACGGATCATATTCAACAGTCAACTTTAGTGATTGATTGAATGATAAATGTAAGTATTTAGTTACTGCATTCATGGATGAGCTCTCATGGCCAGCTTCCTTGTAACTAGCAATAGCAGGGAAAAAACAAAGGCCAGAGGGGAAATTCATGAGTCTGGTTTTCTGTTCCTGCCAAAACATTCAGGTAACCTGAAGCAGTATTGTTAGCTACCTGCTTTACCACCACACAGGCAAGGTTCTGCCTGCTCTTGTTCTGGGCGTCAAGTATGTGCTTGTGATAATTTCTTTTGCATATCAATAAGTGTGCCAACTGGATAATTCTTTTCTATAAGTTGACAATAGAGACGGATCTCTGTACTTCTGAGTTGCAACCTGTAACCTGTGACCATGCCCTCTCCAAACAATTTGATGGGTTGTATCTGACTATCTAAGGCCCGACATTCAGTCTGATAGTGTCAAAAAAGCAGAGTAGAGAGGAGAGGGGGGGTCTGTAGGAGACACAGACTTTGGGAGACAAAAAGTAAAAACCTGCTGTAAGACATCCATGGTAAAGCTTGTTGAATATTTAAATATCTCCAATGAGGACACTAATTTTAATTCTTTAAAAATGGCTTATCATTGAAAGTGGAGGTGTTTTATCAATAGGACCACTTGACGTGTTTGCTATTAAACCCCCTCTCTTCAAAATATCCATTCATGTCAAAATATCATTTGTGAAAAAGCATACAGTTATAGCTGTTAAGAGCAGCCATGCAGTTATCATAATATAGAGGGTATAATGTTATACATTGATAATATTTCAATATTGCAACTGTCAAAGAGCATTCCTAAAATGTGATAACATTTAAAACCTTTTCCTAAATATGCATTTTTTTTCACCTTTTAGCCATTTTTCCAGCTGGTGAAACTAAGAAAACTTGGCCTGAGTGACAACGAGATCCAGAGACTTCCACCAGAAATCGCCAACTTCATGCAGCTGGTAGAACTGGATGTCTCTCGAAATGGTAAGAAGGGCAAACACTGAAATGCCAAAGCAGCACAAAAGTAAACGAGAATATTATAGCACATGTTACATTTCATAACTCTTTCTGTGTGGTTTTCTGCGAGAATATGTTTACAATTAAGCAAGACAGCGCTAATGTCAGCAAATGAATCACATTGACAGATGTACTCCTCATTAGTGAAACTGATGCAACAAACATGCATACAAATAAAGCATGGCTTGCATTAAGCCCGAATCTCCCAAGTCATTTTGTATAGACCCAAACATATTCCTTTAGATACACTGGTGAGGTTTCTCTTGCAACAGAGCAGGCTGCTCGCAGTTGTGGCTGTAGAGCGAAACCATCAGAAGTTAAAAGAAAGCCAAAACAGACATTTAACACACAGTGCTGTTTGTGTTGAGTTCTAATTAAGTGGAAGTGGTTTGAACAATGGTACATGTTTTTTGTGTGATCAAAATTGAATGCAGTTTATTTAAGAGTTAGACACGGGTAACATAACTATTGAATAATAAAACAGGTTTATTCTACATTAGATTCACCTCTGAATACCATTTTTTGTTGTTTATCGCTTGCACTTCAATTCTTTAATATATTATCTTGGCATGTGTTATTTAACTACTGCTGTATCATATATTTATTTTTTTAATAAGGAATGTTGTAACCAGTGCCTTTTCTCTTATTCAGACATTATGGAAATTCCAGACAGCATTTCATACTGCAAAGCCCTCCAAGTGGCAGATTTCAGTGGAAATCCATTAACAAGGTATTCCTCCAGATTATGATTACACATCAGTCCTATTTAATACTTACTTAATGTTGGTCTCTTCTAAAATAGTCAACTGTCTGGGTTTGTAACATTGCTAAAACCTTACATTTCATTGATTTTGATACTTAATCTTCCCCCCCAATGAACAGGCCCATTTATCCAGATAAAGAGATTTTGGGATAGCAAAAGCAGAGAGTACATCTTTAACAAATAATAAAACGATGCATTTTTCTTGTGGAGAGGACATTTTATTTCCACTGTCTGCACTGTGTGTGTTTTAAGATCCACTGCTGTTATGGACATTCACACACACTCCTTGACAGATTGCAGATTGTGCATTTTATTGTGTGGGTGAGACTGAATCTAATTTGCACCTCAGCAGGGACAAAGCCTCATTGCTTTGCAGTATATAGTTTAGGGGGGAACAATGAATAGTATTACAAAGGCTTTGGTGTTCAATACTTTTAAATTAAAATAAAAAAAAAGCCTTTTGTGTGTTTTAACTTATCATAATTGAAAATATAGTCATGATGTTGTTTTGACAGCATCAGAAAATATGAATAAATATGATTTAATTGTCTGTATTGGCTCTGTTATTAAAGGACCTGTCTTTTGGGGATTGATGGCAGGGTCCATTTTAAATTTTAGTTGTGCAAAAATGTATGATAGCTTGCTTAATAAAATATACAATACATACATACATCCGTGACTGTACTGACCTGGACACATTCAAAACACTTATCAAAACACACCTCTTCTGATTAGCTTTCCACATACAATAGTCTTACATTTCTCACTTGAAAGTTTAAAAACTGGTTTCCAGCAGGTTCCTGTTCTGCAGAAACATAAAACATTGAACACAACTTACAGTACGTAAGGACAGAAACATTTGTACAGGACGTCTGCATGGACTAGACAGATACAGACAGCTAAAACAACAATACAGTTACGGCACATGAGGACAAAAACATTGGTACAGGACAAGAGTAATACCAGAGCAGAAGTTGCCTTTTTTTTTGTCTCACTAGTTCACATTTATGTAGGATGCTCAAAGACAATTACTTACAGCTACCACCAAAAATGGAGAAGCACTATTTTGTTATTGCTGCTATTGATCAAAGTGTGACCACAACTAGCATTAAAGAAGTCCCATCTGGCCAACCCCAAAAACCTGACAAAAAAGTATACCAGTTGTCTCGATCAAGCAGATAATGAGTCCATTTAGAAAATGAAAATATGGGCACTTAGTATCCTTTTTTCAGGAGACCTGAGCACGGTGACTTTTATTGCCTTGTTCTACACACTGCTATTATAATGGATTGTGTAGCACTAAACAATTACTAATAACATGTTCAGGAGCATTTAACAAATTGTACAGTGTAATCACAGCCTAACAGGAATATTTTGACCCGATTTGTTCCTTTTTGATCATATACAAGTTAAAACATTAGATTTTATGTAAAGCATAGAAAAGGGCAGGGCACACGGCAAAGATGACAAGCAACAAGTGCAGTACAGTACAGTCTCCGTAGAAACAAAGCAACATGGGCATCCAATTAGAATCCTCTTCTCTTGCTAGCCGTAAAATGCTAATTTTCATCCTCAAGTTAATGTCAAAAATACTTTTTTATTAAATAATTCTCTGTGCATTCCTTTTCCACCGGAATCTTACCTTGTGGCCTTTTATTTTTTCAGGTTACCAGAAAGTTTTCCAGAGCTACGGAATCTTACATGCCTTTCCATCAATGATATTTCATTGCAAGTTCTTCCAGATAACATTGGGAAGTAAGTAAATGCATTGTTTCATCATATTTGCTCTGACATATTAAGTGTATCTTGCCTTTGTCTGTAAAACATTTCCTCACAGTTTCATAGCAGCCTGAGCTGCATATAATGATGTATGTAATGATGTCAAGGGACTTTTTGTCATGTAACTTTCCACCTGTCTCTAACTGCATTTTCCTAAATCACGCTTTGCTTTAGCATTTGTGGTCTTGCTAGGATAACCATTCATTTCACCTCTACATTATTAACTTCAATACACCAATTTCAGTTGTTTTAAAAGCACACATTTACGGTGGCCGACAGGGGCAAACGCACTGCAACTTAATTAAACGCACGCAAATAGACAAAACACAAGCAAATTAAGAAAACATCTTCATTAATTTGACAACACGTGCAGCATTTAGCAAACACGCTGCATATACACACAACACAACCAAATACAAAAACACGCTGCAAATATAGAAACAATGCAAAAAGAAAAGCACAATCCAGGCCTCTGGGGGGAGTGCTAAGTGTGTGTGTGTGTGTGTGTGTGTGTGTGTGAGAGAGAGAGAGAGAGAGAGAGAGAGAGAGAGAGAGAGAGAGAGAGAGAGAGAGAGAGAGAGAGAGAGAGAGAGAGATTTGCTAAATGCTGCACGTGTCGTCAAATTAATGAAGATGTTTTCTTAATTTGCTTTTGTTTTGTCTATTTGCATGTGTTTCATAAAGTTGCAGTTGGTTTGCCCCTGTCGGCCACCTTACATATTTGCTCAACCAAACAACTAAGCATGAGCGACAACATTTTCAAAGTCCTGGCACTGTCTCCCTTTCCCCCTATCGAAATAATTTCTTCTAAAGTATGGCTGTGTGGGAGAAAAACATACCAACCACATTACTCGTCACGGACACATCAGTCAGTGTCCACTCCTTGGCTGCGTTGTCTCTGTTCATGAAAGGCAAAAGGCTTGTTGTGAAATGGCATATAATCTGCTCCAGTAAAAAAACATTTCTGGACAACATTCTTATTGTTATGAGGTCTTCCTTCTTGTTTGAGTTCAGTTATAATTGGATTTAATAACAGAACTATGTGCTTTTAGGTCAAATTGCCACAAGGGACATTTTTAGTAGAAGTTTGGAGTTCAAGGGAAACTGAATTAAAGGGACAAAAATGAAATTATTTTTCTGATGTTGATAACTACAGTAAAGCTTGTGCTGATGTTTTCCAGTAGTATTTTTTAAATAATTATTGGCAGTGCTCTGGATGGCATATTTTAACCATTAGATAACTGCTGAAACAGTTGGAGCTAAACTAAACCGAGATGTGTCTTGGCTTGCCGTGGTGTCATAAATTAAGAATTACTGCTTAACCTCTAAGGGATGATGCATGGCAGGCGGAGGAGAGCCAGACTCGGATTCAAGAAAGGATTCTTTTTGCTCCTTTTTAGTGATCATAAGTCAGGATTGTAGTCTTTGAAATAAGACTACGCTACTTATCGATGGGCTTTTTAGCCTTAATGTTAATCTGATGTTCAGTGTTAAGCCTAAGGATAGACCTAAATTAGATTTCATGCAAGACACAAAACACCAGATGGATTTTCTGATGAAGATCCATACTGTAATGGATTATAGTTACGTGGGCTAAAAGTGTGCTAAAACAATTGTGGCTGTGCTGTGTGTTCTTCAGGTTCTAGATATTTCTGTGGTTGAAACAAATTCTGCAAAATGTTAAACCAAACCTAAAAACAAAACTAAAGTCAACGAAAATTAAAATGTGTGCTTGTTTTAAACTGAAATGTTGGAAATGTCCTAAATAATACTTCTGATTTGTGGTCTTCTTGCAAACCATTTGCTAACTAGCAACACAGTGTTTTTGATCGACAGAATGTATTTCAATGCCTTCCTTCCTTCTATTTATCATATCATTTTACCATGGTAACAACAACAAACTGAACAGTGATATGAATCTGTTTACTACTTATTTTGCACACAGTCTCTTAGGGTTACCTTTTATGACATATACAATACAGAGTTCAAGAGATCTCCTAACACCCTTTTCCTCCTGGTATGTGCCCAACATATGTCCCATATCTATCTTACATAAGGCTTGCTCTCTGTCAAGGGAAGAAGGTAATGAAGAACATAGTGTGGGTTTTTAGAAGTGGATATGATTAACGTTCAAGGGGTTAAATGACATCAGGGGTTTATCTCCTGTGATGGGAATGTTTTCTGACAGCGCAGCGGACTGCTGTGGTGAATGAAAAACACAAGATGAAGGAAAAGTAGCCATTGTATTTCACATACCTACTAGATTATGTTAATCCCTTTAACTCAGTCAAACATTTATTTGCTTACATTATGAACGGAAAGGCTTTTTGTTGACTCCTCGGTCCGTCTCTAATACCACGCAAGGCTGAATAATTTAGTCTGATCAACAAGACGGACTTTGTACTGTACTAGTTGCCTGTTGTCATAAAATCCTCCAGTAATTGGGTACATGTACAGTACTGAGGCGTACATAAGCAGCAATGCAAGTAACCCTGTACTTTGCTTTATGACAGCCATGGAGACATTTTACTCTTCATTTAAAGTATGCAGTAGTTGTTTATGCTACCGCAATTTCATGGCCCTGATAAGACTGACATGCCTCCAAAATACTTCCTGTTCTCAGATATCTGATTGCAAGGACAGATTTTACAACCATTTTTACCTCCTTGTTTTAGAAATACTCAGAGCATCATGTATAATAATGATCTGTGTTGTGGAGATACGAGTAGAAGTTGTATAGAAACTACAGTTCGAGGCATTTTCAGAAACGTATAATCATCTGTTTGCCATTGTCATTGCAGCCTTTCCAATTTGGTATCACTAGAACTCAGGGAAAATCTGCTGACATTCCTACCAGAGTAAGTATTCAACCAACTGCACTGTCCACATATGTGGATATATATTGTTGTAAGAGAGTCTGTGTTTTCTTCAATGGTACATGTCAAGGAGCGACGTTACCTTGTTAACAGAGGTTAAAAAGTTATATTACATGAAGCAAGTCTGCATTTTAATTTTGACTGTATTTTCATTTGAACCTCCTTTGCACGTGTCATCCACAGGTCACTATCTATGCTTCATAGACTTGAAGAGCTCGACCTAGGAAATAATGAACTATACAGTTTGGTAAGTGTTTTATCTGTAGGCTAGGGGGAAATGTTTACTCAGAAGAATGCCACATGGCTCACAAAATGAGCAGAAAGAAACTTTGTTTTCTCCTATTTTCTTCTTCTTGTCACGCTCAAGTAGATTAGCATCCCTCGAGAACAGCTTTCACCTCTTATCACCCAGAAAAGAGGATGGCCGTCTGCTTTGAGCTTTGGTTTTAAGTTGTAATCTTACGCGAGCAGTCGGACTCTGATGTTGAATGATTTACTGACAAAAGAAGCAAAGTCAGGCTGTCAAGAAATGGCTCTTTATGTGTTTTATTTTATATATCATGTGTGCATTTAACTCGATTATGTACATTGTTGGATGTTATCTGATATTTTTTCTGCTCTCAGTTTTGATAATTGATATTTGGTACAGTTCTAAAACTTAAAACTACTGTTTTACTGTTGACACTTAATAAATATAGTAAAGAAATGATAAATATGTACACATGCCTAATACATGCCATATGCATTTCATATACCATAGTACATTTTAATTGTAATCTTTGAATTGACTTTGACAAATTTATAGTAGCCATGCTAAAATGCCCTCTTGAAGAAAGCAGTGCAGCCTCCAATTCTTAGGGGAAACAAAGTATATGGGAGCATTGTGGAACCTTATTTTCATTAAACTATTGACTTTTAGTGCTTATGCTTCCAGTGGACTGCATCTTGCTGTGTGGCACTGTGTTTGTAATTTGAATGAAAGGAAAACTAAGTCCGTCATCAGAATCAAGTCACTTACATTGTATTTTTCTGCTTTGTTGTCACTTTCTCTTTCTCTCTTACTCTTTCCATCCCTACATGTTTTCCTCCCACATAGCCAGAGTCAATAGGCTGTCTTGTCAGCTTAAAGGACTTGTGGCTTGATGGAAACCAGTTGGCCGAAATCCCCTCAGTAAGCTTATCAATCTGTTTCTTGTATTCTAGAATATGTTATTGTACCACCATTTCATATAGTTATTTCAATTGCTGTGTGCAACAAAACATATAGGGCTTTGAGCGACACACCTTAATAAGTCTTCAAATAGAATCAGAAAATACAATTTTGAGCAAGAACAGTCCTCTTATTAACCCCAAGATAAGACAAATCTTGTCTTTGAGTCATGTTGGCCAAAACCTGAAATGCACAAATGTGTCCTCTGAATATAAATGTGGTGCAGTGATTAATTTCAATTGTACTGTATAAAGACATGTTCACATTATCAGAGTGGTCACATATGTCCCATGTCGTGGCCCAAGTCCTGAGATTAAATGCATAAACAACATTGATTCTACTCTGCTTTCCTAGCTTGTATTTTCTGCCCTGTTATTGTAACTTTACTTACAACAAGTCTCTGCTCTGAACTTTAGGAGATGGGCAGTATGAAAAGCCTGTTATGTCTGGATGTATCCGAAAACAAGATGGAGCGACTTCCAGAGGAGTTAGGTGGCCTGGTGTCACTCACTGACCTGCTGGTGTCTCAGAACCTCATTGATGCTCTACCAGAAAGCACTGGTGAGCGTGTAAATCCTCCAAGCTCTTTTATTAGCATGATTATAACTCTTGGGAGCTTGTTTCTGGTATGTTTTCACATACTTTTACAAGATAGCAGCATACATTTTCCACAGTATCACAGTAACTGCTTCATCAGTCTGCTAATCAATGTCTGAACAAGGTTTATTTTAATTGATATATATATAATTTCTTTTTTGTTTCTTTCTCCGCAGGAAAACTAAGAAAACTTTCTATATTGAAAGCTGATCAGAATAGGCTAACTTATCTTCCAGAGAGCATTGGTAACTGTGAAAGCCTCACTGAACTTGTGCTGACAGAGAACCAGCTACAGGTGTGTTTGCAACTGTATTACTGTCCAGTCTTTTAAAATTGAAAGAAAACAATGGGATTAGTACCTATATAGTTCATTTTCATTAGCTGTTTCTATGTAGATATTGCATAACCAGAGTCAATGAAAGCAGAAGCACATTGCATAATGGTTTTGGTATAATTAGGAAGATAAAGAATCCTTCCTCTTTACAGATGACATCAGCTTGTTATATATAGTGTAGATGTGTTTGTTTGTGCCTTTTTACCAAACTGCATCAACACCACACCTGTGGTGAAAAATGCACTATTTAGTTAGCCCTAACATTCAATAGCCCAAAAAGCATAAAATAACCTGCCTTTTATGCTGTGCTATGTTTTTGAACTTATTTAAAACATTAGCACAGCCTCATATTTAAACACTGACATCTGGAATGTGACAGGAATACATTGAGTTGTTCTCACAGAGTGGAACAGAGATTGAAAGCCTCATTCAGGGGATGCATACATGGCTGCTCCTAACAATGCATCTGTTTTTCTGTTTTCTGTGTAATAAATGAATGGACTGTGTGAGCAACATATCTCTCTCTCTCTTTGTCACTGTATTGGTGACACATGATGATTTTGTTGTCTATGTTGTCCTTTGGATAAATTGACAAATTGATCAAACAACAGTTTAATAAGTTGTTCTGAAGAATGCAAAGAGACAAATGAGATAAGGAAATACTCTTGTGTGGTTATTAAGCTTCCAGTGTATTTAAAAACTCCTTATGTTCTAATTGTTTTGATTAATTTATTACAGAGTTTGCCTAGGAGTGTTGGGAAATTAAAGCAACTTTCCAACTTCAACTGTGACAGAAACCAGCTAACGTCACTACCTAAGGAGGTAAGCTTTTCACATATGAACCAACATCATTTATTTCTAATCTAGTTTGAGGATAAACCCCTTGAGACCATGGGTGTATAATAAGAACTGCATACAGTGTCTGAGGCGGAGCCCCGTTCATTCCTATGAGAGTTGCTCAGTGGCACCTGAAGCCTTCATGGAGCCAAAAATGACCCGGCTGATTGGCACAGCTTCCGCACTGTGCGCCGCACTAGAGACCTCTGCCGGCCGAGCTGGCTACTTCCGGTTTGGCGCTCCACTAACTTGAATGGTGATTACATGGTATAATCGTGCAGCTCTTCTAGACTTTCCAAATATTATTGGACCGAATTGGATCAAATTCTGATAGTGAAATGAGTCATTTTGCGGGGGTTGTGACACTGATATAAAGACTTCTCTTTCGCCATGTAAGTCTATGGGAAAAAGTCTTTTTGGATCAGATGGCATTACGTGATGGGCCGGGAGTTGCAATTCCACTATTTGCCCACTATGTTCAATTTGCTTTAAAGCCTGGTGCACTTCCTGGGGGCCTGCTTGAGACGCACCATCTCGTTTTCCAGGGGGTCCTCGGGCACAAAAAATATAAAATGTATATACACATGTATACATATCCATAGATTAAACAGAAGTACTTAAAAAATAAAAGCTATAAGGTAGCGCAAGTACGCGCAAGTGTCAAAATTGCAGACGGTTTGCCTGTAGATGGTACACATGGACACACTCTACATATTCAGGTCTAAACCATGGCTGCTGTTACTTTGAGGTAGATAGGTGGCGCAGTTTAGATTTCAACTGTACATCTCAATTAATGGTCTGAAACTGCTGTGACCTGCAATATAACATTCTAATTATTACAAACCTGTGATTTTCTCTGTTTTGAGTACAGTGATGCAATGCTGTTAAGTTAGACTGCATTTGTTGTTATGTAATTCTTTATTGCACCTATTGAGATTTTCATTGGCTCAAACTGTCTAAAGTTCATTCACGCGTGGATCAACAATGCTCTTACTTGTTGAGCTCTCTCATTTCACGTTTACTGCTCAGTCCTCTGGTTAGTTCAGCTCTGTCTGAGTGTCTCCATTGTGTTTGTATGTGACATTCTTTTCTAACCCCTTGTCTGTTTAAGTGAAGGTCCGTCTGGCTTAAAGCTTCATCTGAAAGGCTTCCTCTTCAGCCATTGTACAATGCCCCTGTGTCTTAATAATGCAAAGACTGCAGTGTTTGGAGAAAAATAACAGTTGGCCTAGATAATGAATCGATGGCGTCATTGTTTTCTCAAATCACCATTGCATGACATCTCTTAACAACCACAGTGTAACCATGGCCCAAGTATTGATTTGTGCTTTTCTGATTTACTTGACCATTGGCCCAGTTTTATGGATTCTATTGATTGGTGATCACTTTTTCCTGGCTGAATTTTGTCCGCGCGTACATGGAAGCACACTTATGTGTTTGATTTGTTTTAGTAATTTGTTTGTTCCTTGCGCTGATGACTATGAATGCAATAAGCACCTATCATATTAACCTGTGCAGATGATGAGCTTAACCTGCTCCTTTTAAAATGATGAATCTCTGTAACAATACTTGTATCCGGCTCAGGTCTGTATCGGAGCACATTAATGGATTACAACTGCAGTCTAGCCGCTGGCCCATCAAGTCTCTGCTTTGTCTGGCTGCTAGGCCTAATTGTTCCTAATTTTAGGTCCCTCTGCCACATCCCATTGACATTTAACTGCTCTGCCATTTAGTGCACACATGCTGGCAGATTTACTCTGGTTTCTTTTGTCCTGGCTTTGTTAAAAACATTTATACACACTTGCATTTACATAGCTTTTTTTACTAGGAAAAAATGAATACAATTGAAACCTTTATGTGTCTGCCTATACTGTGTACTATGTTTTTGCTTCCCTGGACATGTGTACACTGACTGACGTGCAGCCTAATTGTCTCCTCTGTTACTTAGATCGGGGGCTGCAGTGGTCTGAATGTCTTCTGTGTACGAGAGAACAGACTGACCAGGATACCGTCGGAGCTGTCGCAAGCCACAGAACTGCACGTGCTAGACGTCTCTGGAAATAGGTACGTTCAACAACACATTCATATCTTCTTATTTTTCAAGTTTATTAAGGATCCCCATTAGCCATCACCGTAGTGAAGACTATTCATCCTGGGGTCCAACACAAGACAAACAAACAAAGTGATCAAGGGATTTGAATACTTTGTGATTGAATAGTAAACCAAATACTGAAACATGATTTTTATTTATCAAACTTGATTAATACTTGATAATACTTTCTGATGCCTAAAGATTATCTTGATGTTTTTGGCCATATTACTCACCGTCAGTCAGAGGTTGTTTTGGCTTCTCTTCTCTGCCTGTTTTGGTCCATGCTTTGTCTTCAGATAAAACTGCAGCGATGTCTGCTGCTTTAGTCACACACAAACATGTTCACCTCTGTGACGGGGGAGTGGTTTTTTTCCTCCTCCACATTGTCTAAACAGCTGCAAACCTGCAGGTACCTTGTGGTTTCTTATATCCTACGTGATATGAGCAAGTCAGTGATTTACATCCTGTTTGTTTTCAGGCTCACCCACTTACCGATGTCACTGACCACGCTACGACTGAAGGCCTTATGGTTGTCAGAAAACCAGTCGCAGCCTCTCATCACCTTTCAGACTGAGGATGATCCTGACTCAGGCGAGAAGGTGCTCACTTGCGTGCTGCTGCCACAACAGCCATGTGAACCAGACAATAAAGGTAATGTTTTTAATCAAGCGGAAGCATGAAATAATCCTCAGATGTTTGAATAATCTTCATGAATCATTTGAATTATCAGAAGCGTAGACTGTATCTAGACTTTTTCTCTCATACCGGACTAAAATGACAGCATATGTGGTCATGAACAGTGTTTATTTGCATGTGTACTATCTGTTTATAGATCAGTGCTCCTTAAGTGTCGGGCTTCTTCCAGAGTGAGATGACTTGGTGCCAACACTGTGACAATTGAGTAATATTCCTCATCAGTTCTTGCATCGTCTCTGAGTATTTAGCGTCCCGCAGTTTTGACATTATCACATGATGAAGCACAGTGGGTTTTGCGCCCTCTGATCCTCCCCTGAAGTATCTGTCGATTATGTGGTCCTGTAAGGGATCACAGCCTATAACACATCAGGGCCTCTTCTGTCCCTTGAGGCCCTCCTTGGTTATGTTTTTCAGAAATGTGGTGGATTGGACCGCTAAAGAGGCTTAGCAGCAGCTGGCCTGTTGCCATTAAAAGCTCGCCCACTGGGTATAGAGATGCAGCTGAGGGCCGGCTCCATCTCTGCCTGATACAACAGTTTATTGTAATTTCTTTTCTTCGCTGTCATCCACAGCCTTGCACCTAAATCTATCGGGAATTAACTGCAACGTCTTTGTTGTTTGCTTGTCACTGTATTTTACTATTAAAAAAAGATGTTTGTTTCTCCCTCAAAAATGTATTCATTCATTTTTTGTGACGTGCCATCTCTCTCTCTTGTGGGAGTGATGCAGATGTAAGACTGGCGGAGGTCAGGCGGGTGAGGCTGAAGCTAAGGTTGGGGGCAGGGAAGATTGTGTTGCTGTAAGCCTGTGACTAAGCTGGGATTTGAAACTGTGATCTGGCAGTTTCATGCTTTCTCTTATGAGTGCTGGGTTATGTGACAGCTTTCATTTCTTGAGTTGGCAGATTGTGGAGAAGCAATCATAATTGCAATAGCCATATTGATTTTAATCTGCTGAAGTATTCACTTCAGCGCGCACTGTAATTATATCTGAGCATTTTGACGTGAGCATGGATTCCAGTAACACAAAGTGTTGTCTCTTTTAAAAACAACCACAGGCTCTGATAATCTTGCCCGCTGTGGAGCACTGGAGAGCCTGGTGAATGACATGGCAGATGACACATGGGACAACAAAGCCATGAACAGGATCAGTGTCATTCACTTTCTGGATGATGAGGAGGAGGATGACGACAAGGTGAGACTAGCAAGCTCGAGGGCAAATTTCACAGCCACCCATCCAGAAGTTGGTGATATTGGTGATATTTCACTCTGATTTTAAGCCACTGTTGGTAGTAGAGGAAATGTCAGAGGATCACCAAAAGTCAGGGGCCTAATCCTCTGGAGACCATAAATGTGTTCAAAATGCATATTATAATTTTTGAGATATTTCAGTCTGTACAACAGTGGTGGACCGTCGAAGAACCTTGCCACCAGCATGGCTAAAAACATGTGTTTTCCTCCACAATTTAACTGTAATTAGATCAACATCCAAATTGTGTCAACTTGTTGCAAACAAGCTTATTTGAGTTAACATTTCTCTGTTACATTTCTCTACTTGCAAGGAAAATGCTAGACATTTGCATTTTGCAATGGTGCTCAGTTATGAGGTAGCCTTAAACCATCCTGTCCTATGCTCACCACTTACAACAGATGTACTGTAAACAATTACTCTTTTTTGCTACAGATCTATAAAATGCGCCAATAATTGAATCTCTTTTCCTTCGCACAGGGAACACTACTTCGACGGGCCACGCCTCACCCCGGCGAGCTAAAGACGATGAAGAAAACCGCCGAGAACATCCGCAACGACCTGAACGCTGCCAAAGGCCTGGACTCCAACAAAAACGAGGTCAATAACGCTGCAGACAGAGTGACCACGTCTGTGTGACCTTTACCTCAGAAATGTTTTTTACCTCCTGTGTCTCGCTGTGTCGTCCTGCACAACCCTGCAGACCCCCTTTTTTTTATTTTACCTACGAACCCTGGTGTGGCCTTCCCCTCCTGATTAAACCCCTTGGACGCCTGTAACTTTACTCCATCTCCAGTCCTGTGTAAAACGTGTTTGACTCAGTCTACCAGGGCCTTTGTGCCTTCCTCTTTTTAATTAATGTCCACAGCAATAATCTGCACAGAGATGCTCCTTTTTTAAAAAAACAAACAAAAGATATTTAAAGATTTGTTACTTTTTTAAATGCCTCTTTTTAAAAACATACATTAGGTAGTTGCACTATTATAAGTCTTTTATAATATGGTCAAACCTTCATAAATGTATATTTGTTCTATATCTATTTTAAAACACTGGGTGGATACTTTTTACATTTTGGGCAAACATAAAAGCAGGAGTTTTTGGACCTAGTGATTTAAGGATTATTGTACAGTCTCTTGTGAATATTGATACTTTTATACTTTTTGGCAGCTCAGATGTAAATAAAAATGTATAGCACATTTCTTTTTCTTTTTTTACTTTTCTTCTTTTGCAAACTTGGTACATTTTTCTTTTTTTAAATCGAAGAAATTAACAAAACAGTCACTGATGTCTTTCTCAATCCATATACTTGTCATTGGGTGAGTGGATGGCCTTCAATCCTTTTTTTGTCTGTAAAACATCTAGACCTATTTTTGGATTAAATAGATTTGATTAATTAAGTTTGGATCTATGTACTGCACATCAATCTTTAATTACTCATCTGCAATCTAATTATGCAGAAGTAACAATCCTGTCTTATTTATATGTGCTGTGCTTCACTGCTTTGCAATGTTTTTCAAGTAGATGTCAAAAACAGTTAAAAAAAAAAAAAAGGTTTCTTTCCCTTTTAACAGAGTACTGTATAGAATAATCATCAGAGGTTTGGGGAGAGGTTTGTACCACAAGGATGGCATCCTTTTAAAAATGCAGTTGTAAGAAGTTCCACTTTAATGCACTTCTCGGCGTTTCTCAAATTCTTTTAGATGGTACATCCTAATTTGTATTAAATTGGTTTTAAATATATTGCAAAAAGTGGACAAGAGAAATTGGTTCAAGTGTTGGTTTTTATGTTTTTAATTATTTTCTGATCAAACTGCACAAAACTGATCTCAAATGGGCACTGTGCCTTGAGGTTTGGATGACTTTTTAACCACTGATCAATAAAACGAGTGCAACACTAAACATGTTTCTTATTCCTTTAAATCCTATTGATTTCAGAGAAGATAACGGAAGACTTAATCATCAGATTTAAAAACAAGATTCATTTGGTGTTGTTTTTCTTATTATCCATATCCAAGAATAATATAATATATATAATATAAAATTAAGCTTTGACTTAAACTGGCTTTCTTTGAGGCAACAAACCAAATATTCCATTTCCTGACCCCTCCACTGCTTGTTTTGTCTGTCCAGTAGTGCACGATGTTACCGTAATGCACTGCCAGCATGTGCCATGTTTGACTTGTCCACCCTGCGCGTCCTGCGTGTTGTACTGTCGCTGGCATGCTTTAAGTATATCAGAGAATGAATGCATATTTTTTAATGTTCAAGTGCACCTTTATTTGAATCTCATTGTACATGTCTGATTAACCATTTGTAGATGGGCATACTTATCTTTGGTGTTAAAATAATACTATTACAACTACTTTTCAGTGAATTATCAATTAAGTCAAAACATATTTTAAAAACTGATAATTCACTAGAAAGTAAAAGTTACTGGTATTACTGATGTTCAGTTTCAGGCGCCGAACTGTTAGTACTAAGAAAATAATAATAATAATGGTGCTTTAGATGGCCTCTCACTATTCTTAAATAGAGGCTTCTTCAGTAAGACTACAATGCATCTCAAGCATGGCATCATCCATGCCTCCTTCTCAAGATGTATTGGAAGACACATTTAGGCAAAAGAAATTCTGCTGATCCTACTTTATGTCCTGCCTTGATACATCACAAGTTTACACTTCAAGATGAGGGACGTGGTTTCATCAAATGTATTCCCCACTGATCCATCACTGTCACTACTCATTTCCTTCAAGATATTACATTGAAATGACATTTTCAGCAACAGCTGGTGTCTTCTGACTATCTCCAGGAATGTAGAAAGCCACATACTAACCCATCCCTCAGGACCAATGGCCAAAACTGGGCCATGATCCCAGGCTTCAGCTGGGTGGCAAACAAAGAGTGTCATCAGCAAAGACCCCAACTGTTCCCCGCCAGCGACAGCGTGTGTGGTCACTGCCCCAGTGCAGAGAAGGACGCAGAGGAACTTGAGCAACCTGAGGTCTGTTTTCCAGTTTCGGTATCTTCTAGCTATCATGTTGCATCTTGATTTGTCTTGATATGGGGATACACATTTTTATCAGCCACTGCAGACATTAATAAACTGCAGGTTTCCACTTATTCTAGTTTCGTCATCATCACAGTACATGTCAAGAAACCCTGTATGAGAAGATGCCTATTTAACTGAATGTCTCATCCTTTTACAATTTCTCATTTTGCAAATGTCTTGTGAGGAATTCAAAGTGAAATATCAGGCTCCACAGATGTATATCATACACAAGCAGTACTATATAAAAGCACTGGACTATTTCCTATCACCAGGATGGTACAGGCCAGCTGCCAGAGAATGATGCCGTACCACGATGGCTTCGCCATCACAGAGGTGAAACCCGAGAGGGGACGAAGTCTCAGCATCACAGAGCTCTTAATGCGGGGTCTGGTCTCCAAGGAGACCCCATCCCCAACATAAAGACCTCCTCCATCACAGGGCATCTGAAGTCTTCTTTGGTGACAGAGAAGACCCTTCCTCAGGAATCATTCGTCTCCCAAGTGCCTTTAAGAGTAACTGCACGCAGTATCTTTCTTAAATGTCTAATTATCTCTATGCGGTTGCGCTAGGCACTGTTGGAAATTATATTGATTGTGGCAAATTATTGCTATTCTAATTTTTGTTTGTATTTTCTCCACTCAGGCCTAGCTTTATATTTGTAATAAAACAATTTCCTTTTAGTTACAGATCAAAGTGTCAAGCCAGAGCGGTAGTTTGGGAATCAGCATTGCTGGTGGGAAGGGCTCTCTGCCTTACAAAGACCATGATGAGGTGAGTTCTGGTACAACAGAGCTAGCAGTGCTCTTTTCTCAGGCTAACATGTCTATTTCCTTTCAGGGAATTTTTATTTCCAGAGTAAATAAAGAGGGAGCATCAGGAAAGGCAGGGGTCCATGTTGGAGACAGATTGCTGGAGGTAGGCTGGGAATCATTTTTCCCATATTTGTAATCTTTGTTTATAATTTCCTTTTCACTGACCAGTGTATGACATATTGTTGACTGAATGGAAATCACATACTTGTACTTTATACTGGCTGTAAGAATATTATTACAAAACCTACTTCCTGTTGGTGTTCCTCTTGTGACCAATGGAGGGCATTATACATCCATGCATAAGACCAGCAGTGGACACTCAGCTGGGACTTCCCCTAAGAAGATAAAGCCAGAATGAGGCTGACAAATAAAAAGCCTAAACCAATCTCTAGATTCACACCTTTGTAAATTAAAGCTGATTAGAAACCCTCATCAGTGTCTGTAGTGGGAATATACATGCTATTTTCAGATAAACTATGCTGTGTGTGAGTGTGTGACTTAATCCCTCACCTCTGACTCCTGCTCCTACTTTCACCGAGACTGAAAGTGGAATGTGACCATGGTCCTTCCAGGTCAATGGCCTCAACATGCAGGCGGCAACCCACCACGAGGCGGTCAGCGCCCTCAGGAATGCCGGGAGCTGCATCAAGATGAAAATATTAAGAGAAAAGCTGCTACCTCGAGAGGTATGTGACCCGGACGAACGTCAGGATCCTCTGGACGTGACAGGGCGACAGCCGTGCACCCAGGATGGCGGAGACCAAAGAGGAAAACAGCCCAAGACGGAGAGCGTGGAAGACGGTTTGTCCAAGAAGATTGAGGCGGTTGTCTGCAACGGCAGCAGCATTGTGGGTGGTTTACTCCAATCACAGCACAGAGTATACTTTTTAAATTTCACCATTGTTTTATGATGTGCCTCAAGCCATATGTGGTTTACCCCTTCAAAATAAGTCATTCTTATACACTTCTTTTCTTTGTCTTGTCTTTTTGTATTTCAGTCTAATTTGATGAAACATGATTCACTTCAAGGGGGGAAACACACAATGACAGTAAGCAGATTTCTCATCCCTCATTAGGATATAGCAGTGTTATTCCAATGGGGGTACATGTATCCCTAGGGGTACTTTGGTGTACTGCTCATTAGAACCTTTCCCGAATTTAAAAAACAACTGCAAAAACAAACTATAATTACTAACTAATATTTAAATTATATGACATTTTGACATTATGACTTTTTCTGACATGCATGTACGTAAAACATGACAACTTGTTCTGACAGATCCCGCGGATCATCCTCACTCATCCCTCTATCTCAGATGAAGATGTGGAGCTATGGACACAGACCCCCAGCAGAGAGCCGTTACATGACTGTGACATCCCTGACAGACAGGTGTACTGTTCCGACAGCGCTTTCTACCCACCTTGACCGCAGTGTAAGGGTACATACATGAAGGACAAAGATTATTATTTACCTAGCTCTTTGTGGTGGATTAGTGTAAAACAAACAGTTTGAATGTGTTTTTTAAGCTTTTTGTCTGTCAGATATTGCTGCTAATAATAGTCTATTTGGTGATATTAAAGTCATTTGCAACTTTAAGACTTTGTTTTTATTACTAAAACCACAGAGTTTTGCCTGTGCAACTACATAGAACAGAGACTGTAAATCATGAACAGACTGCTCTCTCATGTCCACATGAATTACATGTCATAACTTTAAATAAAGTCAATTAAACAATGAATGCTGTTGGCTACCTCTACTTCACACCGCCCTGCTGTAAATTATGAATGTTGCTGGTAAATAGTGTCTCCGCCCATGGCGATGTGAAGCTCTCAAACTTTTTATAGTCTGTAGACAAGATAGATACATTTTAGTTGACAGTGTGTCAGAAAGGTGTTGGTTTGGCAGCTTTTTGGTGTAATTTGCAATAATGTTGTGCTGGATTGCACCATATTGCACAAGTGTTCGTGTTATTGTGTCCACCCCATGAACGTTTGCTTATGATCACAAACATGACATGACTACTTGTTTTAACAGTGATGCTCTGCAGTGAGGACTGTTTGCTGAGTGATAATAATCTGGGGACATAACTTGTTCGAAAGCAAGTGTCACGTCACACGCCAGAAATCATAACAAATGTGACTTTCTGCCTTTTCCACAACTAATGGATATTAATCCAGGGAAACAGGATTATATTCAAATCATGTAATGGTTTAAGGCTATAATTTAAGATTGACTGCTTTACACAAAATAAATGTGATTCTCTTTACATATTTAAATTTTAGGCACTTATCAGATGTTTTTTTTTATCCCGAGTCCCTCTGAATGAATACCAAATCACATAACACCAGAGGTAAAATAAAGAAGAACAGGCTGTGGTGTAGGTGTATGCTTTGTTTTTTTGTGATTATCTCTGTGTGCGGCTGCCACAGTGAGACAGGGGGACAGCAGGGTCGAAATAGACACGAACAGCTGTGACAGGAATGAAGAATGTAGTGTTCTTAAAGGATTAGCATCCACTCCAACGGTCTGCTTTCACTCACTGATAAGGGAACAGAGAAGTCAATGCAGCCTCAAACAAGCAAGTAAATGAATTTGTTTCAAGCCCCCTGATAAGTCATTATTGGAAACATGCTGAGATTGATTGGTCACAGCAGTCTGCTGGCTGGCAAGGGTTCATATTATCTGGAGACTGAATGAACATATTATATTGTTCATTTGAATTTAAAAGTATCAGTTCTGTATTAAAAATCCTCATTTGTCAGATGTGCAAGTTCAGACAGGGATGCCTTTATTTAGTTTTCTGTTCAAACAGCTTCACTACACAATGTGAGCTCTTCACAGCAGACCTGTGCTAAAAACAAATCTTTCATAAAAAAAAAAAAACGGCAACACTTATTTTTTCAGCAGGCTTTTTTAATTGTCCAATAGATATAATCATCTCTGTTATTTTTGTTCTGAGCTCAGTCAGCCAAGATATTTGTCATGTTTTCAGCTTGACGTCTGTCATATTGTGGCAGTATATAATATATGAAAGATCCATGCTAAGGAGGAATACACAACTTTGGAGACAAAATAATTTTATCTAAAAAAAAGTGCTAAAACTTGCCTGAGACAACAGCGTTGTGTTGTTTGTAGCTCCAAGTGTGAACACTGTTTCTGGTGCCCAGCGGGCTGTCTGCTGTCTGTAAGCTATTTGTGGCTATTATGTGTCTATAAAAGGAAATCTGCAGGGCAATACAACACACCAACAGTACACTTTGAACTTTGCGAGACGGGCTGAAAGGTGTGCATGCTTTTGTACATGCTTTGATCAACTTTTGACAGAGGTTTTCCTGAATCCTGGACACAAGCAACACTTCTAAATGGAGAGGCATTTGAAGTAGAAATGGACCGTGTGAGTAAGAGTCTGGGTAAGGTAAGAGGTTTTGGAAATAGATGTTTTTCTTTCACTGGATGAAAAACCTCTTCTTGGGGATTGGGATTTTACTGTCAAACTGAAGTAATATCACTCACATACTCAGTCATACTCACACACTGCTACTTGATACTTATCCTGTTATTTTCTGTCAAACAAGGATGAAAAACAGTTACCAAACTGCCTTCTGGTGAATTTAAAAGCAAGACTCACAAGAATGAATGTAAATGCATCTTATCAGTGTTAATATGTTGTGAAAATTGCAAGTATATCATTATTTTTTATTTATTTTATGACATTTTTAACTTCTTGCCACTGCACTGCAAGATCATATTGATACCTTTATTATGCATTATACAGATATTCATCATAGGAAATAAATGTTACCTTTAAAGTATGTGAGTAATGTTAAACGAGCCTGTAACCGACTCTTAAAAGCTATTTGTTTTCAATCACACTCATGTTCTCCCTAAATATGCGGCTATTGAAAATTACAGACATTGATATGTGCATTTTTGTTCTTGTTTTCGTCCTTGTGTATGAGACTTGGAATCATAACATTTGTTTATAATCTGAGAGAGATAACCCAGAGTGCTCTGTAGCAGTAGCAGCTGGCAGTGGGCTACATTTACACGCCCTATCTACTCTGGAGGGAGAGGTCGTGTGTTTGTCTGTAATTAAACTCTTTACTTAGTGACACGCCCAACTGTTTATGCGTTTACTATGGCACAACGTGAGCTATTTAAATATGCATTTTAACATCTGTGGAGCACAGCGGTTTCAGATTTACAACAGCAATTATGCTCTTCCTCTAAAAACCAATAGCTCCCATGCTCAATGTGGCACAGAACTGTGCATCATCAAAGGCGAACACAAATGAGTGAATATGTGATTAATGCAAGTATAGAGTGCTGCTCACAGTTGAACTTTTGTTTTGTATAGCAGCTTCTACAGAGGAAGAATTACACAAGGAATCACGTCCCTTGCATTCAATCAGTAGTATGTTTCCTTTAAGTACATTTGTCACTTTCTGGTTGCTCACTGTTTATGAGTGTCCCTTTCAAAGGTCCCCACGGAGGGTGGTCTGCTTCAGGAAATGATTTAGTGCTGCTTGTATTCGGTCTTTGGGACGGGTCCGACATGCCTCAAGAAATAACTGAGTGAGAGCACGCACACAGTGAGGCGACATGTAGCACAGTGAGCCAGTGGTGGCTGGAAATGTGATCTACGAGGACGGCATGACCTCGGCAACACTCAACGCAATTAAACATTCAAGAGGGCTCCGATGGGCAAGAAGGAAATGCTTGCTTTGACCTTTCACAGTATAAACTTACTCTGCTTTGACTACAGAGGACATGCAAACAAGGGGGTTAGGCCTACATTAGAACATGAATACATAAACAAGTTTATAAGATTGCACATGATTATTTTAGTCAAGGCATTTGTTCTGTTTCTTTATTTATAGCTGATTAAAGAATCGCTGTTATCTCTGAGGAAAATATCTTGGTCGCGGTGTTGCTTCTGGCTACTCCAGCCCGACTCTTTTAGGCCGACTTTACTGTCTTTCAGAGGCTGTAGCAGGCTCCATTTAATTTTAAAGCTATTGGCTTTAACATATCTTTTAAAAGTCATTGGTATCATATGTAACTAGACAATCTAAGGTATCCAGTGGTACCAACCATGTCATGCTAGCTTGTCGGAAAAGGAGCTCCAAAATAAATAAATAAATAAATAAATAAATAAATAGCATGGCCATTTTCGAAAGGGTCCCTTGACCTCTCACCTCAAGATATCTGATTGAAAATTGCTTCTATGGGTACCCATTTGATGCTAATCCCATGCAGTTTGGGCCAAAAACCATGCTGTTTTTCTCATGCAATAAAATGTGTTATTCTCGCCTATTCTAATATGGTGTATTTGTTTATTTCTGCATACTGCGGCCACTAAACAGTCTTGGATATGCATACATTTGGTATTACTAGAAAGGTGAGACTCTTGTGGATTGAATGAGGCCAATTGTATTCATGTGTGATGATGTTAGTCCCTACCAGCCAGTTTATTGTAGTCAGACCATTTTTGGAAACTTGATCTCACCGTATAACACGACCTGTTGTGACCTCTAGGATAATCGCAGCCTCATGAAACTTTACAACCACAAACTAGAGACCTAGGGCATTCAGAGGATCTATGGCTTTTAAGTGTATTGCAGTTACATTTAGCTAGTGAATGTGGTGCGAATTTGAACTATTGTACATGCTATTGAGTATTTTCTTTATTTCTATATCTATCATATTTTAAAAACTCATCACAAATACGAAGCTGTAAAGTAACCAGCAAGTATAGATGTGAAATAAATGAAGTGGATTAAAAGTACACTATTTGAAATGCAATGGAGTATAACTATGAATTTGTATAAAAACTTAAATACTAAATGTAAATGTACTCAGTTACATCCCATCAGCGATTAAGAGACTAAATCTGGCTGCATGAGTCTGTCTTCTACTTCTTTGGGATATATAATGACCCAGAAAGGCCAAACATCCTGATCAGTACTGTATTGAACTTGAAAAGCCACATATTTGGTTTGAAAAATTCTTTTTTGGCAGAAAAGACATTATGATATTGGGCCTGCAGTTATTTTAATGCCTAACTGGACACACGGATAAGACCAGTATTTTTGACATTGGAGGCAAACATAAATGTTGTTTTGACAGTAGATAAGACCTTTGCTTCATTTGAATCCAGATGAGTGACACACACACACACACACACACACACACACACACACACACACACACACACACACACACACACACACACACACACACACACAGTGTGGCACTATCTTTGTGGGGACCCATCATTTACATAATGCATTCCCTAGCTCCTTACCCTAACCTTAACCATCACAACTAAATGCTTAACCTTAACCCTTACCCTCACCCTAACCATAACCTAATTCTATCCCTAATCCTACAACCAAGTCTTAACCCTCAAACAGCCCTTTAAAGTTGTGGAGTCCAGCATTTTGGCCCCACAAAGCTGTCCGGACCCCACAAGTATACTGGACTCCCGGTTTTTGGACCCCACGAATATAGTTAAACAAGAACACACACACACACACACACACACACACACACACACACACACACACACACACACACACACACACACACACACACACACACACAGCCTCATATAGGCTACAATTACAGTTTTACATTACAGAAATTATACAGAGAGAGAGAGAGATCGCTTTGTGACTGGGGCGTAGAAATACGCGTCTGGTTGCTACGTGCCCGGTGTGTTCCAGCTGTAATTCAAAGAAAGAGAACAATAGACAGACTCAAGCTGTTAGAAGAAATGAATGTTCTGCTGAAAACCTTATTTGGGAGAAATGACATTTTATACGGTGGCTGACAGGGGCAAACGCCCTGCAACTTAAGAAAACACACGCAAATAGACAAAACACAAGCAAATTAAGAAAACAACTTCATTAATTTGACAACACATGTGCAGCATTCAGCAAACGTGCTGCAAATACACACAACACAACCAAATACATAAACACACTGCAAATACACACAACACAACCAAATACATAAACGCGCTGCAAATACGAAACGATGAAAAAAGAAAAGCACACAAACACAGAAAACAAATGCAACAAAACACACACGCAAGCTTTTATTTTGAAAAGCCGAAGCTCGGGGACGGCACCAGCTGGGAGGGCATGAGACGGGAGCATAGACTGTATATTATTAATATATTATGTTATTAATAATAATAATAATATGAATTTAATATACAGTCTATGGAGTTTGTGTGCTTTTCTTTTTGCATCGTTTCATATTTGCAGCGCGTTTATGTATTTGGTTGTGTTGTGTGTATTTGCAGCGCGTTTGCTGAATGCTGCACATGTGTTGTTTTCTTAAATTGCTTGTGTTTTGTCTATTTGTGTGTGTTTTCTTAAGTTGCAGGGCATTTGCCCCTGTCGGCCACCGTAATTTTAATTACAAATATTGTTTTTCCTCAGATGAAATGGATTTGTGTAGCTATCAACACAGTATTGGCACATTTATCTTCGAGTGAAGTCTTTCTAGAAGAACAGCATGTGATATGTATTTATATACTGTGTCTTGCATGATGCACAAAGTAAGAAATGATAAATAACTGCTCTGAAAACATCAATGAAATAGTCCCAGTAGGAGCCACAGCATGTCATTCAAATAAAACATATACTTTTACATTTGAAAATGGAAGTTCTGAGAAATCGTAATTTGTAATCATTTTGTTTTGATGCTGCTTTTGTATCTTCTTCAAATATTTAATCTAACACAAATTAGCCTAGGCCTATATTACTTTGACTGTGTCTACATCAACCAGCGGAGGCTGTGTGATTTATTTTTAGACAGAATCTCAAGTATGTGCTACAATAAGCTCCACTGATTAGTGAAGGAACTTTCAGTGCCCTTTCCCTCCAGTTTTAATGTTGCAGATGATCTATCAACACTGTGGAGAGAACAATCATGATCAGTAGAAAAGCGGAAGTAGCCTACTTTTGACGAGTATGTGCTTTGATTGCTGCAATGAGAATAAATAGGAAATGTTTTCCATTGCTCACATTTATATGCAACATATAGAGTGGCTTAACAGTTGTCTCTACAGATGCAATTGTCTTGCAATTTACGTAATGTAAGCTTAGCAACTGGAAACATATGGATGTTCTGATTGAATTTACATTTTTACGACTCCAATTCCTTCAAGATTATAGGTGCAGAGTTGTTGCTTATTTTTGTTGGCAAAGCTTTTATCCATCACAATTCACAGATCCACCTATTCATGCATTTTAGCATGGGTGCTGAAAATGGACCCATTATCGCTGATAGTGTGAATGCTGCGGTGTACACCCACTAAACTATGCAGGTCCAGGAAAAGCTGAGAGCCGGATTTAACAGGTCACCTCCGTGGACAGTACAGAGGTTTCATAGTAGGCCCTATGGACCTGCTTGTCCCTGGGTTTGTTTAATAATGTCAACACCAATGTGGTTTTACATAGCCCCTTTTCATTTTTACAGAGGACACCACGTATCTGTTTGGCAATGAAACTAATCTTGGATAATGGCATCTTTTAGTAATCATGTGATAAAAATGACATCCAGGGTGCTAAAAGCTGGTCATCAGTCAGGAGTTGCTGCACCAGAAGGATGTGTTAAAAACGTAAAGCTCCTTTCATTTATGTCACATGCCGGCAGAGCTCTCACTGTAGTAATTATTGGGATCACTCGAAAACTGGTGCAAATTCAACAAAGTATTTCCTTCTTAGGAATCTCAATATTTTGGCTTATTTCTTTCAGGGAGTTAGATGAGAAGATCAGTACCACTCTCAGATCTTTATGCTAAATATGAAGCTACAACCAGCAGGCAATTAGCTTAGCATATAGAATAAATACTGGAAACAGCCTGGCTTATGTTTTATGTACAGCAACAAAAACATTTTTTTTAATGATGTGACGACACAAGTGCTTGACCAATCATTAACGACAGCACTGCCAGCAAAGCTGCCAGAGTACCTGGAACTTTTATATAATCTCCTAAACAGCGTTGAAATTTAGCTCCATGAACTTGCTTGCTGGACAACAGTGGAAACCACCCCTGACAATAGCTATACATTAAGTTGTTTAGTTCCTGCAGTGGAAAAGGCCCATAGATTACAAAGCTGCTCAAGTTGTTATGTTGTTGTCTTTGTGTGAGTGTGATGATGGTTCATTAGTGGCGGGCTATAGAAAGAAGCTGAAATGCAGTGATATTCATCTGTGAGTGACTGAAACATGGATTTTATGGAGACCTCGACATGACCCCTTAAACTTTAACAGATAAGAAGTCCCATTATGCATGACTCATCATTTACTGTAAGTAAAGAATATTAGATAATATTAGAAATTATAATCGAGAGCTTGTAACATGTGGACGATTTGTTCCTCTCCTCTCTGTTTTACAGGTTTCAATAGGAGTGCCATCCCATTGTATTTTCACGTTTTTGCCAGTGGTGCAGAAATTACCAATTAAAAACATTGTTACTGAGGAGGAGAGATCTGGAGCTTTGACAGAAAAGCCAAATAAGGTACAGCAGCAGCAGCAGCAGCAGCACACACACACACACACACACACACACACACACACACACACACACACACACACACACACACACACACACACACACACACACACACACACACAATGGTTTTCTTGATCTGTAACACAATTACTGCTTTGATTGCAAGGCGTTTATCAGAATGAACGTATATATAGTGTTGATTTAGCTGTCACCTGGTACTTGTAGTGTTGTTTTAAATCACTATCTGTTTGCAAATCGAGACTAGCTCCAGGTAGACAAACTTACTCATGTTCTATATTTTGGGGGAAATTCCGCAGCATTGAAAATGAAGCTACTCAGCCTGTCCGGTTAAATTGATGTGATCTTATTTTTGAGCCCACAGCCTTGTGCTACTTGCTAAGCTCACCAGTTTAAATGCATCCAGACGGTCCCTGCATAAGAATATCAATGTGACCACTTTCTTCTTATATTAGATGTGACAGATATGACTTTCTGTTCCACACTCTCCATTTATTCTCTAAATGACATTGCTTTTTATTAAACTTATAAGCCTTGACTAACAATACTTTATATTGCAAAGTACTTTCACTTTTAATACTATTCATTCAAACACTTTCAACAATAGAGACAAAATCTGAGTGTGCAGTAAACTCTTACAGTAATAACAATTTTGGCCAACATAATGAGCCTGAGATTCCTCTGAATTGTAACTTTTAATGATCCAAAAAACTTGATTATGCAACTTTCCCGCCTTTTCAAACGACCCTAGTTTCTAGTGATCATGTCAGTGGCTTAAGGATGAAAGGACACACCATTGCTCCTGGGGAAGAATCAATCTCACTCTCACCTGCGGCATTTTAGCAATTACACCATAACTTCCTTCTAATGGATGAACCATCCATATATATATATATATATATATATATATATATATATATATATATATATATATATATATATATATATATATATATATATATATATATATATTTATATATATATATACTACCGGTCAAAAGTTTGGGGTCACTTAGAAATTTCCATTCCACTCCATTATAGACAGAATCCCAGCTGATATCAGTTGCAAAACATTGCAGTTGTTTTTTAACCAGGGCAGCAGTTTTCAAATTACATTATGTGCTTACATAATAGCAAAAGGGTTCTCCAATGTTTTCTCAGTTAGCCTTTTAAAATGATATCATATTAGTAAACAGAATGTGCCTTTGGAACATTGGATGAATGATTGCTGATAATGGGCAATGTAGATATTGCATTAAAGATCATCCACTTCTTTCTACAACAGTTGAGAACCCTTTTGCAATTATGTAAGCATATAATGTAATCTGAAAACTCCTGCCCTGATTAAAAAAACATTGCAACTGATCTCAGCTGGTATTCTGTCTGTAATGGAGTGGGATGGAAATTTATAAGTGACCCCAAACTTTTGACCGGTAGTGTGTGTGTGTGTGTGTGTGTGTGTGTGTGTGTATATATATCAAGCATATCATGTCAACCTCAGGGATCAACTCCAATGTCCTAAGATTTACTCTTATCTTGCATGTAAAATTCAGTCAACGATACACAATAATTGTGGTGTCAATAAGATTTCTCCGTTCATCATATAAGAGTGCATTATATAGAAGAAGGCCTTTATTTTTTACAGTACATTGAATAATAATAATAATAATAATAATAATAATAATAATAATAATAATAATAATAATAATAATAATAATAATAATAAAACAATTGCTTGAAAGGCAAATGCCAACAGAAAACACACATGGCATTAATATTTCTTTGCCATATGTTTTCTTTTGACAGATCCTCCTTAAGTTCTTCTTTTTCTGATCTTGGGCTCAACTTTATGTAGGCTACATTAATGCACCCAAACTACAAATGTTCAACCAAAAGTTCTTGAAAGCTATCATCCTGGGGGCTGGTGTGAACCCCAAACACCCTGTAGTGTTGATTGCTGAAGGATGTTTATCCAGCATCAACATCATGGCAGCGCCACAGCTCTGGGTGCCTCAGGATAGCCAACTTCTTCTGCTGCCTGGAGTCAGACTTCAAAGATCTTCTCACTGGAGTGGCACCATTAGTTTCTCAACCTCCCACACTGCTATTACCTAAATCCCTTCATGTTATAAACTGACAACAACATATGATATGCTGAATAACCCCGTGTTGTAGCGTGCGTAGGGAGTATTATCTTTTCTTAAATGAGCTATATTAGATTGTGTGTCACGCATGGCTTTGTGCTAATTTCTTTCTACCATGTCTTCATTTGAACTCCATTTCCACTTTTTTTTTTTGTTCTATAACTCTATGTCCATCTTTCTCTTATGTTGTTGTTATTTTTACCACAGAGCAGTGTTAGAGATTTAAAAAGCCAAGTTTTGGTTTTGATGACACACTTTGCTGCTTTATAACTAGCAGTGGGCCTTAATATCCTTTACTTAGGCCTTGCAAAAGTAAGAATGCCACAATAAAAATCTTGCATTCAAAGTTTTAATTGAGTTTTGACAGCGAAATAAACCTAAACTATCAAAAGTAAAAGTACTCATTATGCAGAATGGTTCCTTTCAGATGTTTATATTTCTACATTAGTATATTACAATGTTGGATTATTAATGCACAACATGTATTTCAAACTGAAGCAAATTGAATCTACTTTATATAGCAATTGGCAATTTCATATTTTAATATTTTATGATGCGATGAGTTGTTTTTTTAGAAAAATTATAATCTGTAAAGTAACTACAAACAATAGGTTCGTTGTCATAGAGGATTAACAAATACAATATTTCCCTCTGTAATGTAGGGAGTAAAAGTATAAAGTAGCATAAAGTAGAAATACTCAAGTAATTGTACATCAAAATTGTACATTAGTTGAGTAAATATTGAACTTAGTTCCTTTCCACCACTGCAGTAGTAGGACTAAATGTCAGCGTGTGAGAAAATAAAAACTTGTACAAATGCACGTTCTTGTGTTCATATTTTGTTACTAAGCATGTTAAACTGTATGAATGTACCATAAACGGAAAAGTTTCTTGCTGAGAGTTGGATAAGAAGCTCGAGGTCCAGGAAAAGCTGAGAGCCGGATTTAACAGGTCACCTCCGTGGACAGTACAGAGGTTTCATAGTAGGCCCTATGGACCTGCTTGTCCCTGGGTTTGTTTAATAATGTCAACACCAATGTGGTTTTACATAGCCCCTTTTCATTTTTACAGAGGACACCACGTATCTGTTTGGCAATGAAACTAATCTTGGATAATGGCATCTTTTAGTAATCATGTGATAAAAATGACATCCAGGGTGCTAAAAGCTGGTCATCAGTCAGGAGTTGCTGCACCAGAAGGATGTGTTAAAAACGTAAAGCTCCTTTCATTTATGTCACATGCCGGCAGAGCTCTCACTGTAGTAAGTATTGGGATCACTCGAAAACTGGTGCAAATTCAACAAAGTATTTCCTTCTTAGGAATCTCAATATTTTGGCTTATTTCTTTCAGGGAGTTAGATGAGAAGATCAGTACCACTCTCAGATCTTTATGCTAAATATGAAGCTACAACCAGCAGGCAATTAGCTTAGCATATAGAATAAATACTGGAAACAGCCTGGCTTATGTTTTATGTACAGCAACAAAAACATTTTTTTTAATGATGTGACGACACAAGTGCTTGACCAATCATTAACGACAGCACTGCCAGCAAAGCTGCCAGAGTACCTGGAACTTTTATATAATCTCCTAAACAGCGTTGAAATTTAGCTCCATGAACTTGCTTGCTGGACAACAGTGGAAACCACCCCTGACAATAGCTATACATTAAGTTGTTTAGTTCCTGCAGTGGAAAAGGCCCATAGATTACAAAGCTGCTCAAGTTGTTATGTTGTTGTCTTTGTGTGAGTGTGATGATGGTTCATTAGTGGCGGGCTATAGAAAGAAGCTGAAATGCAGTGATATTCATCTGTGAGTGACTGAAACATGGATTTTATGGAGACCTCGACATGACCCCTTAAACTTTAACAGATATGAAGTCCCATTATGCATGACTCATCATTTACTGTAAGTAAAGAATATTAGATAATATTAGAAATTATAATCGAGAGCTTGTAACATGTGGACGATTTGTTCCTCTCCTCTCTGTTTTACAGGTTTCAATAGGAGTGCCATCCCATTGTATTTTCACGTTTTTGCCAGTGGTGCATAAATATTGGTAATTTCTGCGCCAGTGGTGCAGAAATTACCAATATTTCATATTTTAATATTTTATGATGCGATGAGTTGTTTTTTTAGAAAAATTATAATCTGTAAAGTAACTAGAAACAATAGGGTTGCTGTCATAGAGGATTAAAAAATACAATATTTCCCTCTGTAATGTAGGGGAGTAAAAGTATAAAGTAGCATAAAGTAGAAATACTCAAGTAATTGTACATCAAAATTGTACATTAGTTGAGTAAATATTGAACTTAGTTCCTTTCCACCACTGCAGTAGTAGGACTAAATGTCAGCGTGTGAGAAAATAAAAACTTGTACAAATGCACATTCTTGTGTTCATATTTTGTTACTAAGCATGTTAAACTGTATGAATGTACCATAAACGGAAAAGTTTCTTGCTGAGAGTTGGATAAGAAGCTCGATACCACTCTTACGTGCTCTTAGTCTGTAGGTTTAATGGGAAACTACAGTACCTCCAGCAGCCGGCTAGCTTAGCTTAGCATAAAGACTGGAAACAAAGCCTGGCACGAACCAACGATTACAAAATCTGAAGGCTCATTCGCTAATATGTTGTTTCTTGTTTGTTTAATGCGTACCAAAACTAATGATGATGTTACTCAGAGTACGTCAGGTGAGAACACCTTTAGTTTATTGAGTAGTGACTGATCTTGAGTTGTGGCACAAGATCAGTTTTTTGCTTTCTCACACCTGCTTTTTGTACTGATGCACGACATTTAGTCGTTTTAAGGCATTACAGATTAGTGATACTCCCTGCGGAAAGACAGCTGCCATATTTAGATGCCAGCTCATTAATCCACCACTGTGATTCAGAGCAGCCTGCACTTCTAAATAGCTCCTATTCAAAAGAAAGGAATTCACATTTGCATTATTCAACCTCAACCTATTTTAACCTCAAGTGGCCATTATCAGTTTGCATTCTCAGTGGCCACCAATGATTTGAAATATGAGGTAGGCTACTAAGTCACAATACTTCAGCTTCCCTGTCTAATTATTTTCTTGCTTCGAATATGTTTTTTTTTTTAAATTACTGTTTACTAATTGTGTATCACAAATCTTCAAACAGACTAAATTAGTTGAAGTGGTAGCAGATAGTTCCTTTCTGAAATACACGGTACGTTTGTGAGACATTTTGTACGGTGGCTGACAGGGGCAAACGCCCTGCAACTTAAGAAAACACATGCAAATAGACAAAACACAAGCAAATTAAGAAAACAACTTCATTAATTTGACAACACATGTGCAGCATTCAGCAAATGCGCTGCAAATGCACACAACACAACCAAATACATAAACGTGCTGCAAATACACACAACACAACCAAATAGAGAAACGTGCTGCAAATATGAAAGATGCAAAAAGAAAAGCACACAAACACAGAAAACAAATGCAACAAAAAAACGCAGCATCCAGATTACACAACGGAAGTTCTCCAGACCTCTAAAGGGAGCAGCTAGTGGAACAGCTTGATTTTCGACCCCACGGGGAGAGAGGGAGGGAGGGAGAGAGAGAGAGAGAGAGAGAGAGAGAGAGAGCGTAACTGCATAGACTATAAATATTAAGTCTATGTTTGAGATATGTTTTCTCTTGTTTGGTGGGTGTGTCTTTGCTCAAGTCACAGGTGATACTCAATCAGCAGAGACGTCTGTAAACTCGTGGTAATAAAACATTTAAAACTGCATCAGCGTTTAACGTTGACGTTTGTTTAAGCCATATTACATGAGAGGGTTTCATTTCGAGGTCCGAAAGGCGCATTACTGAAGTATAGGCCTCCTCAAGTGTAATATTGTGATTATACAACAACGGTTACCAACAAAATAAGTGATCAATCTGTATTCATATTGTGGAGCAATTCGCTCTTGAAATACAAAAAACAGACAGGATTTATAGTCCCTCCCTGTTTAGTAAACCAGCCAATTTACCGTGGAATTTATCAATCTGAATAAATCCCGCCCGCACATATAAACACAAAACTGCTTTGCTAATTCCATCGTGTTGTAACTAAGACATCTGCTGAAAAAGTTATTGTATTCATTAGCATGATTGCCGTACTGTTTAGTTCACAAACATCCAAAACACCAAAAAAAAAAGACATAGCGGACCAGACGCAAGCTTTTATTTTGAAAAGCCGAAGCTCAGGGACGGCACCAGCCGGGAGGGCATGAGACGGGAGCATAGACTGTATATTATTAATATGTTATGTTATTAATAATAATAATAATATGAATTTAATATACATATATGGAGTTCTCCAGGCTGCAGCCATACCCGACTCTAATAAAAAGGCAGAGCGCTCTCTCCCCGTGGGGTCGAAAATCAAGCTGTTCCACTAGCTGCTCCCTTTAGAGGTCTGGAGAACTTCTGTTGTGTAATCTGGATGCTGCGTTTTTTTGTTGCATTTGTTTTCTGTGTTTGTGTGCTTTTCTTTTTGCATTGTCTCATATTTGCAGCACGTTTATGTATTTGGTTGTGTTGTGTGTATTTGCAGTGCGTTTGCTGAATGCTGCGCATGTGTTGTCAAATTAATGAAGTTGTTTTCTTAAATTGCTTGTGTTTTGTCTATTTGCGTGTGTTTTCTTAAGTTGCAGGGCGTTTGCCCCTGTCAGCCACCGTAATTTTGTTTAGTTTCGTGCCATGACATTTAGTTCAGCTAATGAGAAGCAACCAGAATAAATTGAGCAAATCTTAATTACTTAAGATCTTTGCCTAAAGACAGAGCCACGCCAAATAGGATTAAATAGTAAAAATAATCAATTCATTCAAAAATAGCTAGAATGTATCACTCTCTCTAATGGCTTTTTCATGGAAACAGATTTATATATATACATATCGGAAAACCAGCCAGTTGTCAGAGTCATTACGGTATCATCATATGTGCAGTACGAAGACATGTCAATGAAAAAATCCCAGCAACTCACTGTGCATTTAATCCAAGTTCCTGCTTTCAACACTCGATATGTGGTGATATTTTCAACATGAGGTGACATTTGTGTTAAATACAGTCCTAGGAATAAGTGTCATTCTGGCAGCCTTTCATTTATTTAAATAACACTAATCTACAGTTAGGTAACAGAAAAGCACTGAGAATATTTTTCATTTCATTAATTTCAAAAGCTGAAGGGTGTCATTATCATGTGGTGTCATTTTTTGGATCATAATTAGGCTACTATAAATGTGGGAGTTCATGTCAGGAATGATGCATGTCATAATCACTTATGTTTTATAGCTCCACTTAAATTCATGGACATTCAATAAACCACAACAATTTGAATCATATTCTATGGGATGTAATGGCCTGAGTTTATATTTTGGTCAAATAATATGAAATTGCAGTCACACCCATTTTGATCTGTGGGACATTGATATTAAAGTCTGTTCTCACTGGGGAAATTGTAGCCTAAACAAAGTGGAGTGAATGTAAATGATGTTAATTTAGCAAAAATCCATGTATTCCCATCATACTCTATTGTGTAATTTACCTTAACCTTTTAGTTACCTATAGGCCAAGCTAGGCTAGCTGTTTCCCTGTTTCAAGTCTTTATGCTAAGCTGAGCTAACTGGCTGCTGGCTAGCTTCATATTTAACATACAGAGAGAGTGGTATTGATCTTCTCATCTAACTTTCAGTAAGTATTTCCCAAAATGTCAAACTCTTTCTTTAGATTTTACATTAATACAGTTTAACATGCTTTTGGTAACAAAATATTAGTGAACACAAGATAATACATAGTGAATATAAAGATTTATTTTACCACATGCTGATATAATTTTCTAGGGTCTAGTTATCAGAGGTAAGAAGTAACTAAGTTAAGTACTTATATACAATGGAGGTACCTGTTACCCTGCAATACAGTACTTCTACTCTACAGTACTTCTATGTTTCACAGGCAATACAACAAATTATCGAGGATGTTCCCTGGTCAGTCAAGGACATCAGCTGTTTACACAACGGTAATGTGTGGTGACATCACACACATGCAAGACTCTGGACGATCTGTCATCTTGGTTGTAGTTTAAACACTATTTTAAGCACCTTATCTTGCAGAAGGTTATGCTTTTCAGCTTTAACCCCTTAATTGTATTGGTTTTGGGACACAACTGCTTGAATTTTCATATTTGATTGAATTGAATAGATTTGGGACCAGACCTTCTCCTCAGTTGCTCAGTTGCTCAGTTCTGCACATGAGAATAGTACAACCTTGACGTCAGCAGGACATTTACATGTACATATGTATTATATGTGTGAGGCTGGCATGTGGTGTGGTGTGGTGAAACCAAGCACACCCCCTGAGCTCAGAGAGGCTCGCTGAAGTTCACCTCGGGTTTTCTCAGGTTTCACTTGCTCAGTTCCTCCTAAACATTTGCCTCATTTTCTCCTGTCAGAACTTAACAGTGTCCCATGAGAAGACAGCCGGGGAGATCATGTCGGACAGGGAGATTTTTGAAGCAGAGATAGTCTTTATAAAAGACACTGCGGAGGGTGGAGCAGGAAACACAGGCCAACCAGGGACAAAACTTCAAGTAAGTACAACACGTGCACTCTTAATATTATGTGGAAACTATGACTGAAAGTTTTGTTACTGACATATTCACATATCTGTGCATGTATGTGTGTGGAATATATCTGTATATTTGCAGGATAAATATACTCTTATCAAGTTGGCATACATAAAGGGATTGTCAGGGCATAAAATAAATGGATGTAACAGTCCAAGGTGGACATTTATTGCCTTTCAAATTTGAGAAGTATAATTAGAATCTAGTCAATATGCAAATAACCCAACAAGTTTCATAGTTTCTACTCTATAATGAGTTTGTTGTGTTAGTGTCAGATATAGATTTCATCAAAGTTCTTTCTTTTTCTCTGCACACATTTTGGTCACGCTAGCTTTTTAAGAATTTAAAGGTGCACTATGAGTTCCTGCATGGTTTCAGCGCAATTTCATTTTTGTCTCAAATCTTAGGCATCTCTCCTTGATCTGCTAGCTGCCTGCCCCCTGAATACACTGTGAAAAAGCCCGGTCTCGGGAGACAACACAGGGGGCGTAAACGTCAAACAAACACTAGAGGCACAACCTGTGCACCAAAATACAACAAACCACTCCAGCCAATCACTGACAAGATGGTTGGGGGAGAGGGTGGGGGTTAGTGACAGTTAGTCAGTTAGTCTTGACAGTTACGGAAACATGGGGGGAGAGACGAGCTTGCTCTGTTTTGTTTTAAATTTACTTGGAACATCAACAGAAGTGATGTCACGCAGGAACTCATAGTGCACCTTTAAAGTGAAACGCATAAAAACAACTAATCACGCTTTTTTGTTTTTCAGCCTTCACCGGATCACGTGAGCCTCTCTCAAACCAAAGCCTCTCCTTCAGTCAGGGTTCAGTCTGAAAATACCCCCAACCACATAGCTGCCGGGACAGCCTCTATGGAAACAGCTGTTGATAAACACAGGGGCATTTCCGAGTGGCAGAGTCACAATACCTCTGGACTTGCTGATGTTAGCTCGGGTTTCTTTGCAAATATAGCATCTGTGTCAGAAGACAGAATGAGCCCCACAAACTCTGCAGACCTGTTCCCCACACCAGCTTCATCCAGAGAGTCCATCCTCTCAGAGGACTTGGACAGAGAGAAGAGCTGGTCGGCTGTGCAGCTTTCCTCTCTCACCTCTCCTGTTTCTTTCAGCTGCACTGTTTCTCCCTGCTCATCTGTCCGCTCCGGCATCTTCTCCCCTACTGTCGTCCAGATCAAGAGGCACTTTCTTGCTCCTGGCTCTAGTCTGGTTCACACCCCCTGTTTCTCATCCTGCGAGAGCCTGTCCTCCTCTGTCTGTCCCCAGTCCCCTCCTCCTCCTCCCCGGCACCGGCCTCCTCTCACCCGACTCTCCCTCCTCACTGCCATCCTAAGAAAAGGCCGTCTTCCTGTCCTGTCCCCTGCTCTGCAGAGGCCTTACACCCCCTGCTGGCCTGTTAGCCCTGTGACCCTGTCCTTTTGTAACGCATGCTCAGCAGCCTCCAGTGTGGCCTCCATTCCCCTTGACTTTTCCTCTCGGTTCCCCTCATCAGCATCTATAGATAGTCAGAGCCACGCTCACAGGGAGACTAATAGAAGTGTCACAGCTCCTCCACCTGTGCAGTCAAATGAGCTCAGTAGAACATGCCCTCAAACTCAAGAGAAAAGATGCTCAAGCAGTGCGCCTAGATGGGAGAAGGTTACTTCACCACCAGCTGTAAAGAGCACACTCCCGAGAGTGCCACTGCCTCTATTTTGCTCAAACTTCAATTATGTTTCCCCACTAAAGCATAAAAGAATAGACTGTGCAACTTCCAAAAAGCTGCAACACCCACACATGTCCATTTCCAAGTCTCACGAGCTGAAGACCATCAACACTGACATTTACCTCAAGGGCCCTGCAGATAACAACCTTAAAAAAGTAATCTCCCCGTCCCCTGAAGATATTAATAAGTTAGAGACCTCTGTGGCCCAGAAATGCAGCCCCCTGCCAAATTCATCTCTCTCAAGTCTTCACTCGCTTTCTCAACAACTGAGGTCTCCCTCTGTCTCTGCTCCTTGGCTTCAGCCTTCTCAATCACGCTCGCCCGGTGTCACAATTTTCTGTGACATGGCACCAACACCTGTACAAAAAACCACAGAAAGGTGTGAGTCAGAGAGGAGCTGCCCTGATTGCAAAACATCAGCTGGTTTTCACAGAACTCACTGTCTGTCTCCTTCCCACTACACACCCATGGCTTTTCCCGGATGGCCCTCACCCACTAACTCCCCCACGCCTACGCCCTCTCCTGCTCCAGCAATCAGAGACTTCAGTCCGTCCCCTTCTCTCTCCATGCGCTCCACGCCCTCCCCAAAGCCTGGGAGTGGAATATCAGACTGCAGTGACAGGGAGGGTAAAAAAAGAAAGGTAGCCGCTTTGCTTGCCATATGCATGCTTAAACTGAGAATATTATTTATTATGCTCCTTGTGACATGCTGTTCTCCCTCGCTATGTAGTTAAAAACAGATTTCCCTCACTTGATAGCTGGATATCAATTGCTGTTCTCTGTTTTTAGATTTCTGTTTATGTTTGCCATATCATTTTTTATTGATGTTGTTATAGATCTTTGTTTCGCAGAGATTTCAAAAAGTTTGTTACTGTTTGTTGGATTGTAATGATTGACATATCTGAAATGTCATATGTTAAAGCTAGAGGGAACCATCATCATACAATTGATAAAGCAGATTTTTAAAACTCTGGTTTCTAAGCCAGAAATAGATGCTTGAAGTTAAGTAACATCTGAGTATTAACCATCAGAAATCCAATTTATTTAGTGCAAGCATGGAAATATAAGTTGATGTGTGCCTGTTAGTCAGAAAAAGTTGGTTGTAACTTAACTGTTGTGCATCTTGAGCGGGGCTGACTGTTTTGCATGATTAGTAGCGTGCAGCAGTGTGAGGTAAAGCGAGATAAACGTCTATCTTTAGTAAAATGCAGAAATTTGAATTCATTTTCATTTCACTGTCTGCTCTTCTCTTTCTATGAACTCCAGACACACAAGATAAAGTTAAGCTACAAATCGTTCGCTGCAATTCCCACAAACACCCTTCTGTTGGATCAGCAGGTGAGTTCACTTGACTCTGTCCAACTAACTCATCTTCTTTTCCTTCAACAACCATCCATATGAAGCCCTAATGCAAGCCTGATGCAGGCACTCTAGCAAATGTAGCTATCTGGACCATTATGTGGTGAATGTGAAATAGGAATAAACTCATGAGGTATAAGTCCACTCCTCAGACTTACTTAGAGAAATACATTTTTGTATTTGCAAACCTTTGTTGACAGAAAACTTATTTCAGAAGGATTTACAGGCAATAAAGCAAGATGTCTCGATTTGAAACCCTTGTAAAAGTCAAAACAGACTCAAAGAGAAAGATGGCATATTGCTGTGTCATTTACACTGCAAGATGGTACATTTAGAGCTGTGGAGGAGGGAGCGATGACTGAGAAGAATACAGAGTGGATGAATATGAATTGAAGAGTTGCTGCAATGTTGTCCAAGCCTCCTGTATAATCACTCACAGACAGCAGCAGTCTTGACAGGGAGCTCAATCTGTCCACTCTGCTTTGCATTCACAGACAATAGACGAGCAACTAGAGAGAGAAGAGAGTCCGTGTGACAGGTTGGACAGAGGTGTTGCAGACACCCACTTTGAGGTATATTTCTAAACACAGTACTGCTGGTTTGCACTGCACACTTCACACAACTGTCCGTTAATATCAATATTTTTCTACAGATGTGCTCACCCGCTGAGCTCCGGCAGCAGTCAGAGGATCTTTATGCAGTTATTGATGAAATATTGGCAAATTCCATTCCAGCAGTGAGTTCAAAGGAGTATATCATATAAAATTAAATATTTGCAAATGTTGATTTGTTTGTCTATTAAATATTAAGAGTGATTATTTTTTTTAAACTTTAAGAGCAAAACATCCCGGTCACAGCAGCCCTCCAGGTCATCGACTACAGACATTGATCTGCAGGTAAAGAGTGATTCTTAACAGCATGTGACAAGAATGGCAAGCTCCTAAACTCTTGATTTGCCATTCAAGTTTCTTAAAGGAATAACATCTCTCCCCAACAGCATGCAGAAAGTAATAGAACAGCTACAATACAGTTATGACTAATATTGTAAATCAATAAAGTTAAATTAAATAGAAAATAGGAACCTAATAGCAAACTGTAGTGACCCTGGAGCCATGGAAACCAGTGCTCCGTGTTTTACTGAAACACAAACTGGACATGAGATAAAAGTAAATTCTGACTATATCATCATCAGCACGAGAAATGAAAATTGTTCATTCATTATTCATTAAGGGAGAAAGCTCTTCCTGGTTTCTGGGGGGGGGGGGGAATACATAATTTTCACATGAAATCCGCACCAGAAGAGGTTTTTGTAACTCTGTTGTTTTGTTTTAGACATTTCATTCTTTCCTTCTTTACTTTCAGCAGAACAACTCATCATTAACAAAATCCTTGGGACGTGAAACCAAATATGTGAGTAAGAGTAAGGTAGTTTTGTTTAATGGCAAACATTTTTCACTGGATTTTACTCTCACAGGACCCACTACTGACAGTACAGTATGTTATGACAAATCAACATTTTATCATTCAAAACACTTGTATTGTGAGCTTACACCTCAAAGATATGAAGAGAATATTTTCCATCAGGAATTTTACTGAGTTGATGTAGCCTGCATGAACAAAGGCTCACTCTTTGGAGGGTAAATGCTGTTGAAGACAGAACTTATGATGTTTGTCAACCTCTGACCAACTGCAACAACATTAAAGGAATGGCTCATCGTTTTGGGATCATTTCATTTGCCTTTACAATAACCTTCAGTATTTCAAGTGCTTTATTTTATCAGTATTTCAGGTTTATGGGAGACACTAACAAAATGTTTTTCTTCTTCTTTGTTTATTCAGGCGTCTGTATGCAGCTTGCACCCATCTACCGGTGTGGAAAGAAAGCTTATTAATCAGGAAAAGGTACATATTCAAGTTTAGTCTCCTACTGCAACTGCTCTAACACTGATGATGGTAAAGTGTATTGGAAAGCAGGAATGATTTCCTCTCTGCTCTCAAACTCTGAATCTTTCCTTCCAGACGAAGCCTGGGGTTATTCGCCCAATGACGGCCATTCCAAGACTGACGGTCGAGGATGAAGAAGAATTTCATCCGAATCCTTTCAGGCAGTTTGTCGCCAAGAACCCGACTGACAACAAAAAGGTAGGCTGGTGAAAAAGTGTCTTTTCAAACCTGTACAGTGACACACAGTATTTTTATTTTAAGTGATAGCAAACTAGCAAAATCTGTCTTTTTTATCACTCACACTCTTGTGTGTGGCTGTTAAAACAATTGTGTCATGAATTTCACGACAGTTACAACTTTGACAAGTTTTGGCAGCAGAATCTTTTTTTAAATGAGCAAAGAAACTTATCACACTATATTCCACTTCTCTGCAGTCATTCACATGCCTGGTATGTTCCAAACATGTCTAAATACTGTATATCCGGTCACATAATAATACCTGAGCAAGTTCCATCTGCTGAAGAAAACTTGTAGTTAAACAAAAACCTAGTAAGTGAACCTTGAGGGTGGAATATTTGATGACAGATAAGTTATAGTTTTGAAATGCCAGTTACCTCTCTGGTGAAACAGATCTAATCATGGGTTTATGTGACTACACACATTCTTTAAAAAATGGATAACAAATTAAAAACACCTTTCTGCCTGTGGTAATCGTTGGAGAGCTCTTTGCCTCTTGCTTCTCCAATATTTTCGTATTGATTAATTATTAATTAATTAATTAATTACTCTATCTGTAAAGGGTCCTGAGATAATTCCTGTTATGATTTGACACTATAAATAAAATTGAATTGAATTTAATTGAAATTAAATATTTGAACCCTCTCACTTTTGCTTTATTAAATAATAATGACTTAGAGGGAAATTTTATTTTTACATTTTTGTTTGAGCCAGTGTCAGATCCATGTCCGACATTTACAAATCCTACACATAGGCGCTTTAACACATAGGGGTTCAGTTTGAACCCAACCCATAATAAATTATAGATTTGGCAATACAATTTAGTGTAAACTAAGCATTTTATTCAGTGTCTTTGTTAAGATTACTCTAAATATCTATCAGGTATAACATTAAAGTTAAAATTATTAATGTGATGATGAGAAAATGTGGACTGCCTCCATACATCTATGTAACTGAAGTTGCCTCATTTACTGTGGAAAGATATCGAAAGATGTTTAGCTTAAAGCTACATTGTGTAAGAATTTCTCCCATCTAGCGGTGAAATTGTATATGACAACCAACTGAATATTACTTTCTAGCCCCTCCCATTCCGATCGCGTTTTAACTGCTACGGTGGCAGAACCCGAAATTAGCTCTTAGTATTTCCATTGTTATACACAGCTGTTCTAGCCACTCCAATATTAACTTTGGTCTTGTTGCTTTGCCTGTCGCGTTGCCGTTTTAATTCTCTTTTTCGCTTCCCTGGCAAGTAATCTCCCCCTTGCATTCGTCACGGTGCGGGGTGCCACTGAGTGTAAAAGGGCGAAAGGTGGAGGTATATCCCTCTTTGGCTAATGTATTTTAAAAATGGAGGTGCGACATGCCGGCCATCACTTGAGCGACTCGCCCGTATGTATTCTGAATGATTCTAAATGTCAGATTCTACGCTTACGAGAATACTTTGATTAGTTGGTGGAAGTAATTACACATAAATGAGCACATATTTGTAAAAGAACAAAGAAGAAAGAAAAAAAAGAATCAACTCCAAAAATTACACAATGTAGGTTTAAAGGTGACAGACTCCTGTTTTTATTCTAACTCAAATATGTTTTCAATACCATGGTCGACAGCAGGGTAGCTGGGTTGTCTGTTTTTCTCTTTTTCGATTTTTCACCACATGGCCTGTCTCGTCAGCCAGCCTTGTCAAGCCTTTTGATTCCTTTTGCTTCACAAGCTGTCGAGGTTCTGGCGTGTTTCCAGAGCTCTTCTTGTCAAACTACTTCAACTGAAGAGCTTTAAAAGGTGGCCCGCTTTCCATCCTGCTGGAAAACATTGGAGCAGTGTAGAGTGCAGTTTTTGATAACAGTTATTAGGTATAATTTTTAAAGCTTTAAATAAAAAAAAACTCAGTTTAAGTACTCTTTTTCACTCTGCCTCAGAGAATCCCAGGGGCTCTGCTGATGAAAGAAAACGCCGTCAAGAGGATAAATGATTGTGTGGCAATTTATCAGCCAAACCTTTAGTCATACACAGCAATGAGAGATGGTAAAATAGGCATATTTGTTATTCATTGAGTTTAAACAGACATCATTGTTTCACATCAACATTGTAATAAAAACATTTACCATAATACAAATGTCTTTATCAGGCCAGTTTTCATTTCCCTGCTCCTTTTCACACATGGTAGTAATAGTAATTCCATAGCTGTGTAATTTATTTTAAATAATCACTTAAAACTGCTGACAATGACCCTGATGAAGACCTGTGTCGGTCGCAACGCAACATCATTTTAAATACATGTTGCCGTGTAAAATAAAGGCATTTTAATTTTGCATAAACCCTAGTGTGCCTCGGATTGCATTTTATATAATTCATATTTCCTCCATGCAATGACCACTTCACAAAATGTTAATATATATATACAATGAACTGATGAGACAGTGAACACTTAAACCTCAACCATGTCATTGAGTGCACGCTTTCAACAATCTTCCTCACTATAGAGGTGTTTTCAAGTCAATGGCCCTGACATGTTCAAGTCAATGGCACTGACATGTTCAAGTCAATGCTCCTGACATGTTTGATGCACAGTTTTCCATTTGAAAGGCAATAATTTACCTCCAGAAAGACAAACAAGAGCACCATTTGTGATGCATAGTTATTCTGATGTGGAGAAAAATAATATGCAGTGTGTCAGGAACCTTTAACATTGATATTCAGCATTTGATACAATCAGCATTTACCTTGGCACAGTTGACTGTGCGTGGTTTACCCTGCTGTGGTCTTTTAACCTCAGATCTTTGATCCACTACAGTCGACATAATGCAGTGAGGTGCTTAATAATGTATTTCAGCTCATGTTAATTACATTTAAGGTTAAGTTTAATTTACACGCTGTTGAAGTGTTGTTGTGTGCAATGCCAACAAACATTTCTGCTTAAAGTTTACAGTGAGGATAAATAAAACTCTTAATCTATGTTCACTTGTTGCAGACGCATTTTTTAAATTTTCACACACCCAAATTTAAATTTGGATGTGTGAAAAATTGTGATTATTGAAAGGATATTTCTACATTCTGGGAATTATGCTTATTCACCTTCTTGCCAAGAGTTAGATGAGAAGAACAATACCATTCTCAGTTTGTACAGTGAGTTTCAAGCTACAGACAGCGGCTGGTTAGCTTAGCTTAGCATGAAGACTGGAAACAGATGGAAACAGGTAGCCTGGATCTGTTTGCCAGTAACAAAATCCGCCTAGCAGTACCTCGAAAGCTCACCAATTAACACATTTAATCTTGTAAAATTAACACATTGATAATGATATAGAGGTTTCCAGGCCGCCAGTGGAGACTTCAGGACTGCGCCAAGCCTAGAAATAGTCATGAGTACATTACTCCCTGGAAAACTAAAACAACAAAGTGCTGTCGCCAACTAAATAAATGAGATGTGATTTTAAATATGATTTTAGCAAATTTTAGAATTAACTTTGATTGCAATTTGTTGGATTTCTACCTTTTAAGGTGATATTAATGCTTCAAAAATCTTCTTTTACTACAGTCTTTTGTATACCTCTCCGCAGTATACAGTCTAATCCCTGATTGGCTGATGAATCTGTTTTTGGTATATTTAAATGCTGTGGCAATTATTAGCAGCATGAGAATAACTATTTATGGATAATTGGAAACTATAAAGAAAAATGGTTTAATATAAAAATTTCTGCTTGATTACCAGCTGTGACAGCGACGGATGGTATTGTTTTCACCTTGCGTGTGTGTGTGTGTGTGTGTGTGTGTGTGTGTCATCATGGCAAAATGTGGTCCTGGAGACCAGGGGCGGTTCTACATTGAATTACACCCAGGGCGAGACCCCCTTCGAGGCCCCCCCCCAATTAGAGCATTTGAAAAACACACTTAAGAGAATCCCATTATTTAACTATTGCAATTACAACAGGAAAAAACAATCTCCACAATGAACACAATTCTGCACAAAATATGACAGTATAGGTTATCAGAACTTAAAATAAATATACACCATATACATAAATGTGCCAAAAATATATACAATAATAAAAAAAATTAACGTATACTGTACGGTATCGGTAACGGTATACTCCTCATGAATCATAAAACAAGCTCTCTCTCTCTCTCTCTCTCTCTCTCTCTCTCTATATATATATATATATATATATTTATTTTTTTAATCATTTCAAGAGGTCCTGTGCTTTAATTTGAAGAGGTCTATCATGAGTTTTTGTCTGCCTAAGCAGATAGAAAAACTACAATTCTCGTTAAGAAAGTTTGCATGATGTGCAACGTTTATATAAGTTACTAATGCAATCATACAGTAAAGTATGCCTACGTCTTTTATTGTTGTAGTGTTTTGTCCACCACTCAGTTTTTGGCTCAGTTTTATCAAGGGGCAAAGTGTTTTAAGGGGAGTTGTGCTTACCGCAGGTTCTATCCTCACTCCCTCATCTCTGTCTCTCTCCTCCTGAGTCTCCTCACTCTGCATGCCACTGCCGCCGACACCACCACGGGAGCTGATGAAGATCCTGCTACTGCCGAAAACATGTCTTTTTGCTTTTTTCTTTTGTTTGAGCCGCTTGGGTAACTTTGTTTCATTTTCGCATTTAGACCATTGACATAAAAGAAAGGTTTAGACTAGGGCTTTGACTCTGAACTTCGCTATTCGAATATAATTTGAATATTTAAAAAAATATTGATATTCGAACGAATATTAGGCAGCCCTTAATATTTGAACCTGTTATGGGCATTGTTTTTTTCTAAATGTGTTTGCTTGTAAACGTTTTCGATTCAGATTCCGAGGCATTTCCCCCGACTCATTTCCTGGTTCTCCTTCTCCATAAACAACATGAAATCAAGGAGAGGGTTAACTTTTCCTGCTACAGATGTCTCACCGTGGTCAGAAAGAACAGGGGAGACACTTTGTTTCTCTCACTATGACTCTAGAGTCGCTACTCGCTCTGAAGCTACCGGTAATCACCGTCACTCTCTCACTCTAACACACACTCCCCCCCCCCACACACACACACACACACACACGCGGCTCGACGCACACACCAGCGCAAAACATCAGATCTCATCATCATTGCCTGCCTATTGACTGATACACTGCCTTCTGGTGGACAGAACATATACGAAATTTGATACCAATATAAGTCTTACTGAAGGCATTTAATGGTCAAAATATTATTATTAAATATTCAAATATATTCGAATATTAATATTAATAAACAAACAAACTTCGAATATGATTTTGGGGCAAAAGTCAAAGCTCAGTTTAGACTCGTCTTGCTCCGTCTCTGTGTACTTCCGAGTTCTGTGTTTATCTTTCGCGCCGGGCCCCGCACCTTTACTAGTCCATTTCATTGTGAAAGTAGGGGGTGCAAGCAGGGCGCCTGCAGCTGCAAGGAGGGTGCCGATTTGCCAATTCCCCACATTGTGATACAGTGAATCCCCCGACCCCCTTGTTCAACCGTTCTATTTGGGTGACCCAGAGGTGAACTGTCCCCTGTGTGCCCCTCCCTTTTTCCCCTTTTCACACACAGCTTCTGTGCACAGCACTTCCAGCAAGCAGGGTGCCTGCAGCTGCAGGGGCCGCCAATCTGCCAATTCCCCACACAGTGAAATGATAGATAATAGAAAACTGCTTCGCCGAGCACAGTATTTTTTTTTTTTTTCAAGTGCTCGCGGTGCCCCCCCCCCATGACTCATGATAAAATGCCGCCCCAGGCAGCTGCCCGGGTCACCCGTGCCAAAAACCGCCCCTGCTGGAGACTACTGTAGCGATACTACCACAGAAGCAGATTTGAGTACTTTGCCAGGTGTTTATATGTCTGTCTGTCTGCGGCCAGGTTTTGTCACTGTGATAGCGTCACAACCATGCAAGATGCAGTCACGAAACTTTGCAGGTGTTTAGTCAAAATGAAGAGTGTCTTTGAAGATGGATTGGGTTTGAACAAGGGTGCCGGAAGTAGGAAGTACGGAAAGGGGCCATTGACCCCACACCCCCACTCTATGGCCCTGGTCTGATTTGGTGTTGCAGCTGGTGTAATTCCTTCACAAGATGGTCTCTAGTTTGTTTTGCAATTTCCTGAACCAATCCCAACTCAACAATCACACTTTAATATTTTAATCACAGACAAGGGTGACTTTACAGTCTTGGATCACCATCAGGGGCGGATTGGCCATCTGGCAATTCTGGCAAATGCCAGAGGGGCCGGACCATTTTTTTTAAATGTGGGCCGGTCAAATTTTATTTTTTTTAATAAACAAATAAATTGTCTTTACAGGACGATTTTTTTTACTTTCACGATTTCACTATGGTCATAATAATAATAATTATTATAATAATAATAACAATAATAAATATTAAGCATTTGGCCAGTCGGCGGCCTGGTCCTGAGATGGGCCATCCATCCAGAAGTTACTCAAATTGGGACGTTCAGTCAAAATCAAGCACATCACCTTCAAACGGGATCTCCGTTTGCCGGATTCAGGCTGTACCGGACCCTCCCGGTGATCATGCTGCTCTGAGGGACCGGCTGCGCAGCGAGAAGCTGCTGCTGACGGGCGCAGAGCTTCGCTGTGTTTAATCGCTGTCCGCGCGGCCGTCTGACGGCATTAGTATTAAATTGAGACAGTTTCATTACCAGTTAAAACGTCTCGTTGTCGCGTTAAATAGTAGTGTAATTCGGTGTTTTGGTACAGTTGGTTTTAACGCCTAATGCGAAGTGTAGGAGTAGGCTACACATGACAACCCTGAACAAGCAGCGTCGTTCTGCTCCGTCTTTCTTCTGTGCGCCATTCACGTAGTGTTTAGTTTTACACTATGTAGGTTAAACTCCGCTGTTCACATGTATGCATTAACTGTGGTGGTCCATTACACTGTAGGCTATATTCAACGTCACTGATCATTTTTGATCAATAGAATGTAGAAAACATTACACTTCACAACGTTTTGTATCCATAACATGATTGTGTTATTGTACAATTTAGCAGTAAAAGCAGTAGCCTATGTAAGTCAATCCTAAATTTTTCAACTTGGGAGCAAAACGTGCTCCTTGGGGAAAAAAAGTTTTATTTTAAACAACTGGACCTTGGGGTCAAGTGTTGTTGTATCCGGCCCATGTCCCACTGGACTACCATATATAATAATATACCATTATATTATGTATTTTGAATTGTTACCTGCCACCAGAATTTTGTGATTTCCTTGCCATAAATATAGACATTTTTACCATAAATTGGTGCCTAAAAATGTATCAGAATGCAGGAATTTAAGTCTTTTACCCTCAAAACTTTGTGTTCCCCTAAAGGCCAATTCTGAGCAAGGAAAAACCCTGAAGTACAATCACAGCCATAAAAACATATTTAAATTGCAGAATTAGAGAGTTAAAACAGATGAAAACAACATGTACAAAAGACAATATGTACAGCGTCAACAGAGAGAAACCAGGACAATCGAACAGACAGTGACAACAAAGACCAACATACTGTAGAGAATGACAGTAACAGCATACAAACGGCATAAACAGGCAGTATGTGTAAATTTGTTATAAACGTGTGCTCTTTAAAAAGTAGTAAGCATTGTTTGCTAGTTACTTACATAAAGTGTTTAAAAATCTGTTACATAAGGTACTGCTTATATTATTTCACCATCTGTACACAAATGTAATTAGTGAATGCACGTGTCCGTGGGTGGGGCTGCATGGGCGTGGTGATGTGGGCTGGTGTGGCTACAGTGCCAGGGCTGAATTTTTGTCCCAGTCCGCCCCTGATCACCATAACCACAAATGACTGTTTGAAAGTACAAAAGATATAATATAATGTATCTCTCTATATTGCTGTGTAGTGTATCTCTTGAACATGTACAATTCTAAAGGTAAAGACGTAGAGACAAGAGCTGTTGAAGGCAGGAAAAGAAAGCAGATAATGATGGTCAAAAGGTCAGTCAATTTGAAAGAGACAGAAAAAAAGTGCTTAGAGAGGTAATTTGCATTTTAATTAGATAACCTGAAAGGAACTCTGCAGCTTACTATAATTGTAGTCTTTCTTTTGACTTTGCACAACAGTGCTTTATATTTCCATTGTCCTTAGAGTTTCCTGCCAGACCTTTTATTCGCCTCCCCCGGCTGAATGGCTACATGTCACGATCTACTTCTCTTCTTCATTTGTTATCTTAATTGACTGTTGTATCTAGGATGGCAGTATTCTTCATTGTAAGTATAGATAAATTCTTAAAGGTACCCTGTGGAGTTTTTGACCACTAGCAGCGCTATAGAGCAATGTATTTATGAGTGGGTCCCCGTTTTGTTTGATTTCATGTACACACACGGGCACGAGGGATACAACGTCCTTTCAGTGGTTTCACACTGTTCTACTGATTGACAGGTGGCGGTAATGTGCCAAGACTTGCAGCGAGGAAGAAGCAGACTGTTAGCAAGCAAACATGAATGTAAACACTGCAGCAGCATTATAAAACTAAATCAGCTTTGCAAATGTTTTATGAGGAAGGAAAAGATATACAATTCCAACATAACTTTTTCTTGTTTACAATACAACTCTAACAGGCACCTTTAATTTGGGAATAAAGTTTGCACCTCCCGCTCAGTGTACAAAGGCTGACAGAATTAAACACAGCAGGTTTGAACACAGATGTGTCAAAGATGCTGGCTCTACCGGCCTTGGCAGGGGAAAAGTGAACGGTAATGTGTTGTGTTGAGCCTCAAAACAAAACATAACAACAACAGAAGAGAAGCATTGCACTGTTTGATCAAGGGGTTTGTATTCAACTCCTGAACCATCTTTATGCTGCAGTTGGCTTGTTTCTCTGAGTGCTGGGTTGCTTTGTGAAATACCAACCACTTACCTTTAATGCATTAATAATAAATGCTGTGTGTAACTGAACGATGTGCCACCTCTATGTTTGTCAAATCCTCTCTTTGGCTTTAATTTTGTCCATAAGGAAGAGCCTCGCCGACATTTAAAAGTCTTTACTCTTTCGCAGCTTTACTAGAAATTGGAAAATATTCTGCTGCCACTTCCTGGCACCACTGCACATCCGCAGACAGTCTAGCTACTGAATCTGAAAGGGAACACTTTTTCTTTTGTTAGACAGTGTGGTGATCCCTGTGATGTTCATTTTATGGCGGTGGGATGACACAAATCCGATTAAAAAGTGAGCCTCGTGAGTATAACATGAGAATGGCTGGTATAACCTCCACAGTCTGCAGACATGAGTATTTTGACGTGGACGGATGGGCATATGCAGCATTTGAAACACATCTGTCTACAATGCAGCAGTACAGTGGAATAATTCGACCAGAAATCTGAAACTGAGTGTTTCACTGAACACGTTTATAGTGGCCTAGTAGAAATGGCTACACAGTACCATGTAGAATTTTCAGTTTCCATTCTAATTTTTTATTTTTATTACCAAGTAAACAAATAGCATGTTGACATAGCTACCCTGCTGCCTGCTATTATATGTTGATTGTATTGTCTGCACTTGTTGTCTCAAATGTTGTGCTTTTTAATTTTGTGGCCTGATTAGTGTTTTACTAGAGGATCACAATGGAAATAAGATATTCGGACTTTATTGTGTTTTTATCCTCAGAGATTTTTAATGTTGGTCTATATAATTACTGCTGTGCAGTGTTATGTTTGCTTTTTTTAATCATCAAGTAAATCAATCAATCAAACAAACAAAGACCAGAGTTCTCGTCCCTGACTATTTAGAACACATCAGTTTGGAGCATCAAAATTACGTTGATAAGCCCAAAGGTCCTCCCAGAATTGTATAGCAGGTGATTGAAGTCACCATGCAATCCAGAAAGATGAGTGTCAATTATAATGAAATACACAATGAATATTCATCCCACCGCAAACCTTAAGCAGCCGCATGGGGAACTAATTTCAAGCAATTTCATAGTGGGCTGAAATCAGTCCTAAATGGAAACCAATAGAAACTGATTAGAAATTGCTGCTATGTTGGATTTTTCCTCTCGCCTCTCTTATTATAAATGCATGAACCTAAAAACCATTGTGTCCGTTTCTATTTCAGGTGCACAGTATGAGTCATGAAGAGGCAGGAACAGACTTTTACACAACATTGAGAGAAGAGTGGAAGCCTGAAAGAAGAGGTCCATTCTCAGTATGTGACCTGCAGATTACCGAGCCTGCAGACCAGATGAGTCCCTCTGTGAAAGATGCCTCAACATCTTTTAGTTCAACTAAAAGGCGGATGGAAGCTTTTGAGACTCATATTTAAAGCATTAAACTTTGACCCCTAATTCTTTTATTTCTTAATAAAGAATATTTTCTGCTAAGACACAATCAGCCTGCAATACCATTACCGTTAGAGGAGGAATGACTGATTAATTGCACCTGACCTAAATTAGTGAATGAGTGCATATCCATATGTACTGCCAGCAAAGGTTTAAAAGCCTTAAGATGATAAAAAGATCCCTAAGCCCCAACCCCTTAGTTACTGTTGCTATGCCGGTCAAGCTTTCCACTTGCACATGACACATATTTTACAATAATAAGTGGTAGAAGATTTACCATTCAAAATTCTTAGTCCTTAGATTCAGACAGTGGTAGACTGCTTTGGTATAGTATGTAAAGAAATCGCTTGACAGACCTGCAGTGCCTTGCTACTGTTTCTAAATTATGCTTGGACAGTTGTTGTTTAGGAGACATGTTTAGCGAACACTAGTCAATTGGTACAAAATATTCAACAGCAAAGAAAGGAAGGTCAACTGTGATGTGGCCCAGTAAGTTCAAATCTATTTTGAATTACGAAAGAAAAATATAAAAAAAAAAACTAAAGGCTCTTTGTGTGTCTCACAGGCTGTTGAATTTACAAACAGTCAACATGGTCACGGCTATTGTATAACATAAAGCATCATGCAAATGATGTAAGTTATTCACCTCTAAAGAAAATTCTATTTTAATATTGTTGAATGAGTTGAGAAAAAGCTGTAATATGTAATAAAGGGCATCCCTATCTTTCCCAATGCTCTGAGTTTTATATCGTTCTGTTGCTAAATGTATATTTTCATATCAACAAAGAAAATCACAGGCTAATGACATAAACGTCTGCTTGATAAAAAGGTATGGTGGAGAACAATGGGTATGCAGGCATTTTATTAATGGGTAGGATCTTCCAAAGAACATAAGTGCTTTTATTTACAGAGCGGAGTGCTACAGGCTGATCATTTGATTTCTCTCCAGGGTGTTCCTACACCCTTCTTTGTGTCAGTCCTGTGTTTAAATGCTGACCTGTCTGGAAAGCGCCTACGGAGCATCAGCGCTCGGACATCCCGCCTTAGAGACAGTTTTTACCCTTATGAACATTGGCACTCAGTAATGTAGCAGCTGTGGATTTATTTATTTGATGATGTTTTTTTCCCCTCTATTTCAGTGATGGCTGCGATAGTTTTTAGCTTGCTACAACATTTTGTAGATTGTAGATTGTACTACGTATTAAGGTAATTTTTAAATATTCTATTCAAATTATATTTATAGTTTTTTATGAGAAGAGAGGGCCAGGGCAAAATACATTTCATTGCATTCTCTCTGTACTTTTAAATGCACATGAAAATAAACTTGAACTTGACCCTCTAAAAGAATATGTGGGTGTAGCTAATGGATGGAGGTTCCTACACTTGATTAGAAATCCTCAAAGAAAAGCCTAGACAACTTCAAAGGGGCTCTTGGAGAAGCGAGAGTTGATGCACTCGCAGCCTCCACTACCTGCTGTGGACCTCACAGAAGTCCAACTTCAAACATGTGCCCACAATCAAGACTGATGAAGCAGTGTTATAAAAATATCTTGACCGGTAGCCATGACCTTGAGATCAACAGCTTAGAGAGCTGTCATTTGGTTGTTGGACATGTAAGCTTCATTTATCTGTTGGCCACATTTTAAAACATGTTTAATTTTTGAGCAGTTTTTAATTTAGGTCTGATTTGGTTTTACCTTGCATGGTAGATGGATTCTTGTGATATCATGAGATCACACGAAAATCCTTCTTGTCAGGCTTGAAGGAGTCTTGTTTTGCCAGACCCTCCTCCAAAGTGCACTGAAGGAGTGTCTGGCTACTCCACATAGCATTCAGGGATGGAATGAAAACATGCTCTGGTTTAATGGCATTTCTTTAAACCAATCAGAATCATCATGGGCGGCGCTAAGGTCCGCACAGAGCCGCTGCAAAATATTTGTGCATGAGAAAACTCTGAATGGACAGATAGTCTATCTAGCTGTCTCAATTTACCCTGCAGAGATCTGAAGAGCAGTTAACAATAGTCCTCATAAATCCACCAAATTTAAAATTCCAACACAAAGAAATAGGAAGGAAACGGAAAATACATGCATCCGGCGGAATTTCCTGCAGCACCGGAGCAATCCCGGAAGTGGAACGTCAAGGATATAGACTAGGCTACAAGTAATGTGTTTGTGTCTGAACTACCAGTCTAAAATAACCAATCAGTATCGGATGAGAAGCTACTGGCAGCTACAGGCGGGGTTTAGGTGTGACGGTGGTTCAAAACAACGGCGGACGTGATAGACAGATGGTTGATTATATCACCTGCCAGGTATTTTGTGAAAGTGTTCCAAACTGTTTCCAAAGACGGCTTCTCAGATGGTTCTGTGTAACAAACCATTAGGTGCATCAGGTTAGTTGGGGTCTTCTTCTCAGAGAAAAAATATGATGTATGATTCCGTTTGTTTGTTTCCTATCACTAATACGTTTCTAATCAAAGTCCTCGTAGGGAGGGGGTCGGGTGGATGGGGATGGTTCAAACAAACTCAGGACTTTCTGTTTGTGTCCTCCAGAAAGTGTCCAGATCACAGCAAAGGATCTGGCACTCAAGTTTCAGACTTTCCAGGACAGCAATATTGGGATGTTGGTATCCATGGCAACGAGTACAGGGGGCCAATCAGATTTCACTTCTTTTTTTAGGGTCTTTTCCCTCATGCCCTTGGAAACACACATCACACTTATCATCAAAGTACATCATAAGTGTGTAGTCAAATTGACGCTCCACAACTCTGTTTCTCACAACATGACAGACTTTATAAGTATTGAAGTATGAGGGGTTGTGGAGAATGTAATTTATTGTCTCTTCTGCTGTAGTGCTCTCAGCCTCAGAGTTTCACGCTGCTCTCTCCTGTTTATCAGATCTACTTTGACTTTCAAGTTTTTGTCAACATTTTCACCTCTCTTACAATCTAGTTTGGCTGTAGTAGCGGTGTCTTCTGTGGACAATGTTAAAATGTTATCATTTGACTGTATAATTCTCACTTTATTTCAGCAATTTTCTACAGATTAAATCAACATGACTCATCAATACATAAGCGGAAGACCGTGCATATAAAACAAAGGATATAAGAAGGACACATTCGTCTTGTTGCCCTTGTGGAAATGTTCACAGCAAAGACAAAAAAGACAATTGTGTCAATCAACTCAATTATTGTGCACATCCATATTCATTTTTAACCACCAACTAAGGTTGACATTGTACTTTTTTATATAAGACCTGGATCAGTCAGTGTTTTATGAACAAGCCTTAAATGGTTACTTGTCTTGGAAAAAGAAAGAAGATAAATTATTCATACAGCATTTTCTGACTTGTACATTTTACACCAACACCCAGGTGGTAACAACCATAGGGTCATAATTAGGAGAGTGAATTTTCTTTAAGTTGCACTTAAATAAAACAAAATGGCCTAAAGAGCAATCAAATCTGCGGTCAGCAACAATCTTTAATTTAGGGTAACTAAATGGTAATTTATTGACCATGCTCACATTTATTTTACTCCCACTTGATGTCATAGAATGATCACTCAATGCTAAATAACTACTAATTCATCATTCAACACATTATTAGTAATTTAACAATACATATTATCTTATTATGTGTTATCTAGTTATCTACTATCCCCACTATATATAATGAAGTCTCCCTTTCTGTATTTGTGCATGTGTGTTTGATTCAATATAAGCCTTGTTTTGGGACCAGAATAATTAAAATACTCTATCCAATAAAGGCTAAAGACCACAACATATAACATAATTTGACATGTACTGACATCAGTGCACCCTGAGGTTTAAATAAATGTAAAAATTATGAAATAACATGTTTTTCAAGCTTGATATGAGACGCAGGGGTTGTGGATTTATGTGAACTTTGATTACTGGTCTCATCTGTCTCTGGGGCACAGAGAGTCAGACTCAGAAAGGTCAAAAATAACCCCCAAGCCCCAGTCCTCCACCAGTGGAGTCAGCCTGACACCCACTTTGCTCCCTTGTGATGTATGTACAAGAGAGCTGAATCTCTGAAGACTGACAACAACAAAAGTGAGTTCAGTTTTCAATTCCATGATGAGATGAGTGAGTGTTTCTGTGGCCACTTTGATGTAACATTCTGCAAACTGTGGCTGCAGCTAATAGAGCTGAGATCAGTTGATTTGAAGTACTCGGATCTCAAGCTTCCTCTCAGCTGTGCCAGCCAGCTGCCATCACAAGCATGACGGATGGGCAACAATCGATAACCTGCTCCTCCAATCTGTGAGAAAATCCCAAGGAGATAATTTCTTGGATGGCCTTGAGGCAGAAACCTTTTGGGAACATGATTTTTAAATTTTTATTTCAGAACATTAAAAAAATAATTATACTGAATTGATAGTGTGCAAGGTTTTTGTAATTGTCCCTACAATATGTTTTAGCGTTCATAAAAGAAAAGGTTTAACTGTACAAGAATGACCAATTCTTGCTTTAGGCTGAAAAAACTGTTAAAACGGTTTAATCTTTGAATAAGAAATCATTGTTTGTTGCTGAAAGAACTCCAGAATATGCATGTTGTCTGCAGTAGGCAACCTAACATCCCACATGGCATTGCATTTAAACCATAGACTGTATGATTTAAAACTTGTTCTATTTTTGTTTGTTGTCCTCTTTGTGGACTAATAGAGGATGCTTTTGTGTTGATAGTGTTTGAACAGAAAGCACAGCAGCCAAACTGACCATTTCCCTTGTGGAGTGTGAGGACCCATGTGGTGCTTATAGTCATTCATTTGTGTGGGTGCTTAGTCAGACGATCTCTGTAATGCACTGGAAAAATACATGGATTAGGCTGCTCTTGTGAAGTTACTATGAATTTTTAAAACACTGAAACAGCAGGGACTCCAATACAAAATGAATGTAATTTAATTAACCATTAACCATTAACCATTAGCCTCAGATTTACTTTGTGTTTAGTGATAATTAGCAAATGTTAGAATGCTAACATGTTCACAATGACATGCAAGGCTGATGGAAATGTTATTAGTTTTACAGGTCTTTGGTCATAAACCAAGGACAAATTGAAGTGTTGACCTGCTGGCGGTGTTATATAAAAAAATTAAGGGATTATCAAAGTGAGAATTATTTATCCTGAGGGGGGACATGACTGTCTGTACCAAATTACATGGCTCAAACAGTTAGATATTTCATTTAAAACCGGAAATGTAAACCTCATGATGGTACTACAGGGACCACTAAAGTTATTAGGATTCATCCTCTGGGCAGCATGGATATCCATACCAAATTTCATGGCAATACATCCAATAGTTGTCAAGACACTGCTGGTGGCAGGGAAGAATAAAGATCAAATATGTGTGGAAATATCCAATAGACCAGCACACACTTTGAGTGAATGTAGAGAAGCAGAGAAAGGCAAACATCCAGACACAACACACCCCTGAGCACAGGTGACAGCAAGAGATTGTTAAAGGTCCCATGACATGGTGCTCTTTGGATGCTTTTATATAGGCCTTAGTGGTCCCCTAATACTGTATCTGAAGTCTATTTCCCGAAATTCAGCATTGGTGCAGAATTACAGCCACTAGAGCCAGTCCCACAATGAGCTTTCCTTAGGATGTGTCATTTCTGTGTCTGTAGCTATTGAGGAGGAGAGAGGGAAGGGGGGGGCAAGGTGGAGGGTGGGGGTGTGGCCTTGACCAACTGCCACTTTTCTCGTTTGAAAGCCATGATGTCTCTCTCTCTCTCATGGGTGGGCCAAATTCTCTGAGCGGGCAAAGCAGAGAAAGAGGAGGTAACCTTGCTCCTTATGACATCATAAGGAGGAAGATTCCAGATCGGCCCATCTGAGCTTTCATTTTCTCAAAGGCAGAGCAGGATACCCAGGGCTCGGTGTACACCTATCGCCATTTCTAGCCCCTGGGGGACCATAGGCAGGCTGGGGGAACGCATATTAATGTTCAAAAACCTCATAAAGTGAAATTTTCATGCCATGGGACCTTTAAGATCTTACAAAGCTGTGGAGACATGCAGCAGACAGCCAGACAGGAGGATACAGTATCAGTGTCCTGCCAACAAACATGAAGAAGGTAGTGCAGGAAATCTTGTGAAAACAGATGAATGACAAAACAAGCTGAGATAGCATTCTGCACAAACCCATAAAAATGCACCAATGCCACTGTAGTAATGCAGAGGGAAAGATTTGCTTTGGCCTGGTAGTGCAGTGTAGAGAAGTTTCCAACACCAGCCTGATTGACTTAAATCCAACAGCTACTGTAACAAACTTTTTTGGCCTGGACCCAAACTTGAAGTGTGAAGCCAACGATTTAACATCAGGTTCTCTCTCTCTCTCTCTCTCTCTCTCTCTCTCTCTCTCTCTCTCTCTCTCTCTTGCACAAAGAAAAGACTTCTCACAAGAAATTTAGTGCAACAGTGCAATAAAGTGGTCTGTCTGCTGCTCTATTAGCATATCCTTCACAATCAAGTAACATGTACACAAACGGTGAATACTGAACCATAGCAGGGTGATGTTACAACACAGCTCTCACCGTGCATTAGTTAACCAAGCACACACACATTGACACCAGAGCACACACAACAATGCAAACCAGATAAACCAGCAAGCTTGTCTTTCCACTTTGTGTTCAAAACATGAAATGTGTCAATGCTCCAAGGTCCAGTTGCAGACATTTAGTGCAGAGGCTTTGGAGAAGAAATATCTAAAATAACTCTTTATTTACCTGAAAATGTCCTCACACTCAACCCCAGTTCAGGAGTAGTTTGATCTATGAATGAGAATGTTTTTGTTTTGTTTTATCTCACTAAGGAGGTGCGGTTCACCCTTTTGCAAGCACCATCACTCTGTTTCAGTAGTTTAGATTGCACACACAGAGCCATTCGATATAGTAAGTATAGTTTACCAATGAAGTCAAAAATTAATTCCCCACTGTAATAATTAAAGCATACTAATTGGGGCATCATAACAAGTCCTTACAGGCTGATGTGTAATGTCTTTATTTGTGTGGGTGTGGTAATTGTATCATGACTTTGATATTACGAGATGAGGAACATTGCTCAAGAATTTGACTAATAATGACTACTTTTCTTTGAATAGATGCTGGCACTTTGCAGGGCTTCATTCATCAGACCACTAAAAGAGTGATCAGACCTTGAGTTTTTATTTGTATTGAGTTCAGGACCACAACTTGAGACATACATACATCCCCCATACTCAGGACTGACATTTAAGAAATGGTTCTTAAATTGTAGATTTGGGATAATTAAGAGAAAGATGCAAAGCGATATTACACACTGTTTTATTGACAATAAATAAATAGATACATAAATAGGCTACATTTATCAGCATGCCATCTTGAGATACTGACACTGGGGAGGCAGCACAGTGGTGCACCAGGGGAGGAGGGATAAATAAGGAATGACCACTACAAACCAAAATGCACCACAGACAGCGTGTTGGTTTTGGACACCTACTATACGTGTTGTGTGAGTTGTGCAATTTGGGGTAATATCTGTTTCTTATAGAGAATATAATACTGGTTTGTAACAGCAAATACATTTCGAAGGAAACATGATGAGGAAACATTGTTAATGGAATGATCTGTTAATGCTGAATGTATCAGTGAAATGTTCACTGACAACCTTTTTCTTTTTAACTACTTGTAGCAATTATTTCATTTATGGTTATGTTTAGACACTTAGGGCATGTAGTTGGGGAAAGATCATGGTATTGATTAAATAATAAAGAGGTCAACTCTGATTTCAACAGGAGAGTCTTTTTAATCTTTCCCTAATATTAACCAAAGTGCTTCTGTTGCCTCAACCTACACAGGACTCAGGATGACTAACAGTTTTTATTGTATAGGTGTTTTATCACTGTGGCCCAGTGTATACTTAGAAACCCCTCAGGAGAAAACTTTTCCAGCCTTTAAGATCCTCAGCTACTCTGTTATTCCCTCAGCTTTCCTCTTATACTTTAATTACCATAACTGTGTTAAACCAGATTTCCTTATCTCCTCCTACATGAGCAGCCTGACAAAGACCCCCTACTACATCTCAATCTAGCCTTTTATTACTTGAGTCCCGTATAATATTTGTATAAAATACAACTATTTTTATTAGATTAAACATGCAGTCTTTTTCTCATTGTCAAAATTGTTTCTGCCTCCCAGCTACAGAGAGAAATGACATACATTTAATCTGACAAAAATATTTCCTACACAACTGCGTTAAAGACCAAAGCTCAGTGTATGTCTGTGTTGTTTGAAATGTTGCTGTTGTGTTTGGTGTGAGACTGCGGGAATCCAGAAGTCAGGTGGGTAAGTAGAAGGTACTGGAAGAAGAAACAGGTGTGTTGCTCCAGATTCTATGAGTATAGGCGTAGCCCTCTAAGATCCGGGCCACCTGCTCCAGTTACATTAGCTGAAGAAAAAGCTTATGTTGGGAGCAGAGCAACGGGTCCGCTCTGTTTATATACAGTATTTGCGGACGTAGTTGAAGCCAGAGCGGTACGCAAGGGCGGGAAAGAAAATCTTCACATAATATAACATTCACTATAAGTGTGTGGGGTTCTTACTGTAAATCCTCAAACATGCTAAATGCTGCCTGAATATTACAAGAGGGTAATTGTTTTTGTCTTTAATTGTGTTCAACCAATTTGTATGGTTCTCATTATATTTACTTTAAAGAATTTAAGGGGAGACAACTTTCTTTGATTTGTGTATAGGTCCTGATATAATCAGTGCTAAATTAATGCAGAAATTATCATCTTGACTCTTTACAGTGTCCCTGAATGTAGCATCAGTATGAAATGGTGAGTGGAACTCACTTCAAAGTTGATATTGGTATTTTCAACATTTCTTCTGTCCTCTCATCTGTGGGTCAATGATGTTTTTGTGCAACTTGGAACAAGAAGGGAGACAATGTGGGATTGGGGAAAAATAAGCCTATGTCTTTAATTTATTTGCAAAGAGAATTGACTTTTAACAGAGCATTGAATAGTGTGTTTTTGTTAATATCTATTAAGAAGTATTGAAATACGAGCAATGTTGATTCCTTCGTGTCTTTGTATAGAAAGAGGCAGTACAATCTTTTACACACAGCTCTACAGTATACTCTACTTTTTAGTGCTGTAGGAACAAACTAGACTTTATTCTAATTAGGTGACGTAGCTGTCTTTTTCGGCCTTCGAAGGGTAGATCCTGGACATTGTTGGGTTTTCATTAAGTAATATACAAATATATATGAGTCAGTATCAAACACAAAAATGAAAATGAACAATAGGTTGTTGAACTTTCATTTTGTCCATAACTATATTAACAGAGAGATAGGAAATGAGATATTTCTTAATTTGATCAAATCATTTCCACTGTATGTATGTATCATCCATGTGAACATGTGGAAACCCAAACATAGAGACTTCTGTGAACATATCACTTACTCCTTTTATTTAATTTGTGTTTTTCCCACTAATACTTAATTAAATACAAAACCCCCCTTTCCTCATAAAAGAAAATACAATTAAAATGTGTTTTCCCTTGATTATGAGATACAGATCTTATAATTACATGATACAAAGTATATAATTATGGAATAGTAAGACATAAGTATAAGATACTGAAGTCTGTTCTCTTTGATTTGTTTCCACACGAGTGAAGTTATCAGTCAAAGAATCAATAATCTTTGGAAGATTATAAGAGTCTAGTAACAATATTCAAGATTGAATGTATAGTTTTTTTTGTTATTGCTGCCTATATTATATTTCAAGTTCTACTGCATTATGTGCGCAATGTTTCTTTGTTGTGTTTGTTTCTCTCCCTCATTACCTTCAAATAATATAAAGAGAAAAAGTGTCAGACAGGTGTGACTTGATCAAGATTGCAAAAAGCCATCAATAATAATAATCGATAAAAGGCAAAATGGGCTATTAAACTAATTGTTAGAGTTAGATAATTCAGGCTGCAATTATTTGGATTGAGCCTTTGAGAGTAGTATAGAGAACAACTCATAAAGAAAAGCTGCGGGTGTTAGCACATAAAGATGGACTTGCTCTCTGACATCTAGAGTGTCAGAGAGCTCTTGCTGTCACACTGTTCTCCAGCTGGGAGTTATTCTATTCCTGGAGAGGCTGACGGCGGCGTGGCTACCTGATATAGTAACACAGAGCAAAATAATATGAACAGATATTGCGCTGAAAGTTGGATGTAATTCTTTTTAAATCCAAAATGTTCTTAAGTGAAAATGTGCTGCATGAAAGATTATTTTTTTCCGCAGAATTGTCATATAATGGCATTTTTCTTCTTCTCCGTCATGAAGTGATTAGTCTCGGTTTGCCAGACCCTCCTCCAAAGCGCGCTGAAGGACGGTCTGGCTACTCCACATAGCATTCGGGGATGGGAGGAAAACGGGCTCTGATTTTAATGGCATTTCTTTAAAACAATCAGAATCGTCATGTGCGGGGCTAAACTCCGCACAGAGCCACTGCAAAATAGTCATGCATGAGAAACTCAGATTGGACAGATAGTCTAGCTAGCTGTCTCAATTTACCCTGCAGAGATCTGAGGAGCAGTCAACAATAGTCCTCATAAATCCACCGAATTTATAATTCCAATACAAAGAAAGCGGAAGGAAACGGAAAATACATGCATCCGGCGGAATTTCCTGCAGCACCGGAGCAATCCTGGAAGTGGAACGTCAAGGATATAGACTATGATGTGATTTAGCTGCTGCCTATCTTATTATGTTGAATAACCAAAATGTCAGTTCATCAAAATAGATATTTTCTAATTTACTGATAACAACTATAGGAAAAATCTTTAGCTTTAGTTTTAGCCAAGGCTATCTCACAAGCTAGCTTTGATATAGCTCTCTTATGGCGCTTACCCACTGCTAGTACCAGCCCTGCTCAGCTCGACTCGTCCGCGGTGCCCCGTCCTCCATTTTCCATTGCAGATTTAGTACCGCCTCAGGCGTGAGGCGAGCGTGGCCTAATGCGACACACACACAGAACGTCGAAGGTGTGTTGTTATTGATTCTCGGCATGTGGTTGATGCCACAGCCAGAAGACAAATTTAGTTTGAAAAGAAGCTGGAGGCAGCAAAAAAAAACAACGCTGACTAAACTGTTTAAAAATGGCGGGTTTGTTCAGGACACCCCCGTCTGACTCTAGCAATGATGATGCAGTGATTAGTGACGATTCTCTCTGACCAGTCAGTAGTCTGCAGGTTTTCACGTCACCTTTTGGTATCGCCTCAACTCGCCTGGAACCTCGACGGAGGTGATACTAACTGAAAGTAACTGAAAAAGTAACTGTAAAAGTACTGTACTTTACCTGTCTGGTTGCTTCATAGTTTTTACATTCGATTTTCAGTCACTGCAAATTTATAAAGCCATTTTCTCAGAAATCACATATTTGTATAATATTTTTATATAGTAAAACAGATACAGGTTATAATTAACTAATACATTTGACCAACTATATTGCCTGTGTTTTGTCTTTGTAAGGAAGCATACCTGCACCTGTCCTCTAATTGCTTGTATTTCTTATATTTATTTTGGGAAATAGCAAGTAGCTGTATGTTTGCATGGCAATATAATTTGATTGCTGCGGCCTTCCTACATTTATTACTTCCTTGTTCTACAGGCTGACTGACTTCATAATATAAACCACAAAACAAGCTGTTATCAACCATGTGGTTGTACAGCTCTCCTTCCTGTGCTTAAACATCGCATTCTCACAAACAGGTTTGTGTGACATCATGCGCCTCAGCGGAGACATCCAGATCCAGCATATACAGTGAAACCTGTAATTAAAATCAATAAAAGGTGACAACTTTGATGTCACCTTTTATATGAATATGCTATCATGCCGCTTACATTTGAAACATTATCATCATCATTATGTGGACTGCTGATTTAAATGATGCAAAATGAAGGTACGAATACGGCTGTGAAATTATAATTATAATTCTGTGTCTACTCAGTGTGTTGCTCAGTCTCTGTTGGATTTTTCTCAAAAGAAAACTATTCAAAATATTAGTTTTTACAGTCAGACACGAAAAGAACTTGAACACAAAGCCATGGTGGCAGGTAAACGATTATTAAATGCCTTTGAGACTGATCCGTCTTCTTAGTATTTTGTGTTCACTCAATGGTCATAGTTGTGCTAATGTGAAGCAGACGACTGAACACTCGCTCAGACTTGCCAGCATGAGCCAAGAACCGCCTGGGGAACTGATCATGACAACAGCAAGGAGCATGGATTGGGTCTCACAAAAGGTGACTCACATGGAGGCCGCTTCAGGAAAAGAAAACTCCCTGTGACTTAATGCATAGGTTACTTTATCTCCACACACCCAGATGCAAGACACAACTAAACAATGGCACAGATATCTTGTTCTTCATGGGTCTTTTCAGGTGAAGCCACAGTGGAACCACCAGAGGTGTTTCAATCTTAAGAAAAGAATAGAGTGTCTTCATATTCATCTTACATATCACACACTGTATAATTGTTGTTGGCTTGAAGGAATAGTTTGACATTTATGTACAAATTAAACAATATAACCTGTTATTTAACAGAGGTATAGTAGGAGGATTTTGTTACTCCTGGTTTCCAGTGTTTATCCTAAGCTAAGCTACGTGGCTGTTGGCTGTAGCTTCATATTCAGTGTATGCAGAAATGAGTTGTTTTGATCTTAATCTAGGCAAAAAAAGTGCATACACATATTTCCCAAAACATCAAACTATTTCTTTCAGCATGTCCTCACCCAGAAAACGACCATATAGGTCGACTGTGCAAGCCGCTCATAAAAACCCACAGTGACGTTTTGTGGCTGCAGTAATTATCACAAGAGCAAATGGGAAAGTGAGGTGACAAAGTATAAGAGCCCCACATTTCAATCAAACACAGGACCTTTACTTAGGAAACCTGGGTTCGTGTCCCATGTGAAACCAAAAGTCAACTGTCATTTTGAAATTAATATAGTTTTACGGATCTTAGTCCGTGACGCAATGACGTCCATGATGTCACTTTACATCCTCATGTTAGTAGTTTTAAGCCTCATTTTTAGACAATCCCTGATGTTTTACTAACCCTACGTAGGTTATTTTTGTTGCCTAAACTTAACTAGTTCCATTTCACTACGTTTACTACGTGTTTGAACGGTTGTATGTGTTGTTTTGGGAGTATTTGAAAATGTACCAATAATTAATTTATGTATGAGGATGTATTAATTTCTTTGAGTATTGTTAACGGTCAAACTGAATGTTTTAGTTCTGTCTCAACCTGGAGCTGCATGCTGGGAAAATCTCCTGTTCAGTGTATTGTGTATTTGCATGTCCAGGCATTTAGTGGTGACATCAGTGTGTGCCTGTGTGTACATGCTACAGCCAGTGCCAAATGTTATTTAAAGCTTAAGATTACTTTACATTCAAACCTGGACTGATCTGAGAAATGCTTTGGGGCTGATAGTAGAGATACTCTGAAGCTGGATGAAATCCAAAAGCTAAAGTTTGTCCACCACTGGAAAGTTAAAACATTATTCCTGTCACACTGGTGCCTTATGGGGATTGTTGATGTCTGAGCACTTTTAAAGCAGTAATATTTGATTTTAAGAGTGAATTGAGAAAAACTCTCACACACAGGCACTTTAAATGAAAAACCTTACGGCTAATATAAAACCCACCTCCAGTAACAATCACTTGAATAATTTATCACGTGTTGTTCTCAATTTTGTATTTTCAGTATAGCCACTGTTTGTTTTTTCAACCTGAACAATTTTTCCCTGAGATAATTATAGTCTTACAAAAGGATCCCACTAAAATCTAATTATTTTTTCAATAAAAAATAACTAAAAACATTTCAATATAATTTTTTCAGTTAATCTTATTTGAGTCCTGCTTGAATGAATTGTAGCATGGGAACAACATTTAGTGTTGAAGGTAAACTTTTTAAAGTTCTGTGTATTTCCTGAATGAAAAGAACTGGAAAAGCAGTCCATTGAATTGTGCTTTTTCAGAAGGGTTCTCTGAAAGAGTTTTCACAAAAGAATAAAAAGGTGTTATTGCCTCCACACAGTGGTATCAATGCATGTGCACAGTCTGAGTGTCAGCAGTGTTTACAATTTGAATATAATCATGACGCCATGAACACACAATATGTACTGTAAATATTCATATTTCAGAGTGTAAATGTGACACATTGTGACTTACATGTCCATTAAATAAACCACCTCAACTTCGACTAGCATATCAATTCTGTTGTCCAATCATGTTTATTCCAATTAAGAAAACAATTAAAAATCAAGTAATTTGGGCGCCCGGATAGCTCAGTTGGTCAAGCAGGCGCCCATATACGGAGGCTTACTCCTTGACAGAGCGGGCCCGGGTTTGACTCCGACCTGCGGCCCTTTGCTGCATGTTATTCCGCCCTCTCTCCCCTTTCATGTCTTCAGCTGTCCTGTCAAAAATAAAGGCAGAAAATGCCCAAAAATGTATCTTAAAAAATCAAGTAATTTTTATCTGCCAAGAACTTAGAGTAGAAACAGTAATTGATGCTTTCATTTCATCCTGGTTAGATTACTGCAATGAACTCTTCTCATGCCTCACACAACAAAACTCAATAAACTAGAGGTGCTATTTCAAAACTTTGTAGCCAGACTCATATCCAGGTCCAACAGGAGAGAACACATTACTGGTTTAAAAATCACTTCATTGGCTCCCAGTTCGCCTGTGGCTTTTTAAAATTTGAATCATCACTTTTAAGGCTTGTAGGCGGTTAGCGCCAAGATATATAGCTGACCTCCTGCCCCACTACGAGCCTGACTGCAACCTGAGATCCTCTGGCAGGTCATTCCTGGCCATTCCTCGGTCAAACCTGAAAACTAAAGGTGACTGGGCCTTTTCTGTTTGAGCCCCTCAGTTGTGGAATAACCTGCTGGTGGAGATCAGGGAAGATAACACATTGTCGTCTTTTTTAAGTAACCATTGTTTTTATAATTTTTTCTGAACTGTTTACTTATTGTCTTTTTTTATTGTATGTAAAGCGCTTCGTAAATTGGTTTAAAAAGCACTTTATTAATAAAGGTATTATTATTTCTCTTGTGTTTTGCAAAATTAATCATTTTTGCCTTCCTAAAAAACACTCATCATTTTTGTACAATACATACAAAACTGATATTCATAAGTACAACAAACATGTCTTGAAGATTCATTCAAGTTTTTTAGCCTTCAAGGGAATACTTGTTGTATGCTCTTGTGAAATGGCGTTGATCATTGCAGCTCTTCCCCTGTAAGAATGCAGACGTTACATCATGAGCCAGTTTCTCAATTGACTTAGTGAAAGCTGACCAGACAGGACGAAGAATGCCAAATGTCACCAATATGAAGTTATAATTGTGTTTTAAGCAGTCCTCCTATAAGCAAGATTTTACAAAATAAGGAAAAGGAAGAAAGCTCACAAAATCTCTAATATTGCTTCATGCTAAATGTCTGGATCCTTCCTGCATTTACAAGGACATCAGAAGTGTTTTTTTGCTGACAGGCGCAAGACCAGCTGTGTCCCCACCACAGTTTGGATAGGTCCACCCTGAAGTGGACCTATACTTCACATCTGAAGTATGATCAAAGTGAATAATGATCCCTGGTATAGTTAAGTTTATTTGGGTTTGTGGGCATCTTTTCATTAAGAAACTTTTGTCACCTGATACAGGTCAATAAATACAAAACAAGTAAATGTTGAAGCAAAATCATGCATTATTGTGTCAGTATGTGTAAATTTCACAGCACTAGACAGATCACTTTGCTTAGGTCCAGTGTCACTAACCCTGAAGTATTCATCAAAGCCTCTTTTTAAAAAGAGGAGGGGAGTGGCTAAATGTCTCAAACAGGTTTATGGCTGCCTGTGAGCAAGTATCCAACCAAACGATTTGCATGTCAAAACTGGAATCCACACCCTGCGTCTGCAGACTGCTTAACATGTTGAGACACCTCCTTGTCTTTGTTTCGTCCAGCAGGCAGTTTGTCCAAATATCGAACATAAGCTGAACATACATAAATCTGAGAGGGATACTCACGGAGCAGTCAAGAGGATTTTAACAAGTTCACAATCCAAATGTAAGTTGCTTTTGTTGAGCATAAGATAATGTAGTTGTGACTAGCGTATAGCAAGAGGCAGCGTCTCTGTAAGAATATTAAGCACCTCAGTTTTCCACTGAACAGTGGGAGGTTTGTAAGTGAATATGCTGTTTGTACAAAGTTGTGATGTGCAGTATAAGTAATGATTAAATTATAACAGCTGCTCAATGTTTTTACAGTTTGGCATATCTATTTAAATAAGATACAGCAGAGTTAATGCTGACTTTAAAGGATCTTTGACATGCAAAACTGAAAACAGATATATGATTGTATAAGCAACGCAGCAGGGTCGATAAAAGAGCCTACACATGAAAAACACAGAGGAAAGACGGCTTCACTCATACATAATACCGGCATCTGAAAGTAAAAGTTAACACAAACTTCCCCATGTCAGGCTCTCAGCCGTACAGCTGCTATAAATCACAGATTTATCTTGCTTCTCTGTTCTTTTGACATTCAGATATATAAGACATGACAGATGACATACTAAAGTGAAATGCTTGCATCTTTAAAATGCCACTTGTTTTTGTGCTTTCATCCAGTGAGGTTTGATTTATGTCATCATCATATCATTTCAAGGTGTTTTAAATAAAATGACATTAACCTAAAACAGTATCCCGTATGAGGTTTTAAAAAAAGAAAGTTTTTTTGCAAGCTTTTGCTAAATTGCTAGATTTTATTAATTATTAAATGGTAACTTAACTTGGAGGCGTACTAAAAGAACGAACAGGTTCAGTGGCTGTAAATGATGTCAGTTTTCATGATGTGGCTTGTTGGAAGCAAATCTCATTTACCATAAACCATAAAAATAACAGTGAAGTAATGTCTTGTGTAATACTGTTAAAGAATAGATGGAAATATTGAGTATGTATTGCTGTGTTTTTGAATTCAACAACAAATATAGGCCTCTTTACTACTGTGGTACACACAATCCCAATGTAAACAAACACGGTATCCTTTACAATACGCTCCTGTTTAGATACTGAGAAACAATTAAGGAACTCATCAACCTTAACAAGTATGTATTACTTTAAATTAATTGGTTTATTTAGAGTTTGTGCAGATATCTGAACACCAGACAATGATTCATTAACAGAGTATTTGTGCATTCTGCTCTCAAGTTACCCATCTCTATCTACTTTAAAGTCTGTGATTCAGTGCTAGTTAACTATTCATTAATCAGCTCCTGTTTTGTTTCTCAGAAATGTGTTCACCTTATTGTAAGGTCATACTCAATGAAAAACATAAGCAAGGTTGTACTTTTATGAATTATTATTATAATATTTACACTGTGGTATAACCTTTCCATGTACTATTACTTTACGCTTTACTTTGCCTGATTATGCTTAACAACAGTCTTTCAGCATGTTCCACTGCTGCAATGTTTGTTCCTCGATCCTGACATCCTGTCATTGATTTCTATTATCTATCTTTCAGGTACTGAAACGTTCTGGAGCGATGGAGTCTCCAGAGTTTTCCCTGCTGTCCTCCCTGAGGGGAGAATTGAAATCAGAGATCCACCCAGATTACATCCAACCCCACTATAGGGAATCATATCGCCTGGCGATTGATCGCCTGGTGAGCGGCGGCAGAGACAGTTACCAGGAGTTCCTCAAAGAAGAACGTATTGGAAGCTTCCTCTCAGAGAAAGAGATCCTCTTCATCACTGAAAATGTAGAACAGCTCCAACTTCAAAACCATACAGAGGAAATCAATGGTCCACCGGACAACCAATCATCCTCAGGGACGTACTGGCCCCAGCACTCGGATGTGGACACGCCAAATTTGGAATTGGGGTGGCCGGAGGTCATGCATGAAATACTGCAGACAAATATAGATCTGCTTTTTCATCCACCCAGACATAACAACCCCACAATCAAAGAGGTGATCCGGAAGCAAATTCAGGATGCAAGACAGGTAATCAAATCTATGTACCTGCAACAATGTGCTAAGACAGAACCCCAAAAAAGCACTGATGTGTGGTGTTCAGACTGATATAGCTTTGTCACAGAGCTGCAAATTGTCTCAGACATACTTTTTTCCCATTGTGTGTAGTTTGTGTTAAAGTATGTAAGCACTTTATCCCCTCAGGACATCACGTCCACAGACTTTTGCTGCTCTGCTGGGGTTGTCAAGGTCAATATCTGGTTTTGCAACTCACAATCATAAAAAGAAAGGCAACCATATTCAGCACTAGCACTACATTATAACGTCATATTCATTACTCAGTTAATCATAAACTAGTTTTTTAGCTCAATATTGTGGTTAGTAGACACTTAGTATTCCGCTGCATCTTTCCAACCGTGTTACTGCGGCACTGGGTCTTAATTAAAGTAACTTACACAGCAGAAGACTGACAGGAATGGGTTAAGAGGACAACATATCAGCTAAAAATGAAAGCCTTTTCTCTCTTTTCCCCATAATTACAACCAGTGCAGTGTAAAGTAATCCAAATTAAATATGTCATGGGAGAAGCTTGTTTCTCTCTTTTTGAAGGTTGAATAATATTTATTTAAATGTATGCATATTTTGGATGTTGCATGCATGATTACGAATGATGACTATCTGGTTCATCTGAGAGACAGAAACCTCAGACACAGAAAATCAAACAAGGGAAAGAAACAAGTCCAAACAGCATACAATATAGTTGGACATGATTTAATTAAAGAGCTTAATACATGATGTTGCTGCTTCAAAAATAATTTGTTTTCCCTGTATTCCTTCTGTATCGATCTCCGTAAAATCATATTGGTTACTTTCACTGCATATGCTTAGTCTGCCTATGTTTATAATAAAAAACGTTTTGTTTTAGCATAATTTTGAGGTATTATCTGTTTATAGCTGTCAGACTTTATTTAGTTATATTATATTTATTATTCATGTTTAGAAATGATGACTGTGAGTGTGCTCTTCATTCACAGATATAGCGTGTAAACTGGTTTCATGCACTCTGGTCTTTGGGATGCTGAACTGATCCCGATTCACTTTGTTCACGCAGGTCATTGCCATCGTGATGGACATGTTCACTGATGTAGATATATTCAAAGAAGCTGTCGACGCCTCTATACGAGGAGTCCCGGTCTACATGCTTTTGGATGATTTCCATTTGAAAAGTTTCCTCACAATGGCCGAAAATCAAGATGTCAAAATTCAACAACTCAGAGTAACTATATGATTTAAAACATTCATTTGATTCACTGAATTTTAACTAACTTTATTAGAGTAAGCCTACATTTTGAAAAGAGTGGTATTGATCTTCTCATCTAACTCTCAGCAAGAAAGCAAATAAGAACATTTCCCAAAATGTTTAACAATTCCATTAACCAGAGAGGACACTGTTGAGGGAATGTAAATTCACATGCATACAAAGGTGCAAATGTTGATTAGAATATTTTTTAATAGCCTAGGACAAAAGTTTAATTTCAAACCTGGTTTTTCCAGCTTGTTTGGGTGGAGTCATCATTATTTTTCTGTGGAAGAGATTATAAAGATTTAAATACATCCTATGAGTTCCCGTCAAGTGCACATCACATGCCAGCAACAACAGCTGACTCAATGCCGCACATTTCAATTTGTCAGATTAATCTGCACTGTACATCTGTTCACCTCGGATCTTTTTTTTGATGATTAACATGCTTCTTACCTTCTGCTGTAAGATTTAACCATATAAATCTTTTCTAACATGTTCCTTTCACTGCTCTGACCGCAGAACATGAGGGTGCGCACTGTGAAGGGTCATGATTACCTCTGTCGATCAGGAGCTAAATTTCATGGGACAATGGAGCAGAAGTTTCTTCTAATCGACTGCCAGACGGCGATTTATGGCTCATACAGGTAAATAAAACTGCAGTGGTTAAGACTGCTGAGGCATAAACTAAATGCTTCATGAAGCAAAGCACTACATTTACTGACACTCTACAAAATTGCTGTCATCATTTCATTTTGAATAAGATGACCAAACTTTCTAGAAAATATGCCAACACAAAACAGCTATTTAAAAAGAATCTTTCCCAGACTGGAAGTGAAACCTTTATATAATTTTGTGTGTCAGCTTTTTTCCAGATCTAGATAAGAAGTTAAATGCACAAAACAGCATTTTGAGTGTTCACACATCAGTCTTTTTTCCCCCAACATCAAATTAATAAATAATCTTTTTTCGTGTTTGTACGCAGCTATGCATGGTCATTTGAGAAGATCAATCTGAGCATGGTGCAGGTCATCACAGGCCACCTGGTGAAGTCCTACGACGAGGAGTTTCGAACACTCTACGCCCGGTCGACTGTGCCAGCTGAACTCTGCCCCCCAGAGGGTTTGTTCCAATGCAACGAGCCACACGGAAAAATGATTTTGCCAAAATATCATTCCGCCCAAATAATTGAGCGCAGGGACCATTTGAGGCATACACTGGACACAGTCTATCGGAAGACCTGTGAGAGGAAACTAGGCGTGAGAGACCTTGAGGAGAAACTCTTTGAAGAGGAACCTAACACGTTTGTGCCCTTGATTGAGAATGGGATCGGCGTTCAGAACAAGATGCCCCAATATCAGTCTACAGAGATGATAAACTTCTTGAAAAGGCACAGCTATGCTGGGGAGAGAGAAGATGGATATATGCTGCAGAACATCAGGCCCAGAGCGAGCAACTGGAATATCTCTCGAGAAACAGGAAACGGAACAAACAACTACCCCACGGATAATTACTTACAAGTGCCACAGATACACAGAGGTCAAAACATGCGTCAATCTTACAATGGCAAGGATAAACAGATTCTGTCCATGCAGCAAAACATGCCAACACTAGAGAATACGTCCAAGTCGTTCATGCGCACATGGAGGATTGAGTCTTACCTCAAAAACCCTGACGTCCCATTCGGAGACTCTTGTGACTATTTAGACCAGTTTGAACCACAGGACAAAGCTAACTCAATCATGCACGGAAGGATGAGGTCTTCCCTTGTTTTCAGGTCCCCCATACCAGAGCATATGGACCCAAACAGACACATTAACAACTCCTCAACTGGTGTTAACTCCTCAGCAGCACCAAACACTCCTTTTCACTACTCATCCAGGCATTGGAATCCAACAGCAGGAGCTGAAAATAGAATAGGTAATGAAGATTTCATGTTAAAGAGACAAACTTCGCAGTTTTTGGATGACAATTGGAATAATTCAAGCTACGGCCCAGGTAGAAACTCCAACCATTCTGGATATGCTAGCTTAGGCAGAGCTAAAGGTGGAGACATAATCACAAACCCAGACATGCTAACAGACAGTTGGCACAAAAGGCATAGCGTTGCAGATCCAAGATCAAACACTGAGTACATGCATGAATCATCAGATCACATGCATGGAGCTTTCCCAAGGATTCAAGCGACTAGAAGCACAGCAGGGATCAACGCACTCAATGGAGGATACAGGTCAAATCTGAAAGAGGATCAGAGATCTGTTTCTCATTACGATGTCAAGAGTAGCACAGACACAAGGAGCCCTGGTAGACCTAATCCCACTTGGCAGGAGCCCCCATCCAGGACTGTGTCCGCAGCAGGTCTGGTCGTAGATAGCAAGAATTTAACAGCTAAATCCAACAGCATGGGCTCCCAGCATTTCCTGAAGCAGAGTTCCAAGAAAATAAAATCCTTGCTGAACATACCAGAGAAAAAAGAGGAATCAATAGGAACCATGGAAACACCGAGTCTGAAGTCAGACTGCAGCACAGACACCATAACAGCTGAGGATGAGGAGAGGATATCCTATGGAGGAAAACTTCCCCAAAGCACAACCAGCTCTGTTAGGTCCTCCTCAAAGAACCAGAGGAAGCAAATAGAGGACGACCATCTAAAATCTTCAAAACCTCGATTCAGAACTGAAGAGCCCCAAACTCCACCGCAAATCCCTCTCCCTAAACCCAGCACACAGAAGAAACCCAGCTTTTTTGAAAAAAGCGCAAAGCCTGGCCTTGACTCAGGGAGCTGGAGCAAAGATCGAGGCACAGAGACTCGCCTTTACAGCAGATTTGAGCCTTTCTGCTCATTTGAGAAGAAACGCTCTATGCACTCTGCACAGGGCTTTGGAAACGCACACTCTCAGGAGAAAAACAGCGGCCTTCCTAAAGGTGAGGCAGCTATTGAACACAACCTCACCCGGTCTGCAAGAAGCCACCATGACAATAGGCTGGAGAAATTCATTCAAAGAATGGGAAATCTGATCCACAAGAACAAGTAGTGAGTCGACATAGGTCACTTATTACCAATGCACATTTGACTCATAACGTTTATATTTTAGTGTGTGTCATATCATTTGACAGCCCTAATATATATATATATATATATATATATATATATATATATATACATATATATATATATATACATATATATATATTAGGGCTGTCAAATGATAACTTTTTTTTAATCGCAATTAATCGCTGAAGTTCTATAGTTAATCGCGATTAATCGCATATTTTATCACATGATTAAAATTCTATTAGTTTGCATTTCAGAACAGTTTTTAAGTACATATTAACAATCGAAAGCAATTTTTACCTGATCTGAAATAAAGACAGATTCAGCAACTGCATGGCCTATTTCTCGCTTAAAATGTTTGTTCGCTCCGGCCACCGATGCTGCCCACTGGTCAAACTAACCTGTACGGCGGGCCACAGCAACCTCTTATTTCCGAACATTCATCTCTCCCCCACCCCCCGAGGGCCGGTGGTTAGCATCACGTTAACTGTACTACTATGCTTAGCTCCGTAGGTGGTAGCTCAAGCTTGACGTGCTTCGGTGATATTTTAATTCAGCTTTACACAATGGCTTTCGACTGGTGTACGAGCCGTCTGGGAGTTTTGGAAAATAAAAAGCGCCATTCAGGATTTCATTGCTGCTGTCTTTCTCCATCATGCCTGCAGCCTGCAGCAGCAGGATGTGTTACGAGGAAGTGGCAGCTTGATGATAAGTAACGGTGCTGCAAAGGGTCAAAATAGTAGCCTGTTAGGCACGACGCAAAGCCAAGTGAAGTGTAAAATAAATTAATAAATGCCGGCATGCGATTAATGCGATTAAAAAAAATGAATCGCATTGCGTCGGCCCTGACAGCCCTAATATATGTGTATATATATATATATATATATATATATATATATATATATATATATATACATTTATATACATATACATATATACATTTTTTTTCTGGTTACTTTTGAAAATGTTTTTTTGCAAAAACTGTTTACATTTTTACCCCTGCTTATGTTATTGTGTACAGATAAACTGAATACCATTGACAGGAGAATATGTTTTATATGAATACAAACCTTTATACAACAAAATCATAAAAGCTGTCTTTATGTCTGTCAGCCACGTCAAACTGAAGCAATATATTTAAACAACAAATGTTGCAGATTGTAAGTTGTAGTAGTGTCAAAATGTCTGACACTGGTAGACTGTATTGCTGCAACTGGAGGCGTGTGCACATAACATAGTACTGTTGTTACTATACTCAGAGGATTTTGCACAATGGACCCAACAGGATAAAGTGGACACCAATAACTTTCCAAAGATGTCATCCATCTAAGGTTTGTTACATTCTATGAACAGTGTTCTTTAAGGGAATACTCAATGTGCACTATAAGCCAAATGAAAAATGCAGTACACATACTCAATGGCCACTCAGGGATGATTCAAGTATTACATATTTCATACTTTACTCAAGGTGACAGATTTGTGTAACTATGGAGGAATTTCTCTTTTTGTTTCATAAATAATCATTCTTTACAGTTAGTTACTTAGTATTATGACTGAGTATTCAGCTGTTTTTAAAATAGTAATTTTAATTGTTGCTTCCCAGCCAGTCCCACATTGGTTCTCTGTGTTTTGCCTCAGTGATATTTGTGGGAATGGAGTGGATATTTTTAAACACAGATCTTCTTTTAGTGTACTTTCTCTTCATGATGCTGATAAAATGCTGATGAAATGATGGATAATGATTCATGTGTTTCTTTCTGTCTGCCTTCTACTGATGAATCATGTATATGATGTGTTTATTTACTCGTAGAGTTCAGCCTTAACGTTTTGTCAAATGATGCTTTTGCCAAATTATGAAAACAATATGGCCACCAGTACAGCTATAAGACAAATCACAGTTTTACTGCACCTTCCTGTGTAACAGGTTGGAAAATACAGAGAGTGTCTGTCAAATACTTATGGATTGTTGAAAGAGAATGCAATAAAAGATTACCTGCACACTCAAATCCATAAACATACTTAATGGGAATTTTATTACTTATAATAAAATACTTTATTATTAATTTTATTGATTTAAAATATGTGATTAAAGTTAATTTATTTCCTTGTAATTAGTTTAGTTGTGAACAGATATGTGGTTAAAGACAGTTGTTCAGCATCCATTAAAGCAGAAATCCACCTTATTCATATAAGTAATGAGAGAAAGAGACAAATATTGACGTGTTACTGATGTGAAATTAAGCAGGAAATAAAGATTCATAAAAAACAATTCAGGATTCAACATATATACTCATCCAATCTATTTAGGTAGTCGAATGGCTATGTAATAAAATTACTTTTGCCCAGCCAACACTGAAAACAATATCTTGCCGTACTTTCTCTCCAGTTTTTCTCTCCTGTGTCTCTATTACATTTTTATCATACGACTTTGAGATTGAAAATAGTATATTTTGTCTAGATTCCTTTTTCTAAAGATTAACTTTTGTGCCTGAAACTTATTAATAGAAAATGGTATTATCCATCCATTATAATTAAAAATATAGGGCCAATTATTTCTAAGGGCTTGTTATGTTTGAAATTAATGTACAAAAGGGAAAATTGGAATTTATCTGGATAAATCACCTGCACATCACCTGCAGTCCATTATATCCTAAATTATGATGGTGGAAATCACCTGCATCTCTATTATTGTTTGTGCAGTACATAGTACATTGTGTGTTCTTCATCCATAGTTATATACTTAAACTGATTTGTGTATCTGATTTGTCTATCTACGTATTGCTTGGGGATGGATACAAGATTATTCATCCCGACCTTTCCTATCCCTTCTGTCCCATCCTATTCTATTATGTTTTGTTAGATACAGTATATAACTTCAATCTCTTTCCTCCTTGCAAAAAGCACAGAAAAATATCCAGTTCTATTTTCAACTAAATCAATCTGCTGTCAGTAGTAGTAACTAAGCTTCCTTAGCTGTCTTCCAAACCATGAATAGTGCTGTTTTAGGAAACTTGTTCGATGGTGAAACACAATTCAACACAACTACACATTGAAGCACAGACAGGAAGTGATGAAATATGTATCAACGTCAGCTGAATAGGTCTGATTGAGTGACAAAATTGCTGCTGCCAAATAGCAACATGCAAGGCAATATTTGAGTATACACAGGAGAATGCTGTGGTGCTTTAATGTGCAGCAGGCTTCTGCAAACCCATCACTGTTACCTTATCCTATCCCATCATATTACAACATACCCTAATAATGAATGCTATCCCTCTTCTCTCATATCCATCTTAGAGCAAGAAGAAAAACATTAGCAATATATTCACCAACAATAATAATATGTGATGCAATGCAGCAACAAGACGTTCTCCTCCGCCTCCACTCTGTCAGCTACAGATGCTCTCGCTTTGATGGCAGCCTTGAGCTCAGTACAACATGGATGAGTGAACTTTTTGCATATACCTAAGGCACATCCTCCACCTCCTGTTACCGAACTTGATGCTGCTGGCATTCTAGCCTCCTTGAAATGCAGCTCACCTCCAGTGGTTGAATTCTCCACTGAGGTGAATAAATGTGATTACATTGCTGTCCCCTGACCACAGAGTGGAACAGTCCCTGTCTTCTGACCACTATACATTTTGGGAAATTTAGCAGGCGATCTGCAGTGGAGATTAGTTCATAAGAAAAAAACAATAGTGAGACAATTTTAGGTGTTAACCAATAAATACTGAGCTGTCTATCCTCAAACCATGTTTCTTAGCACAAATTCCCTCCATAAACATGAGCATATTCCACAAAAATATTCTGTTTCTGATGTGCTCCTTAAACTTACTGACATACTTTACTTTACTACAATTTGTCTTATATTACAATTGCAGCCCCACAGAGTTCTTGGAAATTTACAAAATGGTGCGTCACACAAAAGAAGCACATACAATAACTATACAGTAGGTGTCGCAACTGTCAGTTGGAGTTGTGAGTCAGACTACATTGGGGTGTGCTCCATAGCTTTACCTCCTGCTTATAGGTTATCCAGTTGTTCCTGTCTCCACCGACTTAAACACACACATAGTGACTGCCGGAATCATGGCTGTTCAGAAAATGTTTGATAAATATAACCAACATGACATGAATATAAGTATCATAGTTAGGTAAGAAATGTGCATACAAACTATGTGGGAACTGTCCCATTTTAGACACAGTACATACGTATGTTGGATTACAATAGGCTGTGCTGCATATTAATGAGATTGCTGTAAAGACACACAGGCATCTCAGACAATGACTAATGGCTGAACTAATGGCTGCATGTGACTGTATAGTTACTGGATATCTCTATGTTTCATTAGGCATTAATACTATCATTATTAATAGATTCTACAGATACATAATGTGGGACTGATATGCACATAGGCATGGTCTGCATACTAATAAGGGTAAACAGGCTGATGTGAAACTGAAATGAGCAACTGTAAGACTAACATAATGGAACTAAAGTCCTACAGGCTACAGGTTTAAGTTTAGTCAGAGACACATACAGTTTTGTGTCAGAGCCTGCAGTGTGATTAAGTTTACTGGGATGAGCCCAGCAGATAATGCTGAAAAATCAATGAGGCATAGTTCAAACAGAGCTTAGAGTTGTACCAGACAACTGACAAATACTAAAAGACTATAACCTACATCCCAGAACAATCACATACGGCAAGCCACTTTATAATCTCTTCTCTATAAACTCCTGTGTGGGAGGCAGTGCCGCCTCCCTGACAGTGGTCAAATGACAAAATATGCAGTCAATGTGTAATCATGCTAAAGAAAAGAAATCACAAACCTGAACGGCGATGTGATTTCGATCGTGATGCCTGCAGAATGCTGCAGCTCCAAGTTTCTGGGTACTGTTTTTCCAAAGAGCCATTTCCTGTCATTCCTTTCAGATATGTGTTGTTTTAAATGCAAAGACACTGTTTATTATGTGGAGATCTTGATAATTGTCCTGGCCATCATTGATAATTGATGTCAATATTGTTCACTCTAGACTCTTTAGATTCCAATAAATATGAAGGAATAATAGCAGGAACCAAAAGGATGCTAAATCTTAAAAAATTAAAGTTAAGTGAAGTTAAAGTTAGTAAAGTTATATTCTTCAGTTCCCATTAAATGGAAAGCTTTGGTGGATTACTTTATTGTTGATATTGAGTCTCATAGAGGCTTATGTCTTTGCTTCATGTGAGCTGATTTAGGATTTAGAGCCATAAGGCATTTTTCTAACTGAAAATAGAAATACATTGCTGCTTATTTGTGATCATCTTTCAATGCTTCATTATGATTATGATTCGTGAAGAAGAGTCTCAAAGGCAGAACACTTGACTTTAAACTCAGTGCTGAGTCATTTTTGTTATCTCATCATAGTCATGTTACTTTAGCTGGGCATATTGAGCAATGACAAAAAACAGGAAAAAGTGGATCCTTGGTCTTTCAAGTTTTATGTGAGGAGCATCAATCACAGATATTCATTATACTAGTACAGTGCCTGTTTAAATATGTAATAGTTTGGAATGGGCCGATTGCTTGGCCTGTGGTATTACTGCTTGTAGAATTCTCCAAAACCAAAAACCCCCAAATTACTTACAAAAGGACCCCAAACCACCACTGTCTATATGTGTGTGTGTGTGTGTGTGTGTGTGTGTGTGTGTGTGTGTGTGTGTGTGTGTGTGTGTGTGTGTAAAACATTTTAGTGTTGTCTTTTTCGTCACCGATCTTGCATGTTGATATCGCTGTCATGTTGCGGGGGATTTTGCCGACGGTAATGTTATTAGTATTATATTTAGCAGTACACTTAATCAACCAGACCCAGGGAGTTTAATGAAAATTGCTGTCTTTGCTCGGTCAGCTCTGAGATAGTTTCGCATTGCCCAGCGCGGTGGAGGAATAAGCTCAAAGAATAGGTGTGTTCTGCCTTTGTTTAGAAGTGGTGAATGTACAGCTCACAGCAACTTAATACGATATAGTGTCTGGCTTTTGTTTGACTAGTGCAGTGCCCGTTGAAAATGTTTGGAACGGGCGATTGCTTGGCCTGTGGTATTGTTGCTTGTAGAATTACTTAAAGAAGGACCCCAAACCACTTAATATGCACCTCCAATGTATAGCCTACTACTGACTTACAGTGTAGGCTAAGTCTATATCAGAGGAAGACATTGTACTACTGTATTTAACTGACAGAGAACGGGGCAGATTCAGAATGTAATCACAAAATATCACAATGAAAATGTGGAGTAATCAGACATAAGCCTCATGGATTCATGGCAGTGTGCTACCCATCCGGCCCATTATGAGAGCTAATCAGCAGATATCTGATGTGTGTGCCCGGTTCAACTCTGAGATTTTCTCGCATTGCACAGCGCTGTGAAGGAATAATCTCCGAGATTACGTTATGTTCTGCCAGCTCACAGCAATTTAATACACCAGCAGGAAAAGAGTCCCCCCGGCTGTTGTAAAGCGTTCTGCATGTGGTGTCTGCGTGTGATGTGCAGGTTACCTTCGCCCCAAACACGCCCCCAAACACGAACACACAACAGTTGCGATGTTCCTGTCAGCTATTCGCTCGTGAAGTGTGAAGAAAAGTTTGCTTGGTATATCCAGCAATCATGTTATGGTAGAAACTGCAAAAAGTGAACCGCAGCCCAAGCCTGTGAAGCTCCCCCACCCCCACTGCTCTACAGAGCGTGTCAACAGGCTGCTGCGTGCTGCACCAACAGTTTTTTTTTTCACTTAAATTTTATTGAAAACTTTGTAAACATACAAATCCACATATAGACAGGCTTATACTTTAGCTGAAAAAGCTTGAAATAGGGCCATCCTGTACTAAAGTTGTAATAAGAAAGAATTCTTACAAATTGTGGTATTTATGACAAGATAAAATGAAAGAACAATTATGCAGTAAAGTAAAAGAAACAAAACAAAACAAAACATATATTAAAAATCTTCAAGGTGACACTTCCTCTCTTAATTGTAGTGCAACATCATGGTCTGATTCCTAAAGTCGCTTTCTTCTTTAACCGTCCCGTTCTTCCCGCGTGTCACGGAACCGTAAGCCCACCCACGACCTTTTCCTTAACGTAACAGCGTCAAAAGGGACGAAAATAGTTCTGACCAAGCGCGTATAGTTAAAACGCTAAAGGAGACTTTTAGCGTCAATAACAACGACTAAAGGCACCTGACCAAACGTCCTTATTTTACGAGATGGGGGTGAGAACCTGTTGTGTAGATAGATGATGAGCCACAGCCAACACAAAGCCCCAGAAAGCACAAAAGAAAATTAATTAGCTGGGCTTTAGGAAGGTTAATAAACCTGGAAAATTGGGACTTTGTCCTGATAATATTCATATGAAACACTAAATTAAAAATAAAAACCTTGGCATGAAAGAGGTTCAAACTGGAGTGCTCATTACTGACAAAGCAATGCTTTTCTTTGCACTTTACAGTTTGACATAAACAATCATAAATATTAAATATTTTGTTTCATGTCAGACATGAAGAACAACAGAAAATAGACTGATTGTGATTGATGGTAACAACTCAATACTGTCAGGTGTTCAAATGAAGATGAACACCAAGATAAAGAAATCAATAGGAACTCAAAATTGGATCTGGTCTTCTCATTCAGAAAAAAAATTGACTGTGGTATCAATGTCAACCATGCACTGTAAATAAGTGAAATAAGCCTTTAAATCGACTCGCCATTGTGAGAGCCCCTTCATTTTGTGTGTCACACAAATAATAAAGTGGAATGTATCATTCATATCAGAATTATGCTTTCACAGCTGTGCGTGATCATGATTGCAAATCTTCATACTTTTAGTTGAAGAACAAACTGCAATCATTTTGTCTCCAGTCCTGCTGGGAGTTCTCTGAAGGGAGGTGGGTCTCTTTGTGGTTGACATCTTTGTTTTGCTGGAGGATTGTTTCTGATCAGTTCTGCTTTTTGTTGTTGTTGTGAGTATAAATTGGACCAAATAAACAACATGTTTCGTTTCAATCAGGAGAGACTCAGAAAGTTCACTGTTCACACAACGTAAGCTATTTAAATTAGCTGGATACATGGGCAAACGCCATTTCCTCTTACCAGTGTATTGCCGCGTGTACTTTGTCCACAGCAATCCCGCCAATTGGTCCCAAAATGTCCCTGTTAGATAGTCAGTGCCATAAACATATTCTTTTTAAATCTTTACTTTGTTGCGCGATCAAAATTTTCTTCAAAACTTGCTATTTTCAGCCTATAGCTTGCTAGCTGGAAGTTTGTTGTTGTTTCCTGTTGCGAACAGAGTTTGAGAAGGGCAATATGCAGAGAGCGGAAGGTCTGAGCCACATGCTGGATGTCAGGCTTAATCCTGGAAAATTACTTATGTTGATCCAGACTAAGGGTACCCCCCTCCACAACCAGGGTGCGAACTACGGGGGAGCTCGGCTGCCCTTAATAAGACATAGGCTCCCCCGAAAATGTGATTTGTGAAATTTTGGGAGGTCTCTAAAAATATTGACAATGTGTAATTTTGACGTGCAATTTCAGTTTTGTGTAATGTGATCGTCATGGATTAATATGTATAAAATTGCAAAAATATCATTCATTCATGCATGACGGCGATTTTTACCTATTTCACTTCAATAAAGATAACTATACATGCTATTCTTGTCATGAGCATCAAGGCGTGGCGGCGCTGTGGGGAAAATTTAAATACATTCTAACTCAAAGATTTGTAGAAAAAATATAAACATTTATCGCGCGCGCAAAATCCTTGAAATACATTCTGCAGTTAGCATCGTATAGCCATGGCAAAAACAAAACAAGGGTCTCTCCCGTTAAACTGGAACAGCCAGCAGTGGAGAGACTGGAAGAGTCGACATACATGGCTGTTTGTAAAGGATGGAAGCTTGGGGTGCATCGCTTGTAGGGACGCAAAAACCCTTCTTCTGTCTGAAAAGGTAACTGGCACACACTTGTCTGAGGAGTGGATCAATGGGGAAGTAAGCAGCACTGCTCAGAACAAGTTGCGAATAAAAAAATATAAACACAGGGACAGCATTGCACACAAGAGGGCCATTGAAGTGGCATTGATTAAGCAAAAGGAGATTCTGCCAAATAAAGTAATTGAGGTGAATTCCAAATTAATGGAGGAGACCGCAACATCATTCAGGTCTGCCTATATGGTGGCTAAGGAAAGGCTTACAGAAAGCTCACCCCTTTAATGAAGCTTCAGGAGCTTAATGGCGCAAAGGTGGGAACTGTGCATAAATCAGATCACTCCTGCGCTGAGATTATAGGTTATATTGCACAGCAAATACGGAAGAAGTTTGTTTCCAATATTTGAGAGCTCAATTCAAAAATTAGCATCACCATTGACGAGAGCACAGTACATGGTCATGCCTATCTCATCGTTTGTGGCAAAGGAGATGTAGAAAATGTTTTTTTAGACATTGCAGAGCTGACGCAGGGCACAGATGCAGAGTCCATTTACAACACGTTAAAACAGTGCCTTCACACAGCGGGATTAGATGATGAGTTTTTGGGGAAAAACCTCATCAGCATCGCCACAGATGGAGCTTCAGTTCTCACTGGCAAAAACACTGGAGTCATTGCAAGGCTTAAGCATGACTTTCCAAACATCCAGTCCATACATTGCTTGGCCCATCGCCTTGAATTGGCTGTCCATGATTCTTTGAAAGTGGTTGCTGGATGTAATTATTTTGAGTTTTTCATTGCCAAACTGTATTCTCTGTACCACCAGTCTGCAAAGAATGTGAGATTGCTTGAGGAAGCAGCTGTGGATCTAAATATGCAGATTTAGAAAACTGGACAGATATTCACCATCAGATGGGTGGCGAGTAGTTTCAATACTGTAAAGGCTGTCTGGAATAACTACCCTGCGTTAGTGCACCACTTCAAAATTGCAAGCGAGGATGCATCTCGCAATGACACAGAGAGGAAGAAATTCCTGGCGCTATACAAACACCTCACAAACTCAGGGTTTTTACTTGATTTGGCTTGCATGAAAGACATACTCCGTGAGTTGCAGGGCCTGTCACTGAAATGCCAGCAAAGAGATATCACTCTAGTTGATGCCAGTTGCCACACTCTGCAGACTATTGATATACTGAAAGCAATGAAAGCGAGTGGAGGGAAATCCACACAGAAAGCCGAACAGCGCACGTCCCTGGGGCTGTTTAAAGATGTTTAACTGGTTGAGGGCACAGGCAAGATGAACCGAAATCAGCTTTATCAATCTGTGATCAACAATCTCACAAGGCGAATGCCAGAATCAGACCTCCTACAAATGCTAAAACCCCTGGACAAGCACTATTGGCCACAGGATCGGAATGCTTTGATCCTGTATGGAGAAAATGAAGTACGTGCACTTGCTAAAATGCTTGGGGAACCAGCCAGAGAGGTGGTCGAGGAGTTTCGCGACTGGAAGTTACAAGACAGGGCACCAGGCAGAAAGCTGGAAAAGATTTGTACAGCGAGTAGAACATATCTTCCTACATCAGCTGAGTGTGAGAGGGGATTTTCTGCCGTAAATGATACTGACAGCAAGACCCGCAATAGATTGCGTGAAAACAGCCTCTCATCGCTCCTTTTTTTGGACATTAATGGACCCCCAATGGAGAGTTTCGACCCAATTCCCTTTATCACATCTTGGATTAAGGCAGGTCATCGCCCATCCACTTCATGGATTTCTGGACGAACAGCAAAGGAAGCTGACCCCAGGCCTCTGTGGTTGATTCTGTGTTAAGGTAAGGCATGCTATTCACAATGTGTTGTGGCTGGGTTGTTAAAGGTCTGCGTGACTCTCGATGTTTTAGGCCTAATTGAACGGAGGAATTATGGTATTTTTCGATAGCCTGTGTAACTTGTCTTTAACTGTTGTTCATGTGAAATGTCAAAGACAGCCTGATGCGTTTTTGTGGCTGGCTGTTTGCTGTTTGACCTATCAATCCCTGTTGATAAAGTATAATAGGGTAAATCCTGTATAGCGCATGCACTTGTAGCTGTTATGTATCTTTGTAAGTCATTGTAAGTTGCGCAAGCGCACGGCAAGAGCCCCCCCCCAGTGAAAAAAAGAAGAAAAAAGTTGGCTCCCCCAAAGGCCACAGTATATAGTTTGAACACTGTCCACAACCACACCACACCTCCCCTCAACAAGACATTTCTGTAAGCCCCCAGCCCTGGTTCTTGTGTCCTCTGGCTTTCAGGGGCAATTTATGTCAATAGGGTATTGTGCAATATATTGAGCTAACTGATTGCTGTGCTTGTGTTGTATGTTAAAGGTTGACTTACCGTTCTGCTGTTTTAACAATATTGTGAATACATCTACAGTATATCTATTTTTGGAATCAAATATCCATTCCAAGTGATTTTGAACCTGTGAGACCTTTGAGTTTCAAAGTGATTAAATCTTCAGAAACATTTCGTGGGGGTGATATTCCCCTGGGTGGCAACCCAACTAACATCCCACCACTTGCCACGTTAAGTACCATTTAGTTTCATATTAATATGTGACCATATTAACCATTAGATTGATTAAGCTGGCGGGGGTTGGCGCTTGGCTCTCTAAGGCGGACATCACCAACGCATTTAAAATAGTGCCCATTCATCCTTCGCAGTGGCCCCTCTTCGGCGTTAGGTGGGACTCTAAGTTCAATTTTGGGGTGTGTTTAACCTTCAGCTGCCGAAGCAGCCCGTGTATATTTAACCACATTTCCGAGGCTCTGTGCTGGATCCTGCTTAACAGGGAGAGGGTGCCCTCGGTGCTTCACTTGCTGGACGACTTTCTTCTCTTAGACCCCCCCCACGATGGCTCCGGCTCATCCTTGGGCAAACTGCGGCGCTGTTTTGGTTCCCTCGGCGTCCCTCTGTCTGAGGAGAAAACTATCGGTCCTGTCGCCTGCCTGGAGTTTCTCGGCATAACCTTAGATTCCGTCAGCATGGAAGCGTCTCTCCCGCTCGATAAATTGCTGCGCATTCTGTCTCAATCTTCCGCTGTTTCCATCAATAAATGTCAGTTGCTCTCCCTTCTCGGGCATCTCAATTTCCCGTCATAAGAAAAGGTCTAGCGGCTTCCACTCTAAAAACCTGTGATTTTGCCTGGCATACATTTTCTTTATTCTGTGTAATCATTTGTGTACCTCTCAGACATGTTCTTGTTAAAAGCATTTGTGCATTCATCTGTTATTGTACCGATACTCGCAATTTCAAAGTGCAGTATACTTGTGGGTTGATTGCAGGTATACAGTTTCATGTAAAGTGTTACAATCCATTGTTTCAAAGCCTCCTTTCTAATCAGGCCGTTAAATTGCTGTTGAAAGGTGTCTCTAAATCGCACCCTTCTTCCCCTGACCTCAGGCAGCCTATCACTCTCGGTATTTTGCATAAACTAGTGTTGACACTCAGGATAGGCGTTTTTTCCCCTTACATCGACCCACTTCTGGAGTCCGTTTTCCTGTTAGCTTTCTATGCATTTCTCAGATGCGGTGAATTTTCTACTCCTTTCAAATCCTTCAACCCCGATAGTGATATTACTTTCTCTGATCTGGCCTTTCACGCTAATCACTATTGCTTACAACTAAAGCATTCTAAACACGGAGGAGCATGCTCAGTTATTGTTGCCCGCACAGATACACTATTTTGCCCATTTAAATCCATATTGAACTATTTTACAGTAAGGCCTCCTACTAACTCCCTTGCGCCTCTGTTCATTATTCCGGGGGATTTTCCCTTGTCTAAAGGTTGGTTTAGGCAACATCTGGAGTTAGTTCTCCTCAAATCTGGCATTTCACCGCAGCATTATTCAGGGCACTCATTCAGGATAGGGGCTGCTACCACGGCGGCCAATCAAGGAATTTCTCGGACCTTGTTGCAAAGGCTGGGTCGGTGGTCTTCTTCAGCTTACTCTTCATACATTCCTCCTGACGTCAATGTTGTCCTCACAAATCAACGATCCCTAAAGCCGTAATCTGGTAAGCTTGCATATAACCGGTGGTGGTGTTTTCATTTAGGCCTACAGTTACGGATTTATCCTGTTTATGTTGCAATCGAACTAGATAATTAAAAAAGAAAAAGAAGATGGTTTTATTTTATGTTTACCGACTAAATTGCCGTAACGGCGGAGATGCCTTGTTTTCTTTCAACCGGCATATAACCGGTGGTGGTGTGTTTTCTTCTTTTCTATTGCACTTAAATAGTTAAGCCTAATCAAAATAATAGATATTTAATTAAAATCAAATACAGAAGCTATGTTTCATTCTATGTTTACCGGCCTAAATTGCTGTACTGGCAGAGATGCCGTGTCTTGCCGGCCTGAGTTGCCGTACCGACAGAAATGCCGGGTAATGCCGGCCTGAGTCGCCGATGTCCGAAATACGGGAAGTATTTTGCATGCTGTTTCGGGGTACGGATCAATGTATTTGCTTTTCTGTTTCAGATCCGTGCTACATGGAGGTAAGCCACATATTTTATAAATTAATTCATATTTAATTTTCGTGTGTCTATTTCCTCCATGTTCCTACCCTCTAATTTCAGTAACGTTTTTGGGGGTTATAGCCTATCATGGTTCCCTATCCCTATATTAAATGTATTAATAAAACAATGGAGTCCAATCTCCAATACTCTGTACAGCTATTTGCTCATGTACATTAAACCTTTTGCATATCTGCAAACAGTCTCTCCTGATTGAATTACCTTGATCCCCTTCCCCTGTAACTAGTTTTTTCATCCCAAAACCCTCTTTTCTCTTTCATTTCTTCCTTCTCTCTCTCTTTGTATACAGGAACTACTGGGGGCACTGTTATAATCTAAGTGCACCAAGAGACGGCTCCACTCACAGTTCCCTCCTGTCTTCCTGCCTTCAGCGACACTGGTCTACCATCAATCATCATTCCGTCCACCACCCAGATTTCTCCCTGCATCCCTTATCTCTTCAACACTCATCCCTCTCTCCAAACCCTTAAGCCCTCCTTCCTACATCACGTTTTCTAAATCCATTTCTTTATTTCTTTATTCTTTGTTAGTGACTATCACAGTGTGTGGACATCGCATCGGCACAACAAAAGATGACACCATGCATGGACGAACAAATACTTCAAATTTGTGATTTGATCCATTTTGACCTCAGCTCTCAGCGTCCATTTGTGATATTTGTCTTGTTGTTTCACCACAGGTTTCCACCACTTTCATCATCTTTTCTCACTGTCATCATTAACATCAGAATTTGCCGCCTCAACACCCTGGAATACATTGGGGTGTTGTGAGCAGATACCTGCTACTTTGTACCTATTGCATTTCAGAATGCCTCAGCTTGAGACAGTGAACACACCAAAGATGGGACTCTTAATGACATAAAAAATAAACAATATTAGTTTACCATTTATCATTTAGTTTGTTTAATTTTTCATTTTAAACTCATATTTCCCCCATAATTTGGTATACATTTTTACTGTCATACGAGTTTGTTGATATCACAACATTTTGCCCCCATTTTTGGGGAATTTAGCCAATTTATTTTAATAAAGTGCACTGTTGTGTTCAAGCAGGCAGGGTTGACAGCTCAACTCAATTTGATCAAGTACGTTTGTGAGATTGTCTCAAGTCGTCCTTAGAGCATCCATTGCTCATTAAAAGGCTCCGAATAAAGATCTGCACTGAATATAAAACAGACAAAGCTGCTTCAGCTCGTTATCCAGTCAGGGTACTTGCATTTGTTTACATTACCATGTCCGTCAAAGGCAAATGTGATTATTAGCTAAATCTAAGGTTGAATTTAATATCAAAATTAATAATAATCTTGAGAGAACTTTTGCATAAAAGCCTGAAATTATAATAATGTGCCATAAATACAGTTTTTAGAGGGGACAAATCCCCAGCGGGGAAAATTGTTTAATATTCATACCAGAAAATAAATATCAGCACACTCAACCAGGACCGGCAGGAAAATGAATTGTATCCCTATACTCTCTCTGCTCCATCAAGGCTTTCCCATCTCATTTCTTTGAGCTTTGTGGGTTATTGACGTAGCTCATAGCTCCTTGCTCCCAACAATCCGCTGTGTTGGTGGATGGAGACAGAGGAGAAATCAGCGTCACACTGACAGGTCTGCTGTGAAGCGCGCTGCTATCGCACTACAGTGGCAGTGTGCTCTACAACCTGAGGTCAGAGCAGACTAACAGCAGGAATACAAGCGACACATAAACACCTCGGAGGATGTCTGGGATCACTGGGAATTTGGATTGCGAGGATTGTTTATCCTCGGCTCATGTGGCCAACAGCACGGAGTTACATCTGCACCCTGTGGATGAGGACGAACTTCTGAGATACATCTGGAGAGAGTACTTACACCCCAAGCAGTATGAATGGGTTCTCATTGTGGCTTACATTATTGTGTTCTTCGTCTCACTCATTGGAAACTCGCTGGGTAAGTTTTGATATATTGTCATTTTTTTGTTGTTGTCTTTTTCCATTCATGCGTAGGCTAATTAGTCCAGCAAAAGTAGTGCAACTTCTTGAGAATGTGAATGAGCATATTGCTATAAGGAAAATAAAGCTTTGCCACAGTGACTCAAAATATAAAATACTCCAGTTTGTCTTTTGATGTTCATTGGAATCGCAGCTGCTGATGGAGAAGGAGGATAAGTCCGAGCACGTCTCTCAGTGCAGATCGAAATGTTCAGAATTGGACCCCCACAGATGTGTATAAAAATACAGATTGTGTACATTATATCATTGTTTTACACTGTGAGCGGAAATACTTTGCTCTCAATGCAAGAATGGGGTAAACAAGCCTTTTGCACACACAGATTGACGTCTTAATTCACAATACTGTCATTCATCTGTTATCCATCCATCTCTAGGGCTGTTTCGTTGCTGTTTATAGTTTTCAGGCGTATTTGAGAAATCCATTGACTTACATTCAGACTCAGAATATGAGGACATTGTTCTGAGCAGGAGCAATTACAATTTAATTTAAAGGGGACTCAAGTGACCTTGCACCTGCTTCTCTGACTTGTATTGCCACTGCTTCATATGGGGGCAATTTATTGGGAAACTGCTGTGATATATTTGGCAAGATTTGTTTGTACCAGTGAGGGAGTCCACTGGTGGTGCCCAGCAAAAGCTCCAATGTCACAACCTGCTCAGTTTGATCCATCTCAATCTCAACTCCTAATGGCGTTTTGTGTGAATGTGTACTGTTCATCTCACTGTAGGATTCCTCCTCTCTCTTTGTTTATCTGAAGCTATTTTTTCTCCACTGGAACCATTTTTTAAAATCAAAAACACATTTTGGTCATAATTGCTGTCCCTGCAAACCAAACTGGACCAATTTTTAAGTTTTGTTTAAAAAACAGGAGCCTGGAATACAGCTGTCCTAACTTTTTAATTAACTGTTTTAGTTTAACTAGATGTGCTGCAGTATTTCTCCTCAGCATGTGAGACAAAGAAGGTAATGATATTTGTACTATTTGAGTACATGACATGTTGATTAAACAATGCTCATTCATTCTAACTAAAATGTAATTTCTTGTGCATAATTTGAGTGTAAGAGATTCTCCTGTAATTATTTGGAACCCTATAGTGTCTACCTGATGGGAGTAGTTTGTATTCTGAATACATAGCCTGTTTAACTATAGCTTTTCTCAAGAGCATTTTGGGGGAGGGATGCTCCTTCACCCACATCAGTTTGCAGCAGCATTATCACTGAAAGGAAATCACACTATTATTATGACTTACATTCATCAGGTAGACACAATGAATACTCCAAATGAATACTAATGTCACTTTGTATCTGTTGGATGTTTAAACAGTTTAGCAATTGCTAACATGTTTACCATATCAACGTTGTAAGGTGATAATATGTCAATGTTTTGTCTACTGCTTGTTTGTGCTGCCCCAAAGTGGCAAAACATTTTAAATTCAGGTTAATTTATTATCAAACTAATTACCTATATGTTAAGATTCTAGTAGACGGGCACCAAAGGTGGCCAATGCCAGTTGGAGGCTTTTGCCAATAACCCACAGTGTCTTGACTGTGTCAGGGCAGCAAAAGCTACTGGTATCTGCACCTCTGGTGAGCCTCTAACAAACAAACAGACAAACAAAGAAACAAAGAAACAGTGAATTAATTATTTTTCAGTTTATGGTATACCACTAAAACTGCCTTTTGCTACAGGCTTTATAGACGGACACCTCGTTCAACCAGCAGCACAGCATCAGATGCATGCCATTGTGTTTAGTACTGCATTCATTTAATTATGACCACAATAACAGGAGTTCAAAGAGGGGTTATGTCTTTGTTGTAGGTGCACATAACTGTTGCTGTGGGCCACAGCACACCTACAAAAGTCTTAAGTGGATTAAAGCCAATTATTTACTAAATAGTGATCAGTTCATTAGACTACAGACCAGCTTATTCTTTGTGTGTGTGTGCCAACATCTTAGATCTGGCTCGCTTAGTGAGGATTTCATCTTGTGTTGAAATGAAACAGCATTTAAAAAAAAATAAAAATAAAATAATAATAATAATGTCCCACTTTTGCATGCTAATATGTGCTAGTAAACATGACTGATGTATAATAATTAACATTATTTAGTAAATATATTATTTTGTTATTTTGAAAGGCAAATGTCCGTATAGAAAGAAATTTGAGTATTTACGATTAAAGCAAAACCTGGTGTGTAAAACATAACTAAAGAAAGTTATTCCTATATCCTATAACGACACAAGCAAGCTACTATCAGCCTATCAGCGAGAGCTCTCTTAGTTATCTGGCTTCACTAAACCTAACATGATTTGGAATAACCAGTCATACAAGGCAGATTATCATGTTCACATGAACAAGAAAGAGTTTGTAACAAACAGCCAATTACATCCAACATGGAAATATCAACTTCTGATTTACTAAATCACGCAACAGAAAAATGTAAGAAATGTCTTAGCTAGTAAAGTAAATGTTATTGGCATACAGTTTTGTAATTGTTGAATGTTAAAACCTTAAGAGGTCAAAACTCCAGCGAGACTTGAATAACGCAGCAAAAAAGTGATATAATTCTTTTCTGGAACGATTTTTTTGAGTTCTTGCACCGCAAAGAAAGACATCAACCAATCAACACTTATGAGGATTATAAAACAACAACCCAGAGAGTCTGTGGTGCGAACCAAGACCATGTCCTTTTGTCAAGGTTTGGTTGGTCCTCTGCCTCCTTGGATGCGGCACTATTATCCCCAGAAGGACCTCAAACATCCTAAAATATGTCCTGAACTGGCTGTGATAAGCTGCCGCGAAGTGTTGCAACTGTCGCAAATTCACATCAGCGTAATGAATAGTTTTGATGCACAATATTCACAAGTGAGTATTTGGCATTTTTTGTTTATTCGTCACACCCACGGTTTGTAAAGGCCTTAAGAACTATCAACCTTCACACAAATATGTATGTAAATATTGTTCAACCCAAGTTCCTCAGTTAAATGTGCTGTACAAGCAACCTGTTCATGTTTCAGGGAGTCATTCAATTTAATGTGACCATCAAAAACATTGCATAATAGAGTTGTAATGGCAGCAGCACTGTGGTGTGCAGAATCTATCATTTTTAATGATTTTGAATGAATTATCCACATTTTGATTGATAATTATCCACAAATTTACCTAAATTAACATATTTAACTGTTAGCCTAATTGTCCAAAACCCTCGTGAGGTACCTCAGGCCAACTAGAGATAGAGAGTGATTTTTATTCCAAATAAAATTGTCTCTTCTTAGAAAAACAAGATTGAAAAAAAGTTGAGATGCATTATGGACAAATGTTTTGGTTAATACTGGTGAAACATTTGTCAGAAACTTTGATTAATGACTTATGTCAGGACTTGGTATTGGCCTTTTTTTTTTTACTACCTTTTCAGAGTTTGTTTACACATTGATATGCAGTAAGATATACTGTCAGTCAGAATTGTATTGCTCAATGATGGTCCTGGACAATTGTACCAATTGTACCGATCGCTGTACCAGGTGCTGCAAATTATTTTAATAGAATATTTAGATTTAGATAAAAATATTTATTAGGCTTTTCAAATGAAAAAAACCCAACAAAGTCAGACCAGAATGTGCTTATAGTTTTTGAAGCAGCTCTTTTGGGTGTGCACTCTTTGCACTCTGCTTGTCCTTGACCTGAAATCAAATGACTTTAAAATTTAAATTGTCCTCAATGGTTTGACCTGATTTGAAACAGGATACTGTGTCAGGACCTAACTAACCTAATTGAGAGGGGATTAATTAAAGGGGCCAACAATAGGCAGGACAAATACGAAGACTAGTCATTGAGGATCCTCGAATCATCCATTATGGCAGAGTTAGAGGACTAAAAAGAAGCAGTGTTTTGACAGATACTGACGGGCCTCAGCTCTGTTTTGTATGAATGTTGCAGTGGTTGGTGATGTTGATACAAAACACTCAGATATCGACACACTTTACTGCTGATTTAGCGCTAGCTAGCTTGGTAGACTGCAAGTTGATTATAGGGGAAAACAAAACAAACCAAAAAACCGTTTGTGCACACAGAATTTAGGATAAAACACTTTGCACTTTACAGGAAGAAAAAAACTGTATTTTTCTTGTGTATGCTGTATAAGAAGTCTTGCCCTTATGTTGCTTCTACAAAGGTTATTAATGAGATGTGGAAATACTGTAGTGTTGACTATTGGTGCTTTCACAAAATATTTACACAATGAGATTTTTGATAAATAATCATCAGTAATGTGGATATAATGAATAATGAATGTGGGTAAAGGCAAATAATAAAACAGTTACAACAGTCTGGTAAGTTCAGAAAATGACATCACTTTACTGTAATGCAGCCTTTAAAACCAGGGAAAGACAACACTTATGCCATATTACGATATCCAAAATCTAATATCTAGTCTCATATCACAATATTGATATAATATCGATATATTGCCCACCTCTATTTCAGACAAAAGACCTCTGCCTGAGGATCTCAAAGTACATACTGGCATGTATGGTACCAGGAGGTCAGGGTCTAGGGTGTGAGGCCATGAAGAGCCTTAAAAGTGATCAGTAAAATCTTGAAAATCTAAAACATACTGGGAGCCAGTGTAAAGCGGCTAAAACGGGAGTGGCATGAATCACGTCTCTTGGTTCTGGTTAAAAGCCTGGCAGCTGACTTTTGTACAGTCTGGAGTCAATTCATAGATTTTTTGGTTCAAGCAAGTAAAGAGGCTGTTGCAATAATCCAGGCATGATGAGATCAAGGCATATCAAATGGTCTCTGTGTCTTGATGATAAAAACATGATTGCACCACTTTTGTGGTTAAAAACTTAAAAGCAGGGACACAGACAGTAAATTATGGCTATGTAAACCAAACATTTTTAGGTAGGAACTTTCAAGTTGTAGCACTGTCTCATTCATATGCGTATTTATGAAAGTTACTTTTTCCTACTTTCTATTCCAATGTTTTTCACAAAATACATAATAGTCCCAATAGTGCCTTAGCTTGCATTAATGTGGATCCAACCATCCTCCAGGGATTAATGATAATGTGTTCTTTCATGTGTGGTTTTAAAGATGAGATGTGGTCTAGATGTGTCTGTGTTTTGGTGATAGCGCCTGTAGCAGCTTGGTTCCTGTAGCAGCATGGGGAGCTGTAACCGAGACACGGTGGATGAAAAGGAGCTGACTCATGTCTTTCTCCCAGCAGAAAAAAAACCCATCCAACTTCAGTAGCTTACCGTAACTGTTGATGCACAAAAGAAGACCATGCAGCCAGAATGTTTATTTATACTGCAGGATACGTTATGACTATTACTCTTTTTGGTTTTAGTAACTTTAGATCTTTATTGTTATTGTAGCAGCTTCTGATATCCCCAGTTGATCAGATATGCTTAAAAAGATTTCACTTGAATGCATCCTATCTTTGACGTTGTGCGTAGTTACAGTTACAGTCACAGTCTATTATTATTATTTTTTCTTATATAATCTGCTGCAGTATCATGTCTGCATTTTAAAGTGATTATATCACATATGGGGCTTAAAAAAGAAATAGTGAACAAAAGAAAACACTTTAAACACGTAAATCTGACACCAGTCAATCAACACCAATTAATCTACAGTGCACAGAAAACACAGAGAAGTTGACTAAAGAGTCCACTGACAGTCAGGTAGCAGTTTAATATTAGACAATGGATATTATCTGATGCATAAATCATGCAGCATACATGTACAGGAGTGGTAGAAAACTGAATTAAGGGTAGAAGGCTTATTTACCCAAAGAAGGCCTATTCTATCCGTCTATTGACAGTACACACTGGTCTCTGAGTCAGCTCTTTATAGCAAAACCACCTAAAATAATTCAAATAAAAATACTTTTCAGAAGCATGCATGTTTTTTAGCGTAGAGAAACTTTTCCCACCCACCATCCAAATTCTCTCTGTCATTTTATACATTCGTATTGCAGACAGGTTACACCATGTCTGAATGAATATGAATTACTCAAGAATTACAGGAAAAACAGCTGTGCCCCAGTTGCACGCTACATTTACTAAGAGTACACATTATGTACTCATGTTCACAATATTGTTTTTGCAGTTAAAAGAAAGTGATGTAGGCTACTTTGCTGTCTTAAGAAATTACAGAACACACTGCCAAACAAAGGAAGGCAAAATGCTTTTACAAACAGTTACTTTTTTCTCTCTCGCTTAGAATCTGTCTGACTGTTTGGGTTTCTTGCCCCGTCGTACTTTGTTGTAGTTCTGTAGTCTCTTTTTAGAGCATGGAGGGTCGGAAACAATTATTAACTGGAACTGCAAGCAGTTATGACGGGGCCCAACCTCCTCGGCGCTAGTCGCCCCGACGACCCGGGAGCATGTGAAAGCGGAACCCAAAGCGTAACTATGGCGAGGCAAATGTCAGGAAATATTGAGATGTGTGAGTTGCAAGGTCTGTGGTACCTTGCCATTGCAAATATCCCATTAACATTGATTGAGTAAAAGAGCCAAAACTGGTCTACGTTGACTATAGCGCCCCCTAATGGCCGATCTTCGCCAAAGTTGGTACAGAGCCTCAGAGCGGCATGCTGAACAAGCATCACAAGTTTCATGTTGATAGCAATTACTACGGCAGAGCAATTGCAATCGCAAATGTCCCATTTACTTGCATTGAGTTATCGGCCAAAACACATAAACGTTGATTATAGCGCCCCCTAATGACCGATCTTCGCTAAATTTGGTACAGAGCATCGTAGTGCGATGTTGAACAACAAGTTTTTTGCCGATAGCATTTGATTTGGCCGAAATATGATAAAGTGATGCTACATACCAGGTTTCGTGGAGATAGGCCTAGGAGGAGTTCGAAAAAGTGGGTTTTGCATATTGTGCGATATTGCGAAATAATTTACATGGGCATGGCGTGGCCTATATCATTGGATTCAGCTCGATTCAAGGAACACGTGGATGTACGGGTTTCTTATGTGTGATGTGTAATGTGGGAGCTTCACTTTGATAGCATTTATTTTGGCCGAGATATGGCAAAGTTTGTGTTGTTGTAGCTAGCTACACAAATTTGTTTGTGCGTAATTTGCGCAATTTAAATTCTTTTGATACATTTTTGTCAGGTCGGTCGGGAGATGCTAGGTACCAAGTTTTGTGCAGATCGGTCGCATGGTATAGGAGGAGTTCAAAAAAGTAGGTTTACGATGAATCGCGTAGCTTTGCTACCGCGGTTCCCAGCCCCCTCGGGCTTGGACCCCTAATTATTTATGCTTCATATATTCCAAAAGCAATACATGAGTAACTGCTATGCTGGACATTTCCATTTTATTTAACCAAACAGACAGTATGACAGGACAGACTAACTACAGACTACAAACTACAAACCTATGATGGGCAGACAAGCACATACCAAATATGTTTTTTTTTAATAAATGATACACAGTAGATACAGATTATACTGCATGTAATGTTAAAAAATGTGGAGAAATTCAATTGCTTGAATAATGTTACATGTATGTTAATGTCCCTTAATCTTTTTAAATTCACTGTATATAACTTTTAAATGTACTAACAAGCTGTGTGCTTCACCAGGCAAAGCAACAGTGAGAAACTAATATTCAAGGTACTGTCACTTTAAAAGACACAATAATGCAAAAAGGTTTAACTTTATGTTTTGCTATTTCATTATGGAGTTTATTTTAGTATTTTTTGTTTATTTGTAATGATTACATTTGTCGCATATTATATATTGCATCAAGACAATGGTCTGATGATACTGTAGATATAAAATTATGTGACTTTAAAACCAATATGTTTATCTGCCAATTCTGGACACTGGATTAGATGTAGTTACCATGAGACATGTAAAGCAGCTGAACAATGTTGTTAATTCACCTTGCCAAATGAGAGAACACTGTACTATGTCAGTCTCAGCATGCAATGTCACACTATCACATTCACATTTAAATGTCCTTATGCAAATTTCTGATTGATTCATATTTTGCCAACAGGAACAAAGACGTAAACAGGAATAACGTTGATTTTTAATTCACATTCTGTGATTGACAACATGACTTCAAGACAGTTGGTGATTAACATTAAATACCCTGCCCTCGTGATAAATATGAGCCTTTATTGGAGGGTCTTTGATTGTGCATCATTTTCAGTTTGCTTTGCAGTGTTGAAAAACCGTCACATGCGCACCGTGACCAACTACTTCATAGTAAATCTCTCCTTTGCTGATGTCTTGGTTACCATCATCTGCCTGCCTGCGAGTCTCGTGGTAGACATCACAGAGACGTGGTTCTTTGGAAAGACTCTTTGCAAAATTGTGCCATATCTGCAGGTAAGAGATCAACTTTGGCATTTGCTTTTTCAAACAGGATATTTGAAATCTTGACCTGATCTGAACCATAAAGAAATGTTTAGGAATATGAGTGTCACGAAGTGGCTTGCGGTTCAGACAAAGAAGGATGAAGAACACACATGTGGTCTGAACCAAAAATTAATATAATGTATTAAAATAACTATTCACATAAATAAAGCACTATTGAATATCAGCAATGGCGATGTGTGCATGGCTGAGTTGTTACAAAGCAACAAAGCAAACAAACAAACAAAGTGTAGGCTACCAGAGAGAGCGAGAGAGAGAGAGAGAGACATGCTGGCTATCTTTGAATGCTCTGCTTAGCTTCTTTATGAAAGGTGAGGAGAAAAGACCTGTTTCTATTATTCTTAAAATTTTCTGTGTCTGTATTTATGAGGATACCTTTTTCACATCTCATGAGGCCTTTGATGTTATTCCATGGTGATTCAATGCCTTGGGCAAGTCTTTTGCTTTTTAAATTCCATTGCAGCATCAGCCTCCACTGTGTCAACACATCTGCCAAAAAGAACCATCCATTTCATATTACACTGCAGGCCACATATACAGTATATCAGTATTGAGAGAGTGCACCAAAATTTTACACGATCCTGCACAAATCCCGCTGTATTCAATACACACCGATATCAAAGTGATTACCGCAACCAAAGTATGAGCATATGCTGGATGGATGCAGCTGTAAACCACAGGGGTTACAGACACTTAATTTATTCCAGACATGTGACAAATTGGTCTGCTGGGCTGGCTGATGGCTTACCATGTCACACCTCACACCTTACACCTCATGGCAGTGAATTAGAGGCCTATCTGAAACCCTTCGTGGTCACATTTACTGTGATTGTGCTGTGTGCTTTGCTACTGCTGCTACAGTATTTGGAAAGGGCCATCTCATGCTGCTTTTATAAATCAATGAGGATCTTTTTGTCCCCGATGTATTCCCAATTGGGAATTACTTCAGTTCCTTACATTTCATATGACATTTTGCTAGGTTTCCCGTGCTGCAGTGATATATTGCCTCAGGGGGGATCATCTCAAAGAAGTGAAACTGTTCTGCTATCTCCATCTGCAGTACATAATGTTGTATACTAAATGACAATATTGATTCCTAAAAGAAATTATAAAAGTGGTTGAAGAAACTGTGTCATGAATGAATGTTGACTTGTTGAAACTGCAGCAACACAGTTTAAGTCTTCGGTTTGTATTTACAGTTAATCAAATATTGTAGTAAACAAGATGGATTGGCTCAAGGCAGCACAAGAAAAACATATTGGAAGCTCTGAATGAAAGCTTAAAGCTGCTTAGGCTTAGCTTGTATTGAAGGTCTGCAATACACTGAATGGGTTCACTGCACGGTTCAACAAAAGCCATACACAAAGCATTATGCAGAAGAGGGCCTATATTTTAAACTATAACAGAATTAAACTCATCTATGATCTCTGTCACAATTCTAAGCTAACCTGGGCTCGTATAACAAAGAAACACAGCTACTAAAGGCTAACCTAGCGCCTAACATTAATGGTATTGTCTTCTCTCCCTGTGTGATACATTTAACGTGAGAGCGAGTCCTAAACTGGCCTGGATGAGTGTATGCTTTCCTACCTAAGAGGGGTTCAGATCAACCAACAAGCCCCCTCATGGCCCTGTCCACTTCTCTAAAGACCCTAGACTGATATCATAACATCTCTATCTATGGGTAACTTAATACCAAACTATTGTTCATGCAGGAAGAACATGATCCACTCCCTGTGGTTTCTATTTTTACGTCACGTTCAGCGTACTCAGCCTTTAACGTCACTCAACATACCTGTCAATTCAGTAATGATTTTCTGGCACATGACAATTATGTGAGGATTTGTCCCTTTCTGTTTACGAGGCAAAGATTTCTCTTAGACCTTTTAAATGAAGGAAATTAGTCAGCAAAGGTGATTTAGTTCACTGCTGGCATACTTAAGCTAAACATTTCAAAGTGAGGAAGCTGAGCGTTTATTTCCCACAGGACATGAATCCACCAGAACCCACAGGTTTATCTCCCACAGTAATATTATGCCGCTGCTGTGAACCAATAGGACTCACTTAAGACAACCATCTGCAACACGCTTAAATGGAATGAGAGCATCTTGAAAATAGTTTTTCATGCATCATAGCCTAATTCCACAGGTCCATAACTGAAATCTTGCTTCATCTGGTACAACTATGCCTACCCCAAAGTCTCCTTAAGAGTGAGGCAGGTGTGTAATTCAGATTCAGGAAGAAGACAAAGAACATTGTCTGTGACCCAACACTGCAGACTCACTCTGGGACTTTACAGTGCCAGTGGATCACGGAAAAAGAAAAAAGCTGACAGTTCTATTAGAAGGCTGTTGACTAAATACTTGCTTTATAGCCAAGTACCAAGATTTTGAGCAAATCCCCAATAACTACAACTTTGAAATAATGTTTTAATTAATGTTTACTTCTCCATAACCACTCCAAATTATGCAATCAAATTGTAGGTGAATGTCTCCTACTAAATGTCACAGTTGCAAACCATTAAATACAGTAAGAAGCCAAGGGTCTATTTCTGGTTTCTGACTTTGAAGTCCTTAAATAGTAAAATAAATAGTTTTGTCTCCATCTAACTAGTCTTTCTTTTCTTCTCCAGACCATCTCTGTTTCTGTATCAGTCTTGACACTGAGTTGTATTGCCCAAGACCGTTGGTATGCTATCTGCCACCCGCTGATGTTTAAGAGCACAGCTAAGAGGGCTCGCAAGAGTATTGTTGTCATCTGGGTTGTGTCGTGCATCATCATGATCCCTCAGGCTATTGTGATGGAGTGCAGCAGCCTGCTGCCTGAACTAACAAACAAGACCAGCCTGTTCACAGTGTGTGATGAACATTGGGGAGGTTAGTTTTCACAAATCCCTCTTTAACACATGAAAACATTGTACCAAATGTCTAAAAGGTCTACTAAAAGGACAACTTTCAGTCACAATTTCTCTTGTTTTTTTGTTTTTTTTTACAAAGGGGGCAACCCTCAGCAGAGTATTATATTTGGTGTGCTACAATCAGTTTTGTGTCTGATGCCATTTAGCTGCCATTTGATACTTTTTGTCCAATGGCAACATTCTGAGAGCAGAGCACCGTTTACAGGGATAACAAGGACTAATAAAGTAGGATGAATGACTTTGCTAAGATAAGCAAGTCTCTTAAAGCCCTCAAAGGAGGAGAATCTTGCAAAGAGAAACAGCGTTTCAATCGCTTCACCTTCATTAGGTTACAATAATTTGAGCAGGCTATTGATTTGAAAGCTATTAAACACTGATTGCTTACTTTATTGACAGGAAAAGGTCAATGACAGAAATACTTTGGAACAAAATTATTTGGAACTGTACCCTTTAGAAATACCTCAAAGCAGCAGTTTAGTGTCCTTTTTAGTCTTTTTTAATGAGAAAATAGCCGAGAATTGTAACAGAAAATTCGGCAGAGCAGGCCTGTCACGCTTTGGACTTCTTCACTTCTTCACACGTCATACAGTAAGATCGATACTTAGTGCCAAAATAGTGTGAAGAGCAGTATTTTTTACCACCTCTCCAAAACCTAAAATGCAAGAGCAAATGTGTAAGGAATGGATTAAACAGTTTGTGTATCTGTCTATCTAAAGTTTTAGCATACCCAGCTATCTTGTACCTGAGTAACATTAGTAGCATTATTGGCTGTTTATATTAACTCAAACGTCCCAGGTTTCCTTGATTAATATCTCAATAGGCTTATTTCTGAGGGCGAACACTTTAGTGTTCTTTTTTTATGTGTTTTTAAGCAGATAGTTATAAACTGTTGTTCAAGAATGAGGCTTTTAGAGAGGAAAAAAAAGAATGCCAGGTGTTAAATTCACTCTGTCAAGTCAAAGTAAATCAAATAAAACAATATGTAAAAAAAATATATACTAGTAACACCATTCAATATCTATCACTATTTGTTATGAGTAAGTGTTCTTACTAAGAGTTGGGTAGATGCATTATTCGCATCTCCTCCTTTGTCAGACCAGAGTGTTACATCTATTACAATTTGTGTATAATAGCACTGACAATTTTGCTGCTCACAGTTTTTATTATGTGGCGTCTCAGATGAAGCAACTGTCAGACTTGCTGGGTTTTTGACATCTTTAATGTAACCATTTTGGCTTCACAGTGTGAATTTCAAACATTTAACCATGACCTTATCTGAAATGCATTACAGCTGGTAGCTACAATCATTTCTACCAAATAATGCATCCACCCTTTAACACTTAAAATCAAACTGTGATAGGAATGAAATGGTGTTAACAGCACAGCCTATACTTTATTTGATTTGCTTTGACAATGTGAATTTGACATTAATTTTTCCATATTTGAAACCCTCATTTTCTGTCATGTCATGTCCTGTCTGAAATGCTTAAAAAACACATCTATAAAGAACACCAAAGACTTCGCCTTCAGAAATATTGAGATATTAATCAAGGACATTTCAGAGCAATCATATTAAGGAAATGCTACTTCTACTGAGTCTAATAATCGATTTCTGGTGCTCCAGCCTAGAATATTTTCTCAAAAACCGTGAATCCTTTTAGGCTGATGTCTTTTAGAGGCTATAGCAGGCTCCATTTTAAAGCTAGAGTGAAGATACTGGTATCAAATGAAACTAAATGACCTACGGAATCAATGGATACCAACATTGTCATCTCCAAAATTAGGCCAGGTTAGGAAATGCATGGCTATTGTCAAAGAGGCCCCTTGACCTCTCACCTCAAGATATCTGAATAAAATATGGCTTCTATGGGTACCCACGGGTCTCCCCTTTACAGACATGCCCACTTGATGTGAATCCCATGCAGTTTGGGACATAAACCCTCCAGTTTTCCCCATGCAGTATTAATGTGTGATTTTTGCATATTCACCTAAAATGGTGTATTTGTTTATCTCTGTATACTGGGGTCACTAAACAGTCTTGGAAATGCATACGTTTGGTATGACTGGACAGGAGAGAATCTTGTGGATTTAATGAGCACAATTGTATTCATGTGTGATGATGTTATTCCCCATATATAGCCATTTCATTGTAGTGAGGCATTTGTTGAAACTTGACCTCTGCTGTATAAAATGACCTGTTATGACCTCTAGGATAATCGCAGCCTCATGAAACTTTACTACCACAAACTAGAGTCCTACAGCATTCATAGGATGTATGGCTTTTTAAGTGTTTTGCAGTAAGAGAAGCCCATATTAATATGGGATTGATTAAAATATAGCAGATTTGTCAGCTAAACATTCATTCTGTAAACTCTACTCCAGCATAATATCACAAAAATCGGTTTCAAGATCAGCAATGCTGTTTACGCCAAATTTTCTACCCTACCTACTGCATGTTATGCAACTTAAAAATAGTAACATCCATTTTGCCTCTCTTTAGGTGGCAGCAGTACAAAATGAATCATCCTCAACATTTGTTGTGATCTGGTTTCAGAATGATGAAGACAGCTGTAGAAAAACTAGACATAAAATAGGATGTAGGCTCTACAGGATGATTTTTTTCTTGGCAATTATGTTTTTTATATTGTCTTTCTGCAGACAAAATCCACAGTCTTCGGCTAGAAATGAGAAGCCTGCTCTTGATTACACTTTTATGTGAAGTCAAAGAAATGACTGCTTATTTCAGGTGATAAATCTGCCACGTTTTAAATGTGCTGTGCTAGAGAATGGAAGGATTGACATAGCAACAGTAACGGAGGGGGAAAGTCTTAGCTATCAGTCACTATCCAGACAGATTTCAGTCAAATTATGATGATGGTTTTTTTTATTCTTTGAACAGCTGAGATCTACCCAAAGGTGTACCACACCTGTTTCTTCATTGTCACATACTTTGCACCCTTATGTCTCATGGTCCTGGCGTATATCCAGATATGTCACAAGCTGTGGTGTCAACAGGTTTGTATTCCAGCGCTTTATGTTTTTTTAAAGTGATACGTCAGCTCTTACAAAGCCAAGTTTAGGATGCCTGATGTATGCACATATTTTATTAACAGCTTCCTGGGAGCACATCAGTAATACAGAGGAAGTGGTGGTCCATCCAGTGCTCAGCTCCGATTCCAGGGCCGGGACAGCCCGTGAGGGTCAGGACCAGCACGGTTTGTGCTGAGATCAAACAAGTGCGAGCCCGACGCAAGGCGGCTCGCATGCTGATGGTGGTGCTCTTTGTTTTCGCCATTTGCTACCTGCCAATCAGTGTGCTCAATGTCATGAAAAGGTAAAACTATCTTGAGCTCTGCTGCTTCAAGGATCAAAAGCCCTTCAAATACAGATGCTGTGATAAACCAGGGCTCACAGTTTGCATTTCTTTTTTTTTTCTTCTTTTTTTTACATTTGAAGCTCACCTTAGTAGTTTCATGTTTAATAATGACTGATAGAGTATAAGTACTGAATTGTTTCTTGTTATCCTGATTTAAAATAATGTGATAGTATAGCATTAAAATCATCCAAAATGAATCTTTAACTGATACATGCCATACTTTACCTGCAGAGTCTTTGGGACATTCAAGAAAACAGATGACAGAGAGACAGTGTATGCATGGTTCACTTTCTCACATTGGCTCATATATGCTAACAGTGCAGCAAATCCCATCATCTACAATTTCCTCAGCGGTAAGTCTGTAACCTGCCTCATCACTTAGACCAGTTGTGTGGGTTCATTACTGCCATCCAGTGGACCGTTTGGCCACAACAATACAGCTCACTGGTTCAAATGTTCAAATTCCTCATCTGATAATATGTTGTGCATATACAAATATTAATCTAAGAAGTTGTATTTATCACAAAAAAAAAATCTTACATTAATCAACTGTTTTAGGTATTGTATTGCCCTGATAATGACTGAGGTAAAACATGCATCTCAGCTGTTAGTTACCCCTATGAAACTAAAAAATGCTGTTTTTGGCATATAAAAGGTTCAAACTGAATGGTTTCTAGGTGGATTTTCTGTTTTTTGTTTGACACCAGGGAAGTTCCGCGGGGAGTTCAAAGCAGCCTTTTCTTGCCAAGGTCAGAATCGAGCACAGAGCACGAGGCCCAGAGCGAGCACAGGCAGCCGGAAGTCCCTGTCAACTCAAGTCAACAACATGGACAATGTGTCACGCATATCAGATCAGATTGTGTCAGTCTTATAATCCAGGTGGGGAGTTCTTCTGGCACACTCATCATTAAGGTAGGCATTACAATGTTTAAACCTGGTTATAAAAACAAACAGATATTTGAATGGAAGATAATGTCTTGTTTCATGTTTGGTTTCACGATGACACAAATTAGGAGCTTTGGAGAACTGACCACTGATTTATGAAGACCTTCTCACTTCCCGGACACAGTGGGATATGGCAATCACTTGTAATTCATTGAAACTTTCTAAGGACACTTTTCAAATGTTTAGTATTTAATACCTCATACCTTATGTATTTTGTGTATATGGGTTAAGTTACATTGATTTAATTGCACATGGATATTTTTATTGTATTGTGACTGTAATATTTTGACTGTATGACTTTTCAGAAGCCAGCATATGTATTACAGAGTATTTATTCATATTTATTTATTGGTTTATACAACAGAAGAGTAGGTGCTATAGAATGTATGGAAATTATGTCAGGTCAAACATCATAGTCATCTATCAGACTTCTGAATATTCAACATGATACCTGCATGAATGTCTTGGAATGTGTCCTGGTGGACAAAAACAAAATGGTCCATTCAAAGGTCCCTTTTGAAATGCACTGAAATGCTTCTGTCAGTCACCTTTACTGACAGCTTTGGAGCCCAGGAGACACTGTTGGAAAACAGTGGATGTCACAAAGTATTTTTATACTAATACCAAACTACACTTGCACTTGCACAAAATGTGCAATCAAAAAACATCCTGAAATGTGCTTAAAAATCAGAATAGAATTTATTGCCAAGTAAGTATAACTTACAAGGTAGTTGCATTGGTGGTTAGTGCATTCATAAACACACATATTAAAAGAAAATAAACAATAAATGTAAAAGATAACCTAAACAAATATGTACAATATAATTGTTTAACAATAAGAAAAAAATGCTGTATGGTTTAGTGGAGGATGTGCAAAAATGTTCAGGGAATGTGCAAAAGTTCAGGATATACTGTATATAGTATGTGAGATATGAAATATGTTTAGTGATAGAAATACAAAATGTCAGTCCTACATTGACAACAGTATTGGCTAATAATCAACTGTTTCTAATTAACAGTAAAACCCTGCATTTCAGCTTGGCTGAGGCTTACTCAATTAGCCTGATTAACTAAATTTATTTTATTCAATGAGATATTGGACTGATTATCTAAATAAATCAATATTAGGTCAGAAAAATAGCTAAATATGGCAACATATAAATGTGTTAGCATAAACGATTAACTTTCACAGTTGCTCAAATACTGCAGTACAATGACTTCTACTGACTTTTTTTTTTAACTACACCTGAAAGCTGCCCAGTACAATTAGTCTTATCTGCCACTAGAGCGGTTGGGGGTAAAGGGCCCTTAAGGGCATCTCACTGGTGGTAATGAGGCAGTCAAAAGCAATGTTCTTTCACGGTCTCCACCTAAATGAATCCTGTTGGCCCAAGGACTGACAATAGCAACAGCTCTTAGAGGATGAAGCCTATATGAAATAGAACATGGAATGCTTACTAATTACAGTGCTTAACTTTTTTGGAGCTTTGTGAATGAATGGTTCATGAGAACAGGCTGAGAACAGATAGCGCCGCATCACCTAAGTACGACCCCACGGTGTCGATTTAACACAGAAGCATAAATTGGCCTTAAGACTCAGTAGTTGTGGTTGCTGAAAACAAGTGAGACTGGTCAAAAGTCAACTTTTTAAACTCTGCTACAAATTTATTTGGGGCATTTGCTGAACACAGCAGATTAGTAACTGTTGGTAGTTTTAAAATTAATGGCAGTTGATATTTTATAAACTTTAAATGATGACTATTACTGATTACAAAATTCCATATTAATTGCAACCTTAGTTGTTTTGATTCTTGGCTTGAATGTGAGATCTTTGCATATCAAAGATATCACTGTGGTAAACAGCACAACAATGCTCTCTCATTTACTCCTCTTCCTCAGTCCATCCTGGTCCAGACTGGAACAGTTTACAAAATATTCCTCTCCTGTCCAAATGTCCACATCAGTCCTGTCTCCTGTCCAAATGTCCACATTGTAGTGGATTTCAGTAAAATTTCACCCCTACTGTATGTCAATGCTTTGTGATGATTTTGCATTTCTGTAAATGGAACCTCCTTGTGTCTCTTTTTTTCTAAAAGTTACTCTATACATTAGTTTGCTGTTTCTGTATCTTTATAAATGATTACATCTGTGAATGGGTTTATATTTGTTGATGAAAGCTAAATTAATTCAGTGTACTTATGGCATGATATGACATGGATTTTGGTTTTACAGTCAAATGCAGTTGAATAAGTAACAGTAACAGAATGGTGGGCAAACACATTTAGTTTCTTTTCTGACCTGGTGGTTATACCTCTAAAGTGTCTGGTACTAGTGTTATTTAAGATAGATACTGTATTGATCCCCAAGGGGAAACTCCAGATTTGAAGATTAAAATTGTGATAGTCCTTGTCCACACATTGCCTGAGCTTGTTTTTTCATTCCCTGACTTGATGTTTCTAGTGAGCTTTTAACATGTATTTATTAGTTGTTTATTCTTCACAGTATCTGTATTCCTGCACATCTTTTAACAATAAAGTATATATTGAACTAAATTGTTTATCTTCTGCTGTCTCTTATCCTTTAGTCTAACCTCACACAAAAACACTCATAACAGCAAATAGACACTACCAATGCACAAGTAACATTTTAGTTCATGGCGGGGGGGACCAGATGCTAGAGAAGATGAAAAGAGAATCATGACAGATTTGTTTTCTGATGTTCTTTTAAGCCTGTTTTGTTCTTGAATTGCGTGTGTCATTTCATTACACTGTGCAAGGTGCAGCTTCCAGTAAACGCATTAACATCCTGTTGACTGTGGGTGGTGTTTCCCAGCTCAAGTACCAACGAGTGGCACAGATCAGATGCAGGAGGGCTTCAGTTGTCCACGGACAGCTTTCCAACAGCTATCATGCAACTGATACATCTGGCAGCTGCAGTCATTCTTGGTGAGTCAACCATCACTATAAAATAACTTATTGAATTCATTTTAAAATTGCTGTGTATTGAGAGGGAATCTAACTAAAACTAAGGCTTTAAAGCAGAGCTGCATGTAATGCATGTACAAGCAACCAAAGTGTGTCTTCAATCAGTGATGTTAAACTTGCATATGTATTTGTATTAAACATACCTTCTCTATATCAGCTTAAGACAAATACTAAATATATCAAAATTCTGTATAGATGAATATAATGCAATAAATTCACATACATAAATAAATTATTGTAATGTACTTATATTATAGGGGCTGTGATACCTCAGATATCCAGCTCCAGCATTTCATCTCCACCTTCTGACTGTCTGGCTGCTGTGGACACCTGCATGTCAAATCTATGCAAGTGGAGTGAAGAGGCATTTTACGGAAGCATCTGTGAGGGTAAAAATGACACATTTCAAATTTTCCATTTCTGCTGCAGGACGTATTGGAACATGATGTTATCATTATGTTTTCTAGTGGCATTATAAAAGTAATGATTTAATTTCCTCAGAAGGCTCAGGGCATGAGGCTACTTAATTGAATTGCACTTCTTGGAGTATGGCTTAAATGTATTAACAGAGGCAATAACCTAGAGCAAAGTTTGTAATACTAAATAAATAGACTATAATGAATAGGCCATCACATGCCTTTTAAATATAATCTGTTTTGACATTAGAATCCTCTATGATGATAGTGAACTTTATGTTGTCTGCATATAACCATCCAACCATCACAAGAGAGCCAATCAGAGCAGCAGGCACATAGGAAACACCTGTTGCACAAACAAGACCCGCTCGCTTATGGAAAATCCTGTTTTTTTACCTCCCTCTTGTGTTTGTGTAAATCAAGATGAAGGGTGCCAAATAAAAGGCTCAGAGGTCTGTAACTTGACCATCCAGACTGTATTGGACCAATTTCCCTCTCTGCACGGGTGTGTGTGTGCCTGGGAGGACGAGCTTTGTGACTCTATACAAGCGCTGGCCATACAATGCCTCCACAAGCCAGGTGCAGTATTCTCAGTAGTCTCAGAGATAAGCATTTATAGGTGAAATTGCATTTGTATTTACCAAAGGCGATCTGATGTACTGCGTGACCGAACACTATTGTGCTACTGAATGAACAAAAGACAGAAGGCATTTGTTGGAGAACAGCTGATCATGTTTCCAATTCTTGTTACAGCGGCTCAGAGGAGGAGGAGCACAGTGATGGACTGGCAGTCAAGCAGTTTAATAGGCTATGGTAAATATTGAATTATGTTTTACCTCAATTAAAAGATAAAATGATGTGACTGTAACTGAATTCAATCAAGATAAAAGGGATGTTTCTGTAAAACACAACTACAACATGTCTTTTTTCCAGTACACAATGGTTCTGCATCGTGCTTGGACCAAATGACAGTTTGTGTCAGTGATCCAGTTTGCAACAGGTACCTAGCACCTGTCCTTACTGCATGCACTGAACAACAGTGCGACCGTGACCGCTGTCAGGAAGTGACTCAACAGTTCTACGGCAGCATGCCGCACAATGTCGCAGAGATGCTGGTCATGTGTGAGTGTGAGGCTTTAGATCAGAGCTGTCTGGATATGAAAACTGCTCTGCATAGAGGCACATGTGGACCGCAGACCAGAATCTGCCAGGATACAGTTAACCAGTGTGTTGAGGACAGTCACTGCAGGTATGTTGTTATTCTTTCAGACCTATGTCTGGCACTGCAGAAATACTGAAAAAGAAATGACTTGATGCCATGGAAGTATTCTTCACCCAAGGATGATCATAAAACCATTATATTTATTATATTATGAAATAAATGAGGCTGTACTTTGAGCTAAATGCTAACATCAGCATGCTAACATGGTCCCAATGACCATGTTAACATGATGATATTTAACAAATAGGCTCTACACCATCCTAATAGTTGATATTAGCAATAAACACATTGTACAGCCGATCCTAATGGGAATGTCATAAACCAAAGTATTGGACAGATTAAAATGTTGACCTGATGATGGCGCTAGATAAAAAGTCTAGGGTTGACCACAGTTATGAGACCTTAATGTCTGTACCAAATTTCTAAACAAATGTGAAACTTATGGTGGTGCTAGAGGAAAATTCAGGGTCATTAGGATTTATCATCTGGGAAACACACATCTGTACTATATTTCATATAAATCCATCTCATTAGTGGCTCAGTGTTGTCACAGTCAACACGTTTTTTAAGTACATCTCCAAATTGCATCTAATTAAGCTGAAATGTCCACACGTAATTGTTGCATCACAATCGTTATATCACCGGTGCAGTTGGAGAGGCTCTTTCCTAAGTATTAATTTATTTGTGTTTAAACTTATATCTATTTAAATCTTGTTTTATTTCCACCACATCTATGTATATATATATATATGTGTGTGTGTGTGTGTGTGTGTGTGTGTGTGTGTGTGTGTATTAAAGTGCTATATAAATTAAATACACTTGAACTCTTTGTATTGCATTTTCCCTGAACACTAAAGCAAACAACCCAGTCCCAGAGACTGCACCCAAAACATGTTTTTCTCTGATTTACCAGAGACCTGTTAAAAACTTTCCGAGCCAAATGCTGGAGCCCTGAAGAAGCACAATGCAGCAACAGTGACCTTCAAAATGATGATTGTATCACACAGATGGATTCAGCTCTCATCCGTGGTGCAGATCCTGAATGTAAAATTGCCTTCTTGGCCACTTTGGGCACAGCACTTCACTATCCTTGTGCATGCGAGGGAATGCGCAATAATGATCTACTGACGTGCAACATGATTCATGATGTGTTTCATAATAGATCACGCTTCAGTGAGTAGGATTTTGATTTACAAAACAGGCAATTTAAAGTTACATTTGTTAATTGGAAACGTTTTAATGCATTTTCATGTGTATTTCAGTTAAATCTTGGAAAAGCAGCAGTGATCCTACTAAACCTCCTGAAATCGATGAATCTGAGCAAGGTCATGCATGGTCACATGGTAAATTCACATTTGAAATTCAGCACTTTAAACTGATTGTGATACTGGTAAAATAAAATCCAATAAAACCTTACAACAACAAGGTTCAGTTTTCCTTCCACAGTCCAAAGACATGCAGGTTAATTGGTGACGTCCAGGCCTCTTGCCCAATTGGCTCCCTCAAGGAGAAGCAGATAGAGTTAATGGATGGATGGATATCAATACAGTTTTCAATAATTACATTGAGGAAGGCTCAAGCTGATACGCATTGTTTTACTTTTCAATGTCTTGCCAAACGAATTAAAGGCCTTTTATTTTTTGTAACCAACCTTAAGTGCCTGGATATGTTGTTATGACCTTTTTGGTCATGACTCTTCCTCCTCTCTGTGACAGTTCTTAATAAATTGAATGTTGAATATTTTGTCTTCTCAGATTATCTACTATATGCTTTTGCAACTGTGCTACTTGTTGGAGTTGTTACATTAATGTCTCTGGCTGTTATCAGTAAAATATGGTAAATACATCAACATTAAAATATATCAAGTGTCTCTGATTTGTAATGATAATACACCATGTGAATGTTTACTGTTATTTCTTTTGTCTTGTAGGATGTTGAGAAGAGACAAAACAAAATTTCACCATCCGCAGAAGAGCAATTGTGTTATTCCCTGATGTTTATTCATCTGTTAAATGTTTGTCTTGAAAATCTGAATTTTTCAAATTTCCAATGTTGTTCCTTTTTAACTCAAAAAGATTGTAGATGTTGCATAAATGTCTTTTTTCCCCACAATGTTGATAAGAATATATATCAAGAATTATCCACATATACTCAATTACGGCAGCATTGATAAAGTAATGATATATTTCATACACTGGTCTTGGTAACATATAACAATGCTGCTATTAGAGTAATCAGTCTGAATTGCAGTGTTTTATTAAAGAAAATCTATTTGAAGTAGAGCTGGGCAATATATGGATATTGTGATAGGAGACTAGATATCGCCTTAGATTTGGTGATTGTAATATCGTAAGTGTTGTCTTTCTGCTTTTAAAGGCTGCATTACACTGAAGTGATGTAATTTTCTGAACTTACCAGGCTGTTCTAGCTGTTTTATTATTTGCCTTTAACCACTAAGTCATTACTGTATGTCAACATTACTGACGATTATTTATCCAAAATGTCATTGTGAAGGCACCATTTGTTAAACCTACAATATCGTCGAAATATCAACGAGGTATTTGGTCAAGAATATCCCAGGCCTAATTTCAAGTGATAAAAACCTATGTCTTTTACAGTTATAAATGTTGCACAAGCAAAATACTGTTGTGACAAGATATAATGTATGTCGGAGACAGATGATCATGTGAGTGATTACATGATTTTTTCTTGAATCACAAAAGAAACATTTCACTCTGCAGTAAATTATCGATCCTCACATTTTCATCTGTTTTACACTGACTTGTGCTGTCAATCATTGTAAGAATCAACACGTCTGACAGATAGCTTTATGTCATCACTTGTCTTTTTGTGACAGTTTATTGGTGCTCTGGGCTTCAACTGTATCTGATAATAGTCTTCACTCTGAACACCTTGAAGTCTCAGTGTGTTCAAAATGCTGTATCATTTCTGAGGTGACATACAGTGTTTTGATCCACGGTCAAAAAGCAGCTTTTAAAGGAACTAGAGCAGTGCCCATTTAAAATGTGCCTGTTTGGAACAGGCTGATTGCTTGGCCTCCAGTATTGTTGCTTGCAGCATTCTGGAGAACCGCTCATCCATAGATTCATACTTGACACTGTGTCTCCTTGGATCCTGAGCAATGCACCTGCAATGACAAAGTTGAGTCCCCTAGTAATGCTCTAGTCTAGGCATCACTTGGGTGCACAAGCTCACACGAACATTTTATGGCCTCAATTGAGTCAAAGCAATGGTTATGGATAAGTACAGATACAATGCACAGATGGGATCTGTTGCATCTCCTTCAGGTGTGGGCATAAAACCAAAGTACCCTCTGCCAGAGTGGCGTTTTTCCTGTAGGCTATTCGCTAGAGGCGGTATTGATTTCCAAATAGACATATTAGTCGCTTGTTTTGAAATAACCGCCGTGGTTATAAAGTAGAGCATGGATGTATGGCAAATTTACACAATTTGAGTTGCAAAGGCTGAGTGGCGCTGTTTCTGTAGGCAATCTGCTGGTGCTTGTTGACTCCAGGGATGTAAAGAAGAGATCGGATGTAAACGTTATAATATCCAGCAGCAAAAGTAAACTGTCAATGAGCTGCGGCCGTAAAGGCCCGCTGCGAATGTAGGTCAAGACATGCCCGACTCAGTCTGCAAAGCCCTGAGCTGTTCGCTTGTTTACTCAAAGTTCATTATTATTAATGCGTCACATGTCCAAATTGCACCAACTTTGACACTGCACATCCTTGGGTCCCCATAAATAGAACCGCCAAGAGTGAACAAGATTGGATGAAAGGTTCCGAAGATATGCAAAGGACATACATACATACATACATACATATATACATACAGTGGGGCAAAAAAGTATTTAGTCAGCCACCAATTGTGCAAGTTCTCCTACTTAAAAAGATGAGAGAGGCCTGTAATTTTCATCATAGGTACACTTCAACTATGAGAGACAAAATGAGAAAAAAAAATCCAGAAAATCACATTGTAGGATTTTTAATGAATTTATTTGCAAATTATGGTGGAAAATAAGTATTTGGTCAATAACGAAAGTTCATCTCAATACTTTGTTCTATACCCTTTGTTGGCGATGACAAAGGTCAAACGTTTTCTGTAAGTCTTCACAAAGTTTTCACACACTGTTGCTGGTATTTTGGCCCATTCCTCCATGCAGATCTCCTCTAGAGCAGTGATGTTTTGGGGCTGTCACTGGGCAACACAGACTTTCAACTCCCTCCAAAGATTTTCTATGGGGTTGAGATCTGGAGACTGGCTAGGCCACTCCAGGACCTTGAAATGCTTCTTACAAAGCCACTCCTTCGTTGCCCGGGCAGTGTGTTTGGGATCATTGTCATGCTGAAAGACCCAGCCATGTTTCATCTTCAATGCCCTTGCTGACGGAAGGAGGTTTTCACTCAAAATCTCACGATACATGGCCCCATTCATTTTTTCCTTTACACGGATCAGTCGTCCTGGTCCCTTTGCAGAAAAACAGCCCCAAAGCATGATGTTTCTACCCCCATGCTTCACAGTAGGTATGGTGTTCTTTGGATGCAGCTCAGCATTCTTTCCCCTCCAAACACGACGAGTTGAGTTTTTACCAAAAAGTACTATTTTGGTTTCATCTGACCATATGACATTCTCCCAATTCTCTTCTGGATCATCCAAATGCTCTCTAGCAAACTCCAGACGGGCCTGGACATGTACTGGCTTAAGCAGGAGGACACGTCTGGCACTGCAGGATTTGAGTCCCTGGCGGCGTAGTGTGTTACTGATGGTAGCCTTTGTTACTTTGGTCCCAGCTCTCTGCAGGTCATTCACTAGGTCCCCTCGTGTGGTTCTGGGATTTTTGCTCACCGTTCTTGTGATCATTTTGACCCCACGGGGTGAGATCTTGCGTGGAGCCCCGGATTGAGGGAGATTATTAGTGGTCTTGTATGTCTTCCATTTTCTTATAATTGCTCCGTTGATTTCTTCACACCAAGCTGCTTACCTATTGCAGATTCAGTCTTCCCAGTCTGGTGCAGGTCTACAATTTTGTTTCTGGTGTCCTTTGACAGCTCTTTGGTCTCATAGTGGAGTTTGGAGTGTGACTGTTTGAGGTTGTGGACAGGTGTCTTTTATACTGATAACAAGTTCAAACAGGTGCCATTAATACAGGTAACAAGTGGAGGACAGAGGAGCCTCTTAAAGAAGAAGTTACAGGTCTGTGAGAGCCAGAAATCTTGCTTGTTTGTAGGTGACCAAATACTTATTTTCCCGAGGAATTTGTAAATAAATTCATTAAAAATCCTACAATGTGATTTTCTAGATTTTTTTTTCTCATTTTGTCTCTCATAGTTGAAGTGTACCTATGATGAAAATTACAGGCCTCTCTCATCTTTTTAAGTGGGAGAACTTGCACAATTGGTGGCTGACTAAATACTTTTTTGCCCCACTGTACATACAAACAGACAGACAGATAGACAGACAGGACAGAGTCCTTGCTATAGTTAGAAGCTTGCATTTTTTTTCCCTTCGACAGGCATTTGTTTTAGAAAACTCACCAGAACAAGTAGAAGGGGAGCCAGAGCTTTCAGCTATCAGGCTCCTCTCCTGTGGAACCAGCTCCCAGTCTGGGTTCGGGAGACAGACACCGTCACTACATTTAAGAGTAAACTTAAAACTCTCCTCTTTGATAAAGCTTATAGTTCGGGAGTGAGGCGTTGCAGCGTTTGAGACACGGCACCTCTTCTCTTCTCTGCTTCTCTTCATAGTCGTCAGATTCATCTACCAACCCTTATAGAACTGGCTCAGGTTTGCCTTGCACCAGCTCTTAATTATGCTGTTATAGTTTTAGACTGCAGGGGTACTTCCTTTGACACACTGAGTTCCCCCCTCCTCTCTCTTTCCATCTTTGTGCATCCATGTCTCAGAAATGCTTGTTACTAACTTAGCTCTGGGGAGCTTATTCCCCAGAGTCCTTATGTTTTTTCGCCCAGCAGATTTCCTTGGATTAGGGTGGCACCTAAATCATGGTTGCAGCTGTCGCCGTGGTCCTGCTCCGCGCCCTGCTATGCCCTGCTACACCCTGCTACGCTCTGCAGTGCCCTGCTACGTCCTGCTATGCCCTGCTACGTCCTGCTGTGCCCTGCGGTGCCCTGCTACACCCTGTAACGCCCTGCTATGCCATGAACTACTACAACTACTATTTCTAGTCACAGTTCCATTATCTTTATTGTGACTATTATTGACACTGTTCATCACACCCCCAACCGGCACCGTCAGACACCACCTACCAAGAGCCTGGGTCTGTCCAAGGTTTCTCCCTAAAAGGAGGTTTTCCTCACCACCCGAGGTTTCTCCCTAAAAGGGAGTTTTTCCTCGCCACTGTCGCCCTAAATGCTTACTCTTGGGGGAATAACTGGAAATGTTGGGTCTTTGTAAATTATAGAGTGTGGTCTAGACCTACTCTATCTGTAAAGTGTCTTGAGATAACTTTTGTTATGATTTCATACTATAAATAAAATTGAATTGAATGAGATCATTTGTTGCTAATAACATTTTATTCAAAAACAAAATCAAAACATACAGTATGCATGTCACAAACAGCAGATTACTTACAGTAAGGCTTAAGAAGAACATGTTTGGCACAGTTAAAAGCCAACAAGAGTGTTTTTTTAAGGTGAAGTTAGAAAGACTATCAATCAATAGATAGTCAATAGACAGAGCCTGTTAACTTTCTCCAGGTCAAACACAGAAAATTGTTAAGAGTCAGGAAATAATGCAGGACTGCCTGATTTAAAAACTACTTGACAAGACAAAATAAAGCAGATGCTTTTTATGCTTTGGACTAAATAATATAACTTTGGGTTTATTCTCATTCTGCTGTAAAAATGTTTCAGCCAACCGGGCTCCTGGAGATGATAATAATTGGTTAGTTTACTGTAATTATCAGGCTCCAAAGGTACATACTGTAGGTAAATCTGTACATGGACCTGCCAATTCTTGTTTCCACAAGATAATATGTTGTGCACAACTACTATAATAAATAAATGAAGGGAAAGGACCGAATCAGAGGGAGGCACTGGTGAAATCACAGTAATAAACAGCATAATATAATTATATTGTGATAACATTTTGACTTCTACACTAATGAGCTATCACACTATTTAGGAGAAGAGAAGTTAAGCTGGACAGGCTTCATAGCTACAGACTGTTTAGATTCAATGTTTCACCTGTTCAACATGTCTGGACTGTGGGAGGAAGGAAGGAAACCCACACGGACATGGGAGAGATCGTGACTGTACTGTAAGTCAACACAACCACATGCAAACACATGCTGCTGAACACAGAAAGACCCCCGCTGGTTTGAAACCAGAACATTCCTGCAGTAAAACCGCAGTGCTGAACACTGAGTCAACCATGACGATGTGGATGTAAATATAGGAGAGGACATGTTAGATTGACGTGAAGGGGGCTGGGCAGGGATTTGCCTTCTTCTAGTTTTTTTTTCATCTCATTCATCTGTTCTCCATCAAACCCTCCTTGTTTTGAGAGAGTAATTGTTGTGTTCTGAACAACCTTATTTAAGTTTTTTTTGGTATCCTGGTGATCAATGAACAATCTTTTTCACCATCTCTCTTCGGGTTGACCTCTGGTCCAAGAAGGTGAACCTGCTCTTCTTTCAGGAATTCCCATCTCTCTTAAAGTCATTCAGTGCTTTGTGCTTCTGCTGACATAAGTGTTTCCTGGGAGGGTTTTTGAAGGTGCTGAGACCTTTACTGGTTTGCCTCACATTTTCTTCTCACAGCATGATGTTCTGAGAGGTTGGGTATTGTTTGCAAAAAAAAGTCTGTCTATGTGCCTGCAAGCTTGTGTGTGTGGCATGCACTCTCACCATGATCCTGCATCACTTTGAGTTGTATAATGGCTGCTGCTGCTGCTTGCAGCTAGTGTGTCCACTTTTATTTCTTGGGCTTTTGGTTGGAAGGCAGAAATATTGTAGTGGCTTGTCCCACCCTAACTTGTTTTAACCAAGTGTTATACTTGGAGAGTTAGGGAATTCTTTCACCATATTCAAACAACTGAATGCAGAGTTGCTCTGTGGATGGCAGTGACATTCAGTCGATACTGTAAACTGTCCAAAATGACATCTCAACAGCTACTAAATGGATTGACATGTGGTATGGTTCCCAGAAGATGAATTCTAATGACTTTGGTAATCCCCTGACCTTTTATGTAGCCCTGCCAACAGGTCAAAGTTTTCACTTATTCAAATATTTCAAAATGGATTGTGTGGATTGACACACAGTTTGGTGCACACATTACAATGACTTTTCACATTGCACCATCATTAGCTCCATTTTTTAAGTTTTCCAGTAGGCTACTTTGGTTTATGACCAAACCTGCAAAAATGATAACACTACATCATCAACATCAGGCTCATTTGTACTTTGTGCTCAGTGCTACTTACCAAATGTTAGCATGCTAATGTGCTAAACTAAAATGGTGAACATGGTAAACATTATGCTGGCTGAATCAGCATGTTAGCATTGTCACTGTGACTATGTTAGCTTGTTGATGTTAGCATTTAGCTCAAAGAACAGCCTCATTGAGCTGCTAGCTTGACTCAGGCCACGTCCACATGTACCAAAACGATCTTTTTTTTACCCGTCTTCCCTGTATTCATTTCAAGAATAGTTGCGTCCAAATGAAACCATTTGTAAATTACTCAACACGCTACTTCATATTCCAGGTCTATAGGTGGCGCTGTTTCTGCTACAGAAATTCACCAAAACACGGAGAAGAAGAGAATAGTTAACTTCCACTTCCCATCATAACATGACTAGCTAGACTAACGTTCTCTTAATACATCCATGAACAATAGTTACGTTATTGTAACTCCAGATTCTATGAGTATAGGCGTAGCCCTCTAAGCCACGCTATGGGTTTGGGTGGGGGGGGGGACCCCAGGCAGTACACATGCAGCGGCACATATCATGATTGTAGGCGTGCATGGTAGTGAGAGAGGATGTGTGATAGTGACAAAAATATATACATATGTACATAATATATATAGGCTACATATAGGCTACACATATATGTGAGACGCCACTCTCCTCCCGGGACCCGGGAGCAGACAGAACACACATACGACGGGGCATCATTCGTCGTTGAGTGAGGATAGGACCGAGTGGGTCAGAGAGGGCTTGGACATATCCCGCAAATAGAAACGGATGAAAGGGCATGGGGATATGGGGTGCCGAATGTAAAAGTTCGGTTACAATTTTTTAGCTGATACATTTTCAACATTTAGCTCACTTTCCTCACATTTAGCGCATTTTCCTCACATTTGAGACAGAAATTATATATATATATCTAAATGTTATATCTAAATCTAAATGTTAAATATATATCTAAATGTTAAATGTTAAATCTAAATGTTAAATTTATATCTAATTGTTATATCTAAATCTAAATGTTAAATTCATATCTAAATGTTAAATGTTAAATCTAAATGTTATATCTAAATCTAAATGTTAAATTCATATCTAAATGTTATATCTAAATCTAAATGTTATATCTAAATCTAAATGTTAAATTTATATCTAAATGTTATATCTAAATCTAAATGTTAAATTCATATCTAAATGTTAAATGTTAAATCTAAATGTTATATCTAAATCTAAATGTAAAATGTATATCTAAATGTTATATCTAAATCTAAATGTTAAATTCATATCTAAATGTTAAATGTTAAATCTAAATATTATATCTAAATCTAAATCTTAAATATATATCTAAATATTATATCTAAACCTAAATCTTAAATATATATCTAAATGTTAAATGTTAAATCTAAATGTTATATCTAAATGTGTCGCCAAGTGTAAAGCTAAATATTTAGAAAATATTCAAATCCCCAAGGAAACCACGCCCACTGCAGTGGCTTCAAATCACGCTGCACCGCAATTTTCAGTCAACACCTGTTGGTACAGTAAATACTGACTACAGTATTTTAAAAAAAAAGTTACTGGATTAAAACACATTTCGGTCAGTATTTTGTATTATTGACTTATATCACAGAAATGTCTTAATATTTGTGTGTACTATAATGTCGTTGTTTTGTTTGACTCATATCTCCTTGTGTGTTTAACGTTAGTTTGACTCATCCTTCACAAGCAATCAAGCTCACACACTGCAGCCGACATGTCATCTGAACAGGCCTCGCAGCACTGTAACTAGCTAAGTTAGCTAGGTGTCGCAATGCGAGACTGAACAGCAGTAGGCCTGTCACACTATAGCCACATATAAGTAGTTTTCAATACTTTGGTTACATTACCGTATTTTATTAACCTGAATTATGTTGCTATATTAGCTTGCGAAGGAGCTATCCGTTACTAACGCTAATTTATCTCAAAAAGCAGAAACGTTAGCTAACTACTGCCAAGATATGATTTCACTAGAGACCAGAGAGGTGTTGTAAGACTCGTCAAGTGTTGTCATGTGTTTACATTGTCTTACAATGAAACCATATCTTGGCAGTAACATTAGTTAGCTACTGCTTTTTGACATAAATTAGCTAGCTAACGTTAGCATTAGCAACGGATAGCTACTTTGCAAGCCAATAAAATATAGCCTTGGCAAACAGAATTAAGGTTAATAAAACACGATAACTAGCTATGTAACCAGTATTACAAACTTCTTACAAGTGGCTGGATTGTGACATTTTAGTTGTGTTCAGATGAATATGTTGGATGCATAGCTGGACTTTATCCATGCTGGGCTAATGTTAGATTGCTTGGGAAGGATGACGTTAGTCACACACGGAGATACGTAATTCAAACAACGGTATTGTGATTAACACAACTATTAAGGCATGTCTGTAATATACCGGTCGGTCAATAATATAAAATACTGTAGATCAGTGCTTTCCAACCCTTCTGGTCTGAGGTTCCCCCACAGCCCTGTCATATAAACTCACATACCCCGCCCTATCAATTCCCAATGTGTTCACACTATTTATCATGTAAACATTTAGGTTGGTTTGGTCAGAAATTCTACTAACTAGACCTTTTACTTGTACCTTTTACCTTTAAGTGTGGTTAATGTTTCAAAAGTCATACATTATTTTTAGCTAATCATTTCAACTGTTAGCTAAGTCAGTAGGCCACTTTTAGCTATTTTTTTCTACCATTGATTACTTCGCTATATGTTTTAACATATGTGTTGAGCTGTTTTAGCTGATATATTGTTTTAAATCAATCATAATTCAATTATTATTTTAATTAGTTAAGCTGCTCCACAATCTTTCCAAGTACCCACTGGCTACAGCAGAGATACCCCTTGCTGGGGCATCACTGGGTGCAGCGCGATTTGAAGCCACTGCAGTGGGCGTGGTTTCCTTGGGGATTTGAATATTTTCTAAATATTTAGCTTTACACTTGACGACACATTTAGATATAACATTTAGATTTAAGATTTAGATATATATTTAAGATTTAGATTTAGATATAATATTTAGATATATATTTAAGATTTAGATTTAGAAATAATATTTAGATTTAACATTTAACATTTAGATATAAATTTAACATTTAGATTTAGATATAACATTTAGATATATATTTAACATTTAGATTTAACATTTAGATTTAGATATAACATTCAGATTTAACATTTAGATATATATTTAACATTTAGATTTAGATATAACATTTAGATTTAACATTTAACATTTAGATATATATTTAACATTCAGATTTAGATTTAACATTTAGATTTAGATATAACATTTAGATTTAACATTTAGATATATATTTAACATTTAGATTTAGATTTAACATTTAGATATAACATTTAACATTAAGATATTATATATATATATATATATATATATATATATAATTTCTGTCTCAAATGTGAGGAAAATGCGCTAAATGTGAGGAAAGTGAGGTAAATGTTGAAAATGTATCAGCTAAAAAATTGTAACCGAAGAGGCCGCTGCGCAGATGTCGGCTACTGACATGCCTCTGAACAGAGCTGTTGATGCCGATAGTGCCCTTGTAGAATGTGCCCGGATGCCCTGGGGGGGCTCCGCCCCCTCCGTGTTATAGGCCTGGGTGATAGCCCGTACTGTGATAATGCACGCACCGGGCCCAATCGGTGGGAAACCTCCTCCACGTCGTTGTTATGAGGCGGGGGGAAAAAACCCTTGACCGAAAGGAATTTGTTAAAATTTTCGGTGTGAAAGAAGGGTTAGGCTGTAGGGTGGCTGCGCTCCCATCCCCTCTAATGGAGAGGCAGGATGGCGAAACTGACAGCGCGCATAAGTCGCTCACTCGCTTGGCTGACGTCATGGGAAGGAGAAGCGCCGTTTTTAGAGACAGCAACCTGAGAGGGGCTTGTGCCAAGGGCTCGAAAGGAGGCTTCCCCAGAGCTCGAAGCACCAGGGCCAGATCCCATTGGGGTGTAAGAGAGCGCACGGCGGGTTTCTGTCGTCTGACCCCTTTCAAAAAACGATTTACTAGGGGATGCGCAAAAGCCGTTCTCTCTCCATAGCCTTCATGGCAGGATGAAATGGCCGCTGCGTAGGCTTTGACTGTGGACGGAGCCAAGTCGTTATCTACCAATGTTTGGAGATAAGTCAACACGAGAGGCAGGGGACACGATATAGGGTCTGTTTCCCTCTCCGTGCACCAGCGCTGGAAAGTGGACCAACGCGTCGCGTAACATGCTGTTGTAGAGGGGGCTCTCGCACTCTGAATAGTGCGCACTACGGCAGGAGGCAAGCCTAACCTCTGCAAGCGTTCCCGTTCAGCAGCCAGCCCCACAGTCACTGGGTTATCACCAGGGGGTGGGATATCGCACCGTCCAGCTGTGACAGGGCGTCCTCGCGCCACGGCAATTGCCAGGGGGAACCCGCCAGCAGCTGGAACAGCGTCGGGAACCAGGATGCGCTCGTGCGCTCCGCTGCCACCAGGATGACCGACAGATTCTCCTCCTGGATGCGTTCCAGGAGACGAGGGATCAGAGGGACCGGGTGAAAAGCGTATAGGAGGGTTCTGGGCCAGGGATGGATGGTGCTCAAGGAAAACCACAGAGCGCACTGTGTGTTTTCTCGTGAGGCAAACAGATCCACCTCCGCTTCCCCGAACCTGCTCCACAGCTTCTGAACGATAGTGGGATTCAATTTCCACTCGTTGTGAGCGGGCCCTCCCCTCGACATCAGGTCTGCCGCCCGGTTTAGTATCCCAGGGATGTAAACAGCTTTGAGGGACAGCAGATGATTGTGTGCCCACAGCAGAAGGCTCCTGGCTATTTCCAATAGCCGGGCTGAATGCTGCTGCTGTAACATTGTCTGTTTGTACGACAACATGCCTCCCCGCTACCACTGGGGCGAAGTGCTTTAAAACCTTCAGCACCGTGGACAGCTCCAGGCAGTTTATGTGTGGGAGAGGGGGAGGTGGCCATTCCCCTCCCACCACCTGTGATTCGCACATCCCTCCCCAGCCAGTGAGGGACGCATCCTTGTACACTGTCACGTATGACGTCACCTTGCCCAGGGGAACCCCAGCTGACAAGGTCCGGGGGTTCCCCCAATATGACAGGTCTGACTGTAGAGAAGGAGGGATGGTCAGTATTCGCCACTTGTGGCGTATGGGGTCGACGCGCTGATGGAGGAACCACCTCTGGATTTTTCTCATGTGGAGAAGCCCCAGGGGTACTACCATGTAGCCCGCGGACATCATGCCCAGAAGGCGCATGACGGACAGCGCTGACACCTTTGCGCGTGGCGCGCGACAGGAGAGAGATCAGCGCGTCTTGCCTTGGCATTGACAGCCTGGCCCTCATAACAATCGAGTTTAGCACTACACCCAGATAAACTATCGATTGTGTGGGAACCAATGAGCTTTTCTGCCAGTTTATGGCGAAACCCAGTGTCTGCAGGTGCTGCAGAACTGCCACAGTGTGCAGCGCCGCCGTTTCCCGAGAGGGAGCCAGGATGAGCAAATCGTCCAGATAAAACAGGACTCTGACGCCTTTTTTCCGCAACGGCTGAAGTGCCGTCTCCATGCACTTGTGCGGGTGGGCCAGTGAGTAACCGAACGGTAGTCGGTTGTACTGGAAATGAGCCCCTTGGAAAAAGAAGCGCAGGAATTACCTGTGCCTGGGAATGATTTGGATGTGAAAGCATGCGTCTTTCAGATCCACAGATGTAAACCATTCTTGGTGGCGCACGCATTCCAACACATAGGAATAGACGCTCCATGACACACCGATTGAACTGGGACAGGTCGAGGATGGGGCGTAACCCGCCTGACTTTTTTGGAGAGAGAAAGTAGCGGGAGTAAAATCCCTTGTTCTCCTCCCCCGGAGGAACGCGGGAAATTGCTCCTTTTGACAGCAGTTCCCGTAGTTCTGACGTCATGGCATCTGATTCTGCCTGGGATGACATAGTTGTCTCCAACACGCCCGCAAAGCGAGGCGGGGGGAGGCGAACTGGAGTGTGTAGCCCCGCGATATCAGTTTTGACATCCACGAGTCCATGTGTGTCAGCCTGATCCATGCTGCGCTGTGCTCTGAGAGCAGGCGTGCGCATGTCTGTGTGTTGTTCACAGACATAGCTAGCAAGAAGCGCAGAGCCCGTCCTGCTGCTGGGCGAGACATGAGTAGATCGTGTCGCCCAGCCCATGGTAGGGCCCTGTCGAAAGGGTGGCGGGTCATTGTCATCCTCATCCCGCGGGCGCTAATTGTAGCGGGTGGGCGTTTGCTCCCGCTGTCTGCATAGTGAGAGAGAGGTGGAGCTCCGCGAGCAGCGTGTTTCCAGCTCTCAACCGTATGGGGACAGACGTTCCCCGCGCCCCGACGCCGCATGTTTGTTGGGTGGCTCGGGGGGTGGGGAACGTCTGTCCCCATACGGTTGAGAGCTGGAAACTGGAAGCCTGCCGGTCATGTGGGGCCCTGCGCAGGGGGGCCGGGCGGAGGAGCGGAGCTCGAAGCCTGGGAAAACGCAGCCGCAGCAGAGGCTTCGTTTCATGACTGTTGTCATGGCAATGGCGCTGCTGTGGAGGAGCCGCCTTCCAAGAGCCGAGCATTCGAAATCATTCCTCTCGGTGCAAATGGGATGTGACTGTCTGTAGGCGGGGCCCAAATAGTCCATCAGGAGCTATGGGGCCGTACAGAAGCTCGCATCTGATGTCAGTGGGTAGCTGTGTCATGTGGAGCCAGATGTTTCGCTGGGCCACAGTCTGCCACGCCATGACTCTGGACAACGCCACCGTAGACAGCGTGGTCAGGGTGACGATCGCGGTCATAGCTTTGCCAATCTCCGTGGCTAGCTCTGGATGAAAGAGCTCCCGGAGTAAAGGCCATGGCGGAGACGACGGAGGCTAGCAAAGCTATATTGTTCTGTGCCGCGAGACCCTGGGCCGCACACTGGTGTGACCGGTCAGTGACCTGAGCACATACCTGATCCTGGGGCGAAGGCGGCGTAGGCTTCCGGTGGCCGAAAGAAGTGGCCTTCGGAAGCAGGATGGACGCCAGGCTCTGCTCCAGGGCGTTATCCGAGGGAATCGAGCCATCGGACTCGTGCTCGTCAACAAAGCCTTCCTCTGGCGGATCCAGGGTGTTGACGAATTGCCGTCTGTCTGCCCAGCTGCCATCCCCTTCCCCGCTAGCCTGACACTCCAGAAAAGCTTCTGCCCGCCGGTTAAGCTCTTTAGATGGCAGGCGGATGCAGAACTGGCAGGAGGCGTAAGTGGCGCCAAGGCAGGTCTCACAGCGGGGATGGAGGTCCGGCGGCAGGATGCAGCCGGTCCAGCAGGTGGGGCAGAGGCAAACACCGCTGGAAGTCGAGCTTGTCTTCATACTGCTAGCTTGAAGAAAAAGTGGGAGCAGAGCAACGGGTCCGCTCTGTTTATATACAGTATTTGCGGACGTAGTTGAAACCCGAGCGGTACGCAAGAGCGGGAAAGAAAATCTTCACGACTGCGCATGCGCGAAGGGATAAACCCATAGCGTGGCTTAGAGGGCGAAGCCTATACGAAATAGAACAAGCTATAATAACTTTTACCACTGCTCATGTTTTCTTGCAGTAGCTTTTCTACAATAAGCCATGGTAAAAGTTACTATAATCCTTTCAAGGAGTTGATAAGCAGACAGATTAGCTAGCTAGCTAGCTTCCACTTTATAAACAGCTAACCATAGCAGCTAACGTTAACGTTATGTCACTGCTGTAGTGGTCAGCTACTTTAGCGATGTTTAACGTTAGCTACATAACATTAGCAAAATATATCTTGTGTAGAATCCAGGACCGGCAGAGCAGAGGGAAGTGTCAGGGAGCAGAGACAAACTATTTAGCTAGATGAAGTGAGCTGGTTTGACCATTGAGATGGGATATGCTCGCTTAGCTTCACCGCAGTGAGTGAAGTCGTGTGTGGCCGTGCACTAGAGGTCGAGGGGTGTGGCGATGACATCATCGATACGGACGTATTCGTATTCGCCATCCAAACAAAGCCAAAAGAGAGCCGTTTTCGAATTTTTTCACCCTGAGACCAGGTTCCAAAAAAGTGCGTTTTCAGGCAGTACGTTTACAGAATTCGTTTGGACGGTCGGCCCAAACGATGCAAAACGTGCGTTTGCATCAAAAAGCGTCTCCGTGTGGATGGCCCCTCAGTCTCAGTGCAAATATAAATACTGCTTTAAATTCTTTAAGTTTAGCACAGGCGACAGTCAAATTCAGCTTTATATACATTGTAAAGTTACATATCTGTATACCTAAAGTGCAAAGGTACCAACTGTAGGTTTAATATGAGTCAGACAACCAACATTGAGTTGGTTGATTTATGAAAATCCTTCCTTTTTTATCAGCTTTAGCCAAGGGGTCAACACACATGCAGTAATGTGTTTAGAGAACAGTGGAGAGGAAATAGATTCCTCATTTCCAAGTTGAAATCAAACCCCCACTGTGAAAAATAGTGTGTCTAAATGCTAATCCCCATGCTCTAAAAAAGACCAGCACATGGACTTTTAAACAACCTTCCCAGAAGAAAGTAAACACACTTATTTGATTAAATGACACCATGCTGACTCACTAGTACATTAGCAGCAACTGAGAAGTTTTTGTATAAAATGATGGTAATTTTCACACAATACCAATAAATCTGCGTTTTGTCTTTCAAATGATTCATCCTGTAAGACTTTGGGACTTTATTGTTCCCTGGTTTGACTCACAAGCTTGCTCATTATTGGATTGTTGCCACCTGATTTCCCTTTGTCTACAAGCAGCTGTTTTCCCAAAACTGAGCATGTGTGACTGCACTTGAACGCATAATTGTTTGCATATAAATGATGAAGATGGACAATTTTGCCTAGGCAATTACTACATTTTAATACATTTATGCAAACGTGTCAGTTCTCTCCCACATCTATTCATATCAAACACAATATCTACGCCATTTATTCTTTGCCATAAAATCTCATTCAAATGTAGTGTCTCATTACATTTTTTATTTTATTATGTTTTACAGATAGCACAGTAAGATGTAAACAGGCAGGAGAAAATATTTGACACTCACACAGACGCGTAGCTTATGTCATGGTAAACGGTTTTTGTAATGGAAAAAAGCGATCAAGGAGCACTTCTTAAAGGTCCCATGGCATGAAAATGTCACTTTATGAGGTTTTTTAAACATTAATACGAGTTCCCCTAGCCTGCTTATGGTCCCCCAGTGGCTAGAAATGGCGATAGATGTAAACCAAACCCTGGGTATCCTGCTCTGCCTTTGAGAAAATGAAAGCTCAGATGGGCCGATCTGGAATCTCCTCTTTATGACGTCATAAGGAGGAAGGTTACCTCCCCTTTCTCTGCTTTGCCCGCCCAGAGAATTTGGCCCACCCATGAGAAAGAGAGAGACATCATGGCTTGAAAACAAGCGAAGCATGGCAGTTGGTCAAGGCCACACCCCCTTCCTCCATCTTGCCCCCCCTCTCTCCTCCTCAATAGCATTTAAAGCTACAGACACAGAAATGGAACATCCTAAGGAAAGCTCATTGTGGGACTGGCTCTAGTGGCTGCAATTCTGCACCAAGGCTGAATTTCGGGAAATAGACTTCAGATACAGTATTAGGGGACCACTAACTGTATGTACACACCGCCGCCGACTTGAGCTGCAAAGAAGCTCTGGCAAGGACGCTTGTCAAAAAGTACGGGGAAGCTGTTTGATGCTTTGGCCGCTCTGATGTAGTAACATTCTATGTTCGATCATGGAAAAAGCACAAGCAGCCACTGCACGGCCAATACATTGACACTAGAAACCTTTTATAAATTACATATATAATGACATAATTTGTATTGGTTGTTGGTCGCAGCGGTGTCTGTTAGCAGTTAACTCGCTCGTTAGCCGCTGAACCGCAGCAGAATGCAGGCAGAGCGAGCAGCCGCCAGCTGTTGATCCGTGCAGGACTTCACCGGGAGCGGACTGTTTAGAGACGATGTGACCGGCAGGTAAAGTTAACTGGTCCCTATACGCAAATATCATAAATGATAGGGAACCCAGCAACGGCGATAATGAGCTTTTCCTCCTTTTTCTCGGAACTAATGTTTTGGTAGGAACGAAAGTTTACATCGTATGTTTCTCTGGAATCAGCCAGCGCAAAGGACGTCTATATTCCGATTGGTTGCCGCTGCTTGCCGCTGAACCGCGTCATAGCTCATTACCATAAAGTTGACCTACTTTCAACTTTGTGATTGACGCTCTGGTATAGCTTTTGCATAAAGAGATTCATTTTTAAAAAGCAGGAAGGAGCTTCCCTTTTCGCTGTTTGTCATCTCTGTTTATTAAAATGAAAAATCTGTGGTGTTTTGAAGTTCAGCAAGTTGTCAAAACAGACTCAATTCTTATTCTGTTATTTTATAAGGCCACTGAGTTACGTAAGTCAAAGTGATCCTTTACTAGGTTTATTTGTCTGAGCCAAATAAATATTAGAAAGTTTTGAAACAGAGGTGAATAATTCAGCTTTTAAAAAGTCCATTATGTATTCATGACTTATCAATTCATCAATCTTGACATTTCTCACAAATGAATACTCTCCTTTTGTAATGCCCACCCATACACAGCAAAAAAATAAGCCAACCAAAAAGAATTTGATGATTAAATTGATCATAATGACCCTTCTTCCTTCTAGTAATAGACTCCAAAATGTGGAAATGAATTGAAAGGTAGGGAACTAAACTCGAAACAGCTGATTTTTGGAACACAAAACACAATGTTGTCCTGTACATCTTTAGATTATTTGGATGAGACACCTCTGACAGGAGGATCAACTACAAAAGCATAGGCAACAAATCTGAAGGCAGCAACAAAAGGGGAAGCACTTTAAAGGGAGCAGAGTCAAATATTTAAATATTTTCCCTCACAGAAACACATCCCAGTGTTCTGCCTCTTGCCTTGGCAACCTTGGAGTTTGTCTCGCGATGTAAAGCATTGCAGATGAAGTCACCAGCCTCTATAACTTTGGCAAGGTTCACACCCTGCAAAGAAAAATATTGTAGCATCAGGTAAAATGTAGTCTATATTGACGATGTTTCATTTCCAGGATTGTTCAGGTGCCTCCAAAAATTCCGCTGGATGTCCCTCTTTTTAGGCCGGATGTCCGTCGACTTCTGCTTTCTTTGTGTTGGCATTCTAAACTCCGGTCGATTTATGAGGACTACGGTTAACTGCTCCTCAGATCTCTGCAGGGTAAATCCAGACAGCTAGCTAGACTATCTGTCTAATCTGAGTTTTCTGTTGCACGACTAAAACAACTTTGAACGTACACATGTTCTACCCAAAGAAGTTCCTTCCAGAGGCACCGTTGCTCCGTCCGGCACTTAGCACCGCCCAAGACGATTGTGATTGGTTTAAAGAAATGCCAGTAAACCAGAGCACGTTTTTCTCCCATCCCAGAATGCTGTGTGGACTAATGCGAGACTAGTTCAAATGCAATGTCTACAAGGTGATTTTGTTTTAAGATGAACAAAAAGTGTCAACTTAACGGCAGGCATGAATTTAATGGGAAGTGTGCAACAGGTGATAGAAAACTAAAGTGCAGTAAACATATCTCTCCAGCAGGGGTAGGGATTGTTAAATAAATTGTCCCTGAGACTGGGCATGCAACACTATAGGCTTGTGCAAGTTGTGTAAAACCACTGATATTATAAATAAACATTTACAGAGTCGTATGTTTGCAGAGCAATCTGCTTATGTAAATGAGTTCTAAAAGATTGTTGAGTTTGGTTGATCTGTTGGGATTATAGACACATAAAATACAAAGTGCACTGTGAAGACACACTTACAGTTTCAATGCCCATGCCATGGAGCATGTAGAGAACATCCTCTGTTGAAACATTGCCAGATGAACCCTGAGCGTATGGGCAACCTCCCAGGCCAGCTACTGCAGAATCCACCACACAGACCCCCATCTGCAAAGGACACACAACAGAGACATTCAGCGCCTCCACACAAGCTTCACCTCAGGTTAAAATCCAGGAACAAAGATCTTTGTTCTGTTGGATTGTTCTGCCCGCTGCAGCGCACCTTGCCAGGGCTGCGGTCGTGTTTTACAGCTGTTTAGGAGAACTGTGGGCTTATGTCCTGAGGATGAGTGGGCACAGAATGTCCCACCATATGGCTTAGTCATCCTCTTTGTCAGCTTAAACCACTAGTACCACATAATTATGGCCCTGTTCGTACGAGAGGAACATTATAAATACTGAACAGAATATTTCATATGTTTCTGATTCTTTGGGTTACTCATGTTTTACAGCACTACTCTGCCGTTAACCATGGGGATTCACTTTCTTGCCACATTGAGAAGACATTTTTTTCCTCGGCTGGACGGTGTCCTTTTACACAGTGCCAACAATACAGAAATTCATTATTACACAAACGTGCAGTTGCTACATATAATCATTAAATTCATAAATTATTTTATTGATGGTGCCTGCAAGAGATTACTTTTAAGGCTATTTACTTTGTTTGGCTCATTGGCTGCTTACAATCAACTTAATTGTTATATTTTGTGGGAAATGCTTGTTGTTCTTTCTTACTGCCAACAATTCCTAGTGTCCTCTATATGAAAAAATAATGATGCGTTTTCAGTTGTTTTTTCTGGCTTAGGAAATAATAGTGTATTGATTTTTTTTTTTATGTTAATGCCACAAGAGTTAATTCATATAGATATCATTTCTCTGAATGCACATATTACATAAAGAGACAAAACTGCAGTTCTTGCAATTTAAGTATAACCTAACCACGAGTGTAACCTTTGTTTTCACACCGAAAAAAATTACAAGGCCAGACCTTCAGTTTTTCAGTAGTTTCATTATGGACTAAGGTCTCGGGATGTTTTCCACATGTCCCTGGGATCGTCATGAGAATATTAAAGATGTTTTCCAGCTTCCGTGGCAGAGCCAGATGTCAGAGGAACCCACAGTGAGGCAAAATGAACATACTGATCCTTTCAGTGGCATTGGGTCATGAAGTACTTTCACCCCATGGAGCCAAACCAAGCGAGCTAAATTAAAAGAATCTCTATTGGCTTTTTTTGAACAATGCTGCTAATTGGCTGCTTTTCCTCCAGACAAGAGCCTACTTCTTTCAGGGCCCGTCTGAGCCAGCCGTAATTGCTGTTTGTGTTGGCAAAGGAAGAGGAGGAGGTGGGGTAGAAGTAGGAGGAGATCTACTCCGGTGTGTGCAGTGCACAAGATTTCCAGACCTTGGATAAAGCCAGAGCAGGATATTGTACTAGGCAGATTTTTTTTGTAGTATAAACACAGAGTTGTAATCTAGCATGCCAATCCTCTCGCTTTCAGCTGCTAACCGTGTAAGGCCAGGGGTCCTTCGCATACTGTTTCGGAGAGGAACAAAACGGACCCTTCAGCAGCGTGCCCTGTTCCTCTGGACACTAATCGCGCAGGAATTGGTGGTCAGCAGCTCGAGTTTGCCAATGCTCAGTTAGGTTCACACTGCCCAGAAACCAGATGTGCACCCAGTGTTAAAAAGCCATATTCAGTGAGCTGTGGCCATATAAAAACAATACATTCCTGGGTAAAGACACAGTGCATTTTCAAACTTGCATGCTTTGGGATAAGCTTGTTGACATTCTATACTATGAGTGGACGAGGCTGAAGATGGACATGCTCCCATTTTGGTTTTATAACTGCGTCAGAGAGAGAGAAAGAGAGAGCGTGCATTCACTGAAGGATATGAAGCAGTGATGCTTTACCCACTGCTACATAAACTGGGAAGCTGAAAGAAACCATTACAGATCCACTGTTGACACATATATCACCTCTTTCCAGAAACGCATAAATAAGCTTGCCACTGGATATTAAGGGACAGCTAGGAGATAGACAAAACAAACATATAAAGAATAAATAAATGACATTTTTGCTTCATGATTTATTTGAGGATAAAACATTCTGAACTATATAATCACCTCATTAACCTCTACATGGATTACTGGGCTCCATGAATGCAGAACAACCATTAACCATGACAATCAGTCTTAATAATACAGAACTCATTCTGATCCTAATCTAAGATCCTGGTGTTTTAAAATGATTCAATTTAATGTCTTTATGTTCAGGTGGAAGCTATGTGGTCAGTAACAGGTAAAGAACACTATCAAATCAAACCATATTTAACTTTGTTACACCCAAAACAAGGAAATTAATTTGGTCGGAGCAGCCACGAAGACCGAAAAATAAAATTGACAGAGACAATCCATAAAACATATAGTACAATGCTGAATGCACCTGTTGCACTTATTCTTATTGACCAAGTCTTAGGCGTGGTAAAGATATCATTAGAAGATTATATATAATATTTAACAATAATATTACAACTGTGAACCTGCTTTAGTGTTTTATTTCACTAAAGATTATACTTTGGTTCTTCTTTGTGATGTTTGGTCTTGTTGGTTATTATAAGGTCCTGAATGTCGAATTCATATTTTCTTTTAATGTATTACATCAACCTACCCGGGAGCTGCAGATGAAAATTAGACTTAAGGTCAATTCTGACACATCTACATCATATTAATGTTTATTAATTTGTGTTGTCCCAGATATATGAATGAATAAAGTGGACAACATCTGACAATGATAATGTATGGAAATACAACATAAAGTTGTACTGAAAGTATCAAACATTTCCAGTAGATCTTTGAGTGTTCCTAAAACAAAGTTATTGACCTCGAAGAGCCCATAATGGTCCAACAGTGCCTCATGGCCAGAGACAAAAGAAAATACTGAAGATAAATGTTATTGTTAGTGGAGAGCTCAAGTGTGACTGTGAGCACAAACAGGTTATACTGTACTCCCCAGCTGCAGCTGTACACAATACACCAAAATTGCGGGTAAGAATAAATAATTTTCCTTGCCAAGCCTGTGAAATCTAAGTACATACGTTGTCATTGTGTGACCTGCCAGGAGTAGGTTTCTAACAAAGCCCCCCCAGACCTCCTGAGAAAGAAAAAAAGGTACAAAGACTGAGGAATGTCTTTATCAAGAACAAAAGAGGTGACTCAGGGCTGACAGCGCTGGGGGAATTCGTTTCTTTCCCAGTTGGTGGTGTGGACTTCTGGCAAACAGTAATAAAAACTATGATCAAATCTTTCATTTCCATCTTGTTTATGGGTAGGCAAAACATCCTTGGCTGCTATTATTTTCTGTGGCCACGGGGCAGCTGTGATGAATCATTTTAAATATGATCAACAGAGGAATTTAACCGTCCCTCTGCGCTTTTTCACTCTGCCATTCAAAATCAAGGCTTACTTTAAAGATATTTGTGACTTTACACACAAACACTGTTGAGTTTTTCTTCAGCACAATATTGCAGGGTTATAAATAGCACTGTATAGATAATCAAGAGAAAAGCATCAATATTAGAGTAGGCCTTAATCAAGGTTAATCAAGGTTATTTCTTCCATTCTTCCTAAAGGCTTTACTGTGATTTGTGTCATGTTTTTAAGGTTATATTAAAAAATGTGCTGGTGCAGTAAATATTTGTCTGTAAACTCAGTTAATCTTTTTTACACACCAGTTACAAGGCAAGCATCTGCTATCTCAAGTTATAATACTATGAACTGCCATGTATTCATTCTTAATAATTTTCATCAATAATGTTATTAAAGCAAATATGTATTTATATATGATACAGTAAGCATGCAAACAAATGTATACTACTGTATACAGGATTATATTTAGTAGACAGTAATGCAGTAAGAAGTAATAACTGGCCTACTTTAAATATAATATAAAATTAATGTGTGTAATATGTGAAAAATACCAGCTACATATGTGGTAACAACTGTAATTATTGTATTTATTAGTATTAATATTGAGTTGTTTTATCTTTGGTGGGAGCTTAACTCTTGTTAATTAAAAGTTTCCAGGTCTCAAAACAAGGTCTTTGTTATTCTTGGGGTGACACTGTAAATTAATGACATTACCACAGTAATGATGCAGTAATTTACGCAAACTAAAAATCATAAAGCATAATAATTATCTTCTGCAGACCAGATATTTACAAGTGCTATCAAAGTTTCTTGGGTTGAATTGGGACTGCAGCTGCGGTGCTATTTATCACGTGCTCAGCAGCGAGCGAATGAAAGGATCATTTTCCACTGGCCTTTAAGCACAGCATTGTCAGAGAGTTCAACAGCCAAGCGACAGATGAGTTAGGAGCCCCCCAGGGCCCTTCTATCCACCTAGCTCTCAGTTGCTTTGTCCAACAGACACTGAATAGGTGAGCCTTTGTGCTGACCCACTCACATCTGTTGACCCACCCAGCCCCCAATGAGCTTCCTCTTCTGCAATGACAATGTGCTCCAGAGAACTGATACAGCCATATCTGGGTTACCTTGTTTTATGTCTGGATTTATGTCAGTTTTAAACTCGCTATGGGCAAAAGCGCTGGAAAAAAAACACCAACGAGAGCTCTTCCACATGGATTTACAACCTAATTACATGTTTGTGACCTGTATGGAAACAAAGTACTGTATATTACTATAATAGTCAATTATTATTTTTTTCTTCACTACAATACATGTGCACTGTGATGGAAGGGCCCGCTGGAAATATCTTATGTTCATTAAGATTCTGGGATTTTTTCTTCAGTGGGCAGTTTGTGAATCATCTTGCTTTGTGGGGAGGCTTAGATCACGTTTCTTAATGCCCCTCTTCCTTGTTGACTGATGGTTCCTGCTTTTCTGTGTGTCCCATTGTAACCTACACATTTGTTTTGTGCTGTCTCAATACTCCCCAAAACAGAGGATACATTCATAATGTTGTAAAGTGACACATTGTTTTTAAAGCTCAGGGCAGATTCAAGTTTACAGTCAGTTTCATAAACACTTGGACATCGACACATTGTTTTACACTTCATACTCATAATTTCAATATTTGTTTAAGATGTAAGCTCTTAAATATTTGATTTTGATATGATTTCAAACAACCTTAAATGGACAGAATCCTAATTAAACATTCTGATGAAAATGTCACTTCCTTTTGCATGATTCTATGATTTGCTCTTTGTAAAAATGAAGAAAAGATGCTGTCTTTGAATGTACTGTAACTCCAGCCCCGAAATTGTCAAAGGAGATGGATTGGGAGCCTCTTTACATAAGATTATCCCCAGCAGGAATAATGATTTAAGGCCTCAGAAAGGACTTGTGATCTCTACAATGTTGGCAGTTACTTAAGGAAGTTGAAATATATCCTGGAACAAGAATCACCACCTTGACTTTGCTTCCACATCTGGTTGCTCCTCTTCATGTCATCATGAGTAAGAACATTGATTTATGCAAAGGCTGGGCATTTATCCATAATCATCCTGCGGTTCTCCACAAAAGATGTGCATGTGAATGAGAAGGTGCCCAGAGAATGCTTGTCAAGCCATTGCAGAAAGTAACAATTCAACATGAGAGGATGTGTGGATCAAGAGGATGAATGCATTACTGTCTTGTGCTTGGGCAGTACAGTGGACAACTCTGAGGTATGGGCCTCGTCTTCTAACCATGCCAGTTTTTGTAAGCCCTCTGCAGACTTCTGAAAGAGAAAGTACTGACACTTTTCACATCCCTCACACAAAGATCCGGATATTTTCATACTTTTCTTCTGCTTTTCCTCCCAGAATTATCAGAGCTCATGTCACCTGAGAATTTGTCTCCTTTTTCAGAGATCCCACAGTGACATTACTTCACCAAATTTGCAGAGATGTCAGGTCTCTCCTTTACTTTTATTTTCAAAGACGGCTGTTTGATGTCTGCCAGGTTTTGAGCATTTTCAAGCTCCTTCCTCGGCGTTTCCCAGAATTCACAGGTCCCCTCCACCCAACTTTTGGAGCAGTCTTGGAGCCGTTCCCCTTTTATTTTAAGAACTTCCAGAAATGCCAGGTGCCTTAAGCGATTCTTACTCAGAGTCAGGCAGGAGAGAGCAGCACCTTGTAAACTTCTACCACAATTTCTTTTTAGAAAGATGGATAGATTGCTATAAATCAGGGTTAGGAATTGAGCTGTGTGTGTTTGTAATTTTATTTTATTATCTTTACCCGTGTTTTTCTCTTTTGCTTTCATTGTTGTTTACGTCTTTTGTGTCTAAGGGCCCTCTTGTGAATGAGATCGCTCAGGGCTATATCCTTGAAGTTTCAAATAAACTGTTCATCTTGGTTTTTACAATCATCCGTTGCATAATAAAACAACTATGAAGGTACAGGGGTCAACATTGAATAAGTTTGTGCAGCTCTGCAAAATGCAATAAAAAGGTATTGTATATAGTTTGGCTAATGTCTTATTTTTGTTGTCAAAACAAAAGTAAGTCCTTGTTTGCAAGTCTTAAGTGAAATATTAAGAGCTTTTTTATTACTACTTTTACTACTGCAATACTACCAAAATACACTACTTCTTCTACTATTGGTTATAATAATTATTGTAACAATAATGACCATAACATAATAAAGCATTATTGTCAGTAGTAGAGTAGTAGTAGTTTTGAGATGACTCTTCATTCTATACATTATTATGAGTTCTTACCTGAAGTGCAGTAAGGATGTTGGGCAGTGCTTGCCCATAAGTGTCATGGCAGTGAACTGCTAGAGCGTTGGTGGGCACCTCCTTCATCACACTCTGCAGCATCTTAAACATGGAACCTGGAGTACCAACACCGATAGTATCCCCCAAGGAAATCTCATAGCAGCCCAATTCGTATAAACTCTTTGCCACCTTAAGAATAGTGAAAATATTGCAAAATGCTCTCATTAACAGGAAATCAGTACAAGAGCTGACCTTAACAAATATATTCTTTCAGTATATGTCTAGAACCTGTATTTTGTAAATGTTTGCTAATTTGCGATGTCAATGACATGTGATAACATTTGATTAATATTGTCTCAAGTGAATGTTTCAGTAAAGATAAAAGTATAAGAAGAATGTAAAAGGTTTATCTCACCTCAGAGACTTTGGAAGGTTCAATGTATCCCTCGTGGGGGCATCCAAGGGCACAAGAAACATATCTGAAAGAGGACGTTTGTAAAAATGTGATGTGTTTGATGAATGAACTATAAAAAACTAACTGCTGTGGATGTAGTAGCAATTTACTGTAACATGGAGAACTTCAACCGGCTGATTATTTTGGTATTTTAATCAGGAAAGACAAGTGAATGAAGTAAAGCAAATAATAAAACAGATGATATGTGATAATTAAGTCATGGCAGAAAGTCTTTTGACTTAGACTCTACGGGGAGATTTGTAACTGTGGGGCGTCTGCCCTGATCAGCAGCAAGATAAATCCCCCCATGAAGTCAAGACACTGGTGGTGGTGGCAGCTGATGATTCTGATGGAGATGATGAATCTGTGAAGACAGGTGGTGATGGGGAGGTGGAGGGGCGATTTGGCATTTGCGACGATTTTCACTGAAATGACAGCTGACAGCAACAGAGAGAACAGATTTAAACAGCGTAACAGCCGTGAACGTACTGCACACATAACAGCAGCGTGAATGTACTAAAGGCAGAGAGAAAATCATATTTAAACAGAGGCAGCAGTAGGAAGATAGGCTAACAATGTAGGTGTGTCGCTGAACTATTGGATAGATGAGATCAGCTGATGTAATCAGCTGATGAGAACAGACAGCCCCAGACAGGACAGCAATGAATAATTAATGAGCATGTGTGAGAGGATTGAATGCAGATGCATAAGAAATAAAACTACAGGAGGCCTAAGCATGCAAAGGTATAGTCTTCCTGACTGAACTTATGCTATAGCTTCATTATGGTTTCTGTATTCCTAAAAACAGGATTATATGTAGGGCCTATCACTGAAATAAAAACCAACATTTTGAATCACTGTGTCACTGTTGCCTGCTCTTGTTAAAAGGAAGAGCTCATTTTAAGAGAGGATAGAAGATCGCGGGTGATTCTGATGTTTTTTGTTATTTTGGCTGTTCATCTGTTTGTCCATGAGATATTTTAAAGGCATACAGATGAGAGTTCCATGAAATGTGGTGAACAGATCGGTGAGTAGATTTTGGTGGTGATCCAGATCTTGATCGGATGCCATTTGGTAACTACTAAACAGTATTTGGCACTTGGAAAGTGACAGTGTTTACACTAATCCAGTGTTGTTTTGATGGGTTCATCTGGGGGGAAAGATGCATGTAATCTAAGAAAACATGCATTACAATTGGGATTTGGGGAATTATATGCAGTAATTTACCCTTTTTGGTTTGCATTAATTTCCATCTGCATCTGTGGTTCACTAATGCTTAGATATAACCTGGTGTGCATATGGACGTTTGCTATAAAGCTATTGTATCATTACTAAATTGTGTGTTTTCTTCTTCATATAAAAACTGCAGTATTTTCAACTGTGTTTTCAATTGGAGTAAAAAAAACAATCACAAAGTGAGTAAAAAGTTAGATACAGTATGTGTTTTCGCTCATTGTAAGGGACAATTATTATCCAGAATACTAACCCACGGACTGGGATCTGTCGCTCTTTGGCAGTGTTAATGACTTCCTTAAACCTCAGCATGCTTTCATCAATAGAGCAGTTAATATTTTTTTTACTGAAGGTTTCAGACGCTGACCCAAACACCGCCACTTCAGTAGCACCAGCTGCAACCTTAAAACAGGAGAGAAAAATGAACTTGTAAAACAGTTTTGAGCAGTCACACTTACGCAAGTGCAGGAATTATCTGGGGAAAAAAAGAATGTAGTGCCAACAGTTAACTCAAATTGACAAGCATGGGTAAATAGCCATGGTTTGTAGCATAGATCAACACGCTGAATTGAAAATGAATGCTTACAGCATCCTGGAAGCCTTGCATGTTAGGTGTCAAAACAGGGTACCGAACATGAGGTGCTCTCTGGATTCCTCTGAGTACATCAGTGTGGTCGGCCATCTAAATGACAAGGGGTGGAGGGGGGGAATAATGATGTAGAAAAATAAACCTTTAACATCACTTGTGAATACATCATCCTGCACAAATATTTTCAAATGCTTGTAGGCAGCAGACATCTCTTAAAGGACTCTCAGTAAATAAAATTGGACATGTTCATGTTTGCTGTTTTTCGGGAAGTAAATAGTGGTCCAATTTATGACAGGGAATGAGAGGGTGACTATATGAAGAATATCTTAAAATATTCTTTCCAAAAGCATCTGTGGGTCCAACAAGCATACTAGAGGAGGAGATTTTCTTCAGTAGTAGTATGCAGACAAGAAAGAGAGCCTAATAAATCACTCAGCACTCTTTTGCTGTGCACAAAGAAGAGTTATTACCTGCGGTACCCACTTTGAAGAGACAAAGCTGGTGGCCTCGATCACAGGCAGGCCTGTTCCTGAGAGCATGTCTATCAGCTGGATTTTCACCCCTGTCGGAACAATTTCCTGGGGAACAATGAAACTGAAACTGCTCTTTCTGGATATGATTCAATATGGGAGGTACAACAAGCAGATATCTGGCAGAGTTTTTCTTTTGCTACGCTGCTTGCCAATCACATCTATATTCACATGCTGAATCTTGCACTTGCTGAATATTTTAAGATCTCTCATAATACACAAATATCTCATAATAACACATTGTGGTAAATAAAATTATCCCTCCATCCAGGGCAATCTGTAAAACTACAGGCAAACAATAAGGAAATGATAAGCAGTGATAAGCAGTGACATGCTAAGCACAGTAAACTAAGCCAGAAGCTGTGTCATCTTTCTTATTCAATTTCAAAGAAAATGTGAAACATATGCTCCTGGCAATTATGGCACACAACCCATATGTTATAGATCGTTTTATGTATAAAACATGGGGTTTCCAGGGGTGATCATGTACAAAACAGCGGTGCTTATTTATAAATATAAATGAGATTCGTGACTGAAATGACAGTGAATACCTTCTCATTTTGAAGTCCATCTCTCGGCCCAACTTCAACTATTTTAACAAACTCTGGAGACTCATGTCCTGTATTGGTCTGGGAAAATATCAAAACAGAGATGAACAAGATAAACAGAGATGCTAATAAGAAGAAGTACACGAGACAGTACACTGAACACAAGCAGTCAGTAATCCTTTTGGCGTGGGATGCTCCAGGACATGTTATTTCTAACATGAACCACTGTCTGAAACCTAAGAACCAAAACAGAAGCCTGTCATGACATTAATATGCAAACCCAGGACATGTCTCATAAAAGAAAGACTGGGAAAGAAGGTAAGGGTAACTCCACACAAACCACAAAAGATATCCTGAGGATCTAGGTGTTTTTCTGGTCTGAACCAGTGACTGTAAAAAGAAGTCTGAACCTCATAATTCCCTTGTTGAGTTTAAATATTATATAATATACAATTTAAACTATAATACATTATATACAATACATATTATAGAACATATATGTTCCCTTAACAGAGATTAAAGATTATAGAATTTATAAAGCTTTAGCTATCTTCTTAAAGTGAGTGACATTTACTGCTTAGCTAACGTTATCTAATCGATTTTTGTCATGGATTTTGTCCACTAGGGAGCAGAGAAACAAAACAAGCTAAGATATGGCAGTTAGCTCATTCAGGTGTTATGGCTAACGGCTAACGTGTTAGCAAACAGTTCATTCCAGCAGACATGGAGCATCATTAGCACTCATTTGGAGTCTTTTTTCTGTCTACCTGACAAATGTAAGTCCAATAGTCACGGTTCATGTGCCTCCGTTTTACTGTCCGCCAACTTCTGAGAGACATATCTGTGTTTTAAGCTTAGCTAGACACTAAACTGTCTTCACTAACTAGCTAGCTAGCTAACGTAAGACACTAGCTAACTTACTTAGTTCCTGTGCTGAGCCGTTAGATGAGTTAGCTAGCTAAGCTAGTTCACAAGTAACGTTACAGTTAAGCGTACTCTGACGTTACTGTAACGTTACTTTACTAAGCTGGCTATATTGTGGTAACATTAACTAGCTAGGCTACTTGGATGTTGTTAACGTTACTTGAGTAGTTCCAATGTATGCTACTTAAACTTTCACTTCATTTCAAAGGGAAATTGTGTACTTTTTAATCCACAATATCATGTATTTATAAAATATGATAGATTGTCATAGATTTATTTACCAATATACTGCAGTTTTGAATTAACTCAACCAAATATAAAACGTATATGCTGCTTACTGTAGCCTCATTAATACAGTACTTTTACTTCTGTCTATAATAGGCTACTTGTGCTTTGGAGTAATATTTTAAACGCATGGCTTTTACTTGTAATGCACTATTTTTACACTGTGGGATTTCTAACGTTACTCTTATTTTTAAAGGTAACTAAAAACGAAGCCTACAGGGGTCATTCAATAAATGTGCAGTCCATAAAACCAAAGCAATGAGCAAAACTACATACTGTGTTACATGTTTCTTGAGTGCTTTTCAATGGCAAATATGAAATCTATTAATTATTAAATAGAAGCTTAAAATGTGATCAGTGAGTAGTATTTGAATGTAAAGAACCACTATGGGCAACCTATTTGTCTACTTGAAATAAACAAATATTATTCTTGTTATCAAATAATAATGTAGAGGCACACAACACATAAGAAACAGAAGCATAGCCTGCATCTTTTGTCACATACAGTCAATTCAGAGAGATTAAGACAATTCACCATTCTTATTTAGAGAGATGCATTCTTAAAAATACAGTAATATGTAAAGAGTAGTAGAGCAGAATTTCCATTGAAGAGGACCGTTACATAAGCAGCATGCTGCACGTCATCAGTGGCTGCTGCTGTGCATCCTCTTTGTCATGATAGAGTCATGTGGCAGAGCATGTGCAGCCGATTTGAAACAAGAAAAAACAACGCCCACCTTCTCCTCCAGCAGCCAGCGTTTCAGCCATGGATAGTCCTGTATAAGTTGCTCATAGCTCAAGCAGTGCTTCACTGTAGTGGGTACGTTACCCATCCGAATGGCTGCTGTTCAGCCCTGCTGCACCTCCGTGTCTTCCGAGACTAACCTTCACAGACTGCTGCAACTAATATTGCAAATTGAAGCGTCAGATCAATATACTAATGCAGGCCCAGAAAACAGAGGGCCTAGCTGCATTAGGAGATGGAATAAGAGGACGGCTGCAGAGGGTGAAGGATGATTCAGCAGTTGCCATGGCAGCCACAGATCTGTTTTGATCCCCTCCCTCGTAAGGGGGGGGGGGACTGAGAGAGAGGAAATGGTGTGAAGCAAATTGGCAAATGGAGTGATATGGGAGATTAGTGCTACACTTTAAACTGGGAATTCTTGTGGAAGCATTTTGAGGAAAGATTTTGGAAGAAGAAAGAATGTGTGCATCCAAAAAGGGGAAGGCAGGTGCAGGGCAGATAAAAAATATACAACAAGGAAAGAAGAGTTTGTACAACTGCAAAACGGCTCCAAATGATGTATAAATGGGCTAAGACCTGAGTGCTTTCTTAATAGTGAAAGCTTTTTAACCAGTATTTGCTAAAAAGTCTTACAGTTTGTTTTATATCTTGATTCAACAACATTAGATACACATTCAACTACCTGTTCTAGTGAGAATTGAAGGCTTCAGGGAAACAGGCTGCTTTGATTGATCTCTTGTGACCTGAACAGTTGAAGGGTTTCCATTGCCAGACGTGCCACTGCTGCCAATGTTAACTGCATGGTGTAATAAAATCTCTTGTTAAGCCAGGGCAACATTTACCAGAGAAAGAGCCATTCTTCCGAACCCAGATGTTAACAATAGAGGGACTTAATGAAGTCCTAGCATTCAACCATCTCACCACGCTAAACTGCTCTGTGATGAGAGACCTCTACGTCTCTCTCGGGGGGGGCGACTCATATGATCAGCCCTGAAAAAGCCTTTTTTGTAACAGACTTCAAGGTTGATGTCTATCAGTTGCCACCCCCTACATTTCTTTTGTAATGCCTCTAATCACTTATTTGTGGTCCTTTTAGGCACAGAAAAACAGTGCAGCAGACATTAATAGTTGAATTTTGAACAACACAAAACGTCACACACATGAACGTTTAAAAAATTTTTTTTATAGCTTTTTACATTAGTTAAACTAAATCAATGCTGGTCATTTCTGTCAACAATGATTGGAAGAAAAATCTTCTTTTGGAGCTATATTTGCCTGAAAATAAGTAAGTAAAGTTAGTGCAAATTATTTCTATAATAAATCTGCTACCATAGTTCACAGTGGTGAGTATGTCTACTGTATGTAGTACATTTTAAATGAATATGTTGGGGAACTAGGCTAAATATAATGTAACAATTCAGAAAAATTATCAGAGAAATTTTCAGAGAAAAGTTGCTTTCTCAATGGCTCATTTTCAATCAGTGATAACTGCATCAACCAATTAACCCTAACTGGCCTTTTAACATTTCTACTTTCAAGGAAACTCGGCAGCTACGGTTTATCTTGACAAATACCAGCTGCAGAGGGTCACTTTAAAGAACTGGCCTTCAGGGGCTTTCCTGCTTTTAGGAGTCAATGTAATGCAGGTGAGTGGAAACTTTAAAGTCAAAGTAAGTGGAGGAAAATTTGACATTTTAAGAAAAATACTATATAACATATGACATCTGTGAACAGGAAAAATAACCCTTTTTATAAGAAATATTTATAAGTTGGGCATAATTTCAACACTGATATGTTTGTGAAACATCGATTTTTAACCTTTTTTTGTAATACATACATTTATATGGTATAAGAATAATGTACAACACTGGGTCTTACTTACAAAATTACTGGGTCTTACTTACAAAATCATCTATGAGTTGTATCACTAGATTTTTTAGAGTGTACAGAGGATGGAGGATTTTGGGATTTGGCAATCAAATCTAATGGAGGAGTTTTGTATCACAACAGCATTAACAAATTAGTCTAGTTCCAGACCTCAGAAATCACTGCCCACATGCTCGCTTTGGTCAGAGAAAATAGAGTAGAATAATGAAGTGAAATAAAATGGCAATTTAGTCTAATTATCAAGCTACTAACAAATAGAAACAACTGCACAAACTTAAAGTTATTTCCTACTAGGTTCAACTTTGTAAAGGGACAGTACTCTTACTTTTGTGTAGATTAGGCAAACAGATACGCCTTAACAGGAAAAAGGATGTCTCCGTGCTAGTTTGTAAGCTGTCTCCTGAGAACAATATATTTTACACATGAGGATTTTGGAGACCAAGCACATGATGAATGCCTCAAAATATTAAATAAAAATCAAACAGTGCAAATGTCACAACGTGTTTCTGAACTGGAAAAAGTTGCCTATAAAAGAAAGAGACTATTCTCTTTTTTGTACTAGGAAAGAAACAGATGTGAAAAACAGTTCTTTATAGAGTACAGGTTTCGGCAGGGCATGAAAGAGGTTTTAAGCTCTCAGATATATACTGAAAACAAAGTGGGAAAAGGAAAACAGGAACCAGATTAAATCAATTTTCATCCTCCATCCGTCTTCAATTTCTACATCATGGATTTAACTGAACTGTAACAACAAGAGGGTCCTGATGCCGAGCGAATAGCACACGATGATCACCCTGAAAGCAATAGTCATGACATATAAATTATAGAAATGTCTTTCATACCCAGAGAAGATGGAAGGGTTTGTTGGATATATAGTTAGAATAATTACACCCAGTCATACAGAAACAGACCACTTGATGGTGTATTATTAAACCTGAATCATGTATAAAAAAAATGCTGTACAAAAAGAGCAAAGAATGAACATATATAAAAAGTCTTGCTCTTGTGGAATGAAAGGCATCCCCACCCCATCTCATTTCCATTATATTCGACTATGTACCAAGAGAAAAAATGACCACAAACCCTTTTTAAAAAAAAATAAAATGTAAAGCCTTGATAAAAATAGCAGCCTACCTTACAGTTTCTTCAGGAAGGCTGGCCACTCTGAGCCAACTTTCCACAGCTCCCCTAAGAGACAGCATGTGTGTTAAAGATTATCCTCACAGTAATCACACCACAGAGCGCCCTGTGGCTTTCAGTCACAAAAGCCACTGACCTGTGTGTTGAGTCCACATATGATCATGACTTTCAAGCATTGATGTGTAAAATACAGCCGAAAGTAAGGCTGTGGGACCCACCTGTTCAGAATGATAAACGTTAGTCGAGATTTAATAAGGAGTGTGAGCAAAACAACTTAAATCCTCACCAATCAATTGGCTGCATTATAACCATATCATTCATTCATTCGGACATGCTACAATCTTTTTTTCGTCACAAAGGCACTAGTTCACACCACTTTGTCGAAGATACATTCTACCGGATGTTTCTAAGCAGCCACATATTTATTGTGCAGATTTTTATATTGTACCACAGAGGGCTTCATGGCTGGATTACTGCTCCGACTGGATCATAAAGTACAGAGATTTCCTTCAGTGTGTCCGTATCCTTGGTGGGAGAAATTGAATTTCACAGCAAAATTTACAACAGCCAGAATACACATGAACTGGGTTAAGTGATGGCTGTTGACATCTCTATTTGCTTTCTAAATTGGCACAGTAGCATATTTTGTACATTATTTTTATCATTGTGCGAGACGATGACAGGACAGATAAACATCAACCTGGTAAAGTCACAAGCATCTTGGTGTAGGGCTGAGGATCGTTAGAATTCTTTTCTATAGTAGTGTCAATACGATACCTATACTGTCGGTACAGATACCTACATATTTTTTAGATACTGTACCTTACTCTTTTGAGGCATAACATATTTTCTACAAAACCCATTTTTTTCAAGTTCTATCTTGCTCTCTTGTAAACAAGCAGCGACACAATTTGTCTAGATAAAATAGTGTCAGATTGGAAAAATTGTGATAGTCAACAAGTCAACAAGATTTTGAATCTGACCAGACATTCGATACTCTCTTTCGATACTTGGTGCTATGAATTTATTTTAGTTGGTGCCAAAAAAATACTGAGGTTTGACATAGCCATAGAAAATAGCAGACTGATGATAAGGACAGGACATGACCCTGTACTGTAACAGGCTGTTGACTGTAAAAAGTCACCCAGACTGTAAAATGTTGAGTGAAAAACTGTATGGCTGACAACACCAAACACAGTGTGTGTCATCCTCTCTGTTCTTTCTCTGTCCTTCTCCTGCGCCATGTAGTGTAATATGCAGTTAAGACAGAAAACAGCTAAAAAGATAACTTTCAGTGTGAAATATTGGGTTAAATATTCATTCTTGATTCTGAACTCATGATCCACTTGTGTGAGACATCTATCATTAAAGTCCCTACAAAACCAAAGAATTGATGAATGTTTAGACATGCATAACTTAAGAGGCTTTCAGGTACTGTCCAAGAGCTATTGAATAAAGAGGTTTGCTGATATAATAGTGGAAGATGTGCTATTGTCTTACTTTAATCATCTGCTGAGAGGTTACCAAGACAAAGTGACAGCAGTTCTGCTGAGCAAAGTACAACAATCTACAGTACAAACACTAGATACCTTTAATTTGCTTGGCTACTACATGGACACTGATTAACTCAGAATCAGTGCCTTACATTTAAAGACTTGGTCAAAAAATGGCTTTTTTGATTGTTTTTACTGTTGAAAACCATAGAGCAGCAGGTTTTAATAGAAAGGGTTTACATTTATAGATGCTTTTCTGTCTTTCTTTGGTTCTTTCTTTCTGTCCTTAGTTCATGATTGTGCCCAGATATGCCCAGGTTCTTCTGATGTACCCTGTTTTTGCAGCATTTTAAACATTAGTTTGAAAGCTCTGAGATACAGTAAATCAGCATGATTAGTACAGGATAGACATCCTTGGCCTCAGAAACAGGTTAATATCCCGTACATCTGCTTTGGTTTGTATTTCTCCATTAAACCTTTTTTATTGTATGTGTTCTCTGCCATACATTTTACAATAGCTGGGTGACAGGAGGACATAACTAACTTGCACATAAAAAAGAAGGCAGACATTGTTAGCATATCATGTCAGTAGCTTTTATTTCCACCAAGACAAACCCACAAAAGAATCTTAACAGACTCACATGTTTTTTTCTGGATTCTCAAGGAAAACATGTTCCATACAGTAGCCTAAATGCTGCATGCAATAGAAAAAAAGAAAATGGAAAGGCCAACTGAGATTTACTTTAAAAACTGGGTGTAAATACATGTTATAGAGTTACACAAAGTGGAAAGAGGGTTTTAATTTATGATTCTAGTTTATTTATGGAATCATATCAGAAAAGCACTGGTAAACTGTATTAACATTTATATTTTAATGCACGTGTTAAATCCAGACTAAAAATACAAGATTTCAAAATATACGGTATAATATATATATATATATATATATATATATATATATATATATATATATATATATTATATGCGGCAAAATATATATAAACGGTTTAAATGCACAGGTACCACCTCTAGTGGTAATGGGAAGTGACAGTTGACTTCACAAACAGTCTGTTGTAACTCTGAGATCCCAAAACCCCTCTCTTCTCTGGCTGGGGAAGCTAATGTGCATATGTGAATAACAAGCAAACATAGCAGTGTTTCTGCGTTGCCCTCTGTCGGGACACATTCCTCGCTGGTCCTTCTGCAGCCTTGTCATACCAAACAACATGTAAAAATGCGACCCATATGGTCTCCCTTTTCAAGAGCGACTGATTGAGCTGTATGGAAGTCAGAGCCCACCCACAGAACACAAATAAGGAGAACCATATGTGGGGAGATGAATTAGGTAAACTCCACAACATTTTTATTAGATACAATTTCACTTGCCTTGTGGATGGACTGCAAGATGACACTTTCAAAATAAACTTTAAGCCTCAGAAAGAAAAAGACCTCTGGTTAACAGAGGGTAAATCGAAGAAACATGGATATACTAAACCAAATGAACAATAACTATTATGTTTTGTAGTTGTATTAGATTGACCAAAATGTGATAAAAATAAGCATCATGTCAATCATCTGGCCTGCCTGCATTAGAGCCGACTGTACCACTAATCAAGCACATTAATGACATATATTTATAACATTTAACTAGAAGTGCGCCTTTACAGTAACTGGCATCTTAAACTCTATTAAGACTGTGAACAAATGTTTAGTTTATGAGTATGTTTGTGTAAAATCCAACTTTTCTTTCATGGATTACTGACCACATTTGATTTTCATTTCAAATACAAATGTTCTCATTCAGAACACTTGTTTACAAAATGAATAACTACTCAAAACACTTTTATCAGACTATAAATAAATCATTATGGGAAGTGTTTTACAAGGTTGGAAAGCCTTAAAGAGGGTTCGGAGCCATTGGCATAGAAAAATGCACTATGTTCAAAATAAGAAGTTGAGTTTTCCCATACATAATGAGGAAAAGATACTTTTCCCTTTCTCTTAGAATCTTAGAATGACGACTCCACAAAAAGTGGGCTCTAACCGTTATTGTAAAAAGAAAACAGACTACAAAATATTGCAGCCTCTGTGATTTAATCTGTGAGGACATCTCTGAGATGCCTCAAGCACGAACTCCTCTGTCGGTGGTCTAAGATCAGCGGCTTGTTAACATCAGCTTTATGTTCTGCAGTATTTGTTGACATATTTCCTCCTTGTGATGGTTTGGATTAGATAAAAAAGAAATTACCTAAATTATCAAGCATTTGCGACTTTTGACAGAGCCAACTCCGACCTTTCTTAGAGCTTCAAGATGATCTTTCCTCAATACGTATTTAAAATTTGCTGAATAAAAGAACATTTTCCTAACAGCCGCTCACACAGACACGTCTGTTTTCTCAATCAGGTTAAGAGAATAAACATGTTTGTGGTAGAAAAAAAATATTAATATCAGCACCTGAAAACACATGATGTAAATGTGTTCATGTCAAGCCAACAGTTTGTTGTGACAAATACTATAAACTGGAGAGCATGATTTATGAAAAATTCACAAGTAACCCTTCATGAAAAGTAAACTGTGATGGGTTGTGACCTTTTTCCAGCATGTTTCAGAAGTGGAAGTGCTGATCTGATGAATGTCAAGGCACCTCTGACTCACTACAGCCTGTTTTGGACCACATGGGTCTCAGAGGAGAAGGGGCCACTGTATTAATCTGCACTGAGTATGACAATTGTTACCCTTTCCTTTCATGTGGTCAGAAGGTTTGCTGTCAAGAGGGCTGTGTAATTTTGGAGACCTTTAAATAGGAGCTCATTCATAGCCGCACCCGCGTTACAGAAAAGGAAGAAATGTAGCTGAATTGGAAAGAATCCATGATATTAAACAGTAGATGGGATTGTGAAGTGCTAGGAGTAATCATGCCAGGCAACAGGCCGCAGGAATGCAAATCACCCCTCAAGCCAAGAGTTAAGTTAGCAGGTGGCCTCCTCTATTCACTGAATGTCAACACTCCTTTTAGATGGAGCCCACATAACATCTGGGCAGGCCAGCCACTGCTTTTAATTAAGTGAAATACAGTCACTCAATGTTCTGCCATGTCAGAGAATTTTTTTCTTATAGAAGTGGGAGGGTAGGGGGAGAAAAGTGCAACAGTACATATCCTGTGTTCAGTGAAGGTCAACACAGTTGTGTAAACAAATATTAATCCATAACCTAATCCCTAGATTTCCAAGACCATTGAAAATCCCTGCCTAACCAGAGTATTTCTCTGAAAATAGCACGTGTGCTCGCATTCTTCTGGAAATTATGCTTATCCTGAATGAGGATGTGAATGCCACAACACTTGCTAAGTTTAGTTTATGGTCTCCTCTTTGTTTTTTCAGGGATGAATCTTAGCTCTGAGCAGATGGCAACATCCATCCCAGTGTAGGAAATGCAAGCAAGCAGAGGTGTGCCATACAGATCACATAAGTCATGTGATGGATGGTATCTTTCCCTGTAATCAGGAAGGGATTGCTTACAAAATAATATACCTTTCTCTGCTGGCAGCCTCATGATAATCACCCTTTTGGGCTGTCTTTGGAGGTCACAGCACTGTTTTACTGCTAGCACTGTACCCCTAGCATTACCACTCCCCAAGAGCATGTCAACAGGCTCTGTGGGTGGACCCCTAGTTTATATCATACTTGTCAAACATTTATAAATCTGAGATGGTAGTCTGGCAACAGTGTGTAAAACATCCGGAGAACTCCAAACAGAAATACAAAAGGACAACTTGAATTTGAAAAGGCTGGAGGACTTGCAGCTGGAGGAGGGGGGGAAATGCATTTCTGCATATAGTTTAGGGTGATAAATGGAGCAAGAAAAGCTGCAAGGTCAAGTAAAGGGCGAGCAAAAAATAAGAGTTTTCAAGTGTTACATTTATTAAAATACACAACACTCTACAATACGATATACTTTCCCCAAGCAAGATGTTTGCAGCTAGTCCACAGAGGAATGAGAAAACAGTGTTTATGGAAGAAATTTACATAAACATTGTTTAAAAAATGACCTAATTTGTAAAGCATTCAGAAGTAAACGCTCAACATTATAAGAGTTTAATTCCAGACTGATATAACCTCCTTCTGTGAACACAGACTCTTATGAAAAACTGGCTTGGAAAAAGCTGGCTTGGAAGGGTGAAACAGTATCATTGCTGAAAGACAGTGGCAGCTTGAAAATAGCTTTGTGCAGTTGGGTTTACATTAGAGAACACTCACTATTTTTTCTTCTTCAAATGATCCAATTTGATTAACAAGATTTCCAACAGCCTGTAGGAATTGTGATATTATTGCTCAGAGCATCATCAATGTGGGTCCATAATGGAGACAAACTAAGAGAAAAAAATAGCGTTGAAGAAAAAAACATTATATACTGACAAACATGTATAATTCTAGCTCAGTGAGCATTTAAAGCACAAGGCAAGCATATTGTAAAAGGGGAAAAACAAGCAGAAGGGGAAGTGATCTCATGTATCATGATGACTCCAGTGAATAGTTAACTCATAAAAGTTATACAGATGTTACTAAAGAGGGAGTATATGCCAATGGACACAAAAGTTAACTGATAACTGACGTAAAGTAAAATCAACATTTTGTCCTAATCATTTAAATATCACAATATTCAGTGCTATTTAAAAAAAAAAAGAAAATAAATTAGATAATACAACTCTATATACATAATACTGTACATCACATCACACCTTCAGCAGATGTGTTTTCCAGCGATTCCCATACCAGATAGCATAAATTAAAGTTAGCCCGGCCACTAATGGCAACCACAAGACCTAACTACCATATTTCTGTATTTCTTGAGGATTACATTTGAGCTGTCATCAAAGTAAAGCACTGATATTGCGTTGAGCTTGGTTGGAGCACAGCATGGCTTTGGCACATTGTCAGGAAACATTAAATGGACCTATAAATGAGAGCATAAAGTAGAGGTGCAACAGCAGTGAGTTTCAAATGAATTATACCTGCTGAGAACGTTATGGTAGCTTATAACAGGATTTTTATTGCAATACACACATGCAATGCACTCTAAAGAATACTAACCAGGGTTTGCACAATTGCATGATTTGTTGCATTCATGTGTGCGTTGAGTGGAAAAGAGCATTCACCATCACAGTAAAAAGCAGCATAGCCCTCAGGTGCAATGATCCAATCCTTGACCAAAAAAAAATAGCTTCCTTTATTTATGACAATCAAAATGCATTGTTCATTGTGTTACTTGTTAGTTTCATAAATGTTTTGAGATGTGAAATCATTTTGTCTTACCTGCCAGCCCAAATCTCGAAAACTGACGTAAAGTTCATGCTTCTTGCAGGCTTGCTTCTGTTCACTTGTGTTGTAATCTGAAAAAATAAAAGGGTATTAATCATAAAAGAAAGCATTTAATGTTTTATCTTTGTGTGTTCTTACTGTAGGAAGGTTAGCACAACACTGTCTATAAAGCTTCTGGACAAATGCACTAGAATGCAGTCCATGAATGTAGACTTTTGGAAGTACACAAGATCGTCCCTTGTGATAAATTGGAAATGTTTCCTGTTAATGTTATACTATTAAAAACCAATGGATGTTCCATTAAGTTTTGACTTCCAGGTGTTATCACTGTGCAATCTGGCCCAGTAATTATAGGGATATCTTGCTGCTGGAAATCAAGTTGGTTAGTCTGACTAAGGGATGGACAGTCTGATGGAACAATGGCAAGCAGGGCAAAAAGATGTCATTAAATGTATCTCATTGAGAGATCAGATGTGTATAGGATAAAATAAGTGATAAAAAAACTACTGTAGCATCTTAACTGCATAATAAAAGTGCACACACCTCCAGTTTTTGGTGCCCTAGATGCTTCTTGTTGATTAGTAGATTTATTGCGATTGTGGTTCTTTTTCTTCCCACCAGCAGCTCTGACAGAGCGAAGCAACACCCCACTGGCCTTGAAGAAAGCAACCAGGAAAGGCTGTTTGGACTGGGGCCCGTTCCTCCCAATGATTCCAGCAGATTTTGTGTTGATACTTCGGCCTTTAAAAAAACAGGAGGTAAATAAAACTTTCAAAACAAAAGAATAATAGGATTTTGTATCATTTTATGACTGCTTTCAAGGTAAATCCAGTATCTATACAAATAAAATGTCAAGCCATTTGTCTGTTTTGTGCATTCATGGCCATTTATTGGTGGTAAATAATACAATAATCCACAGATTGTCAAATAAACAAGTCACATTTGTCCTGAGATCAATGAGTTAAACAAAAATCAAATGCAGACATTGTGGATTGTCTTAAACTTCCTTATCTTCCTGACCTTTTTCCCAAGAGTGTGTTGAAGTAAAGGAACAAATTCATAGAAAGAAAAACTGAACTTCACTTGCCATCTATAGTCTCCAGACAGAGCTGCAGGCCCAAGTTCTGCTGTGGGTTCATCACCCAGTGGTTACTGGTGGCTGTGATGTCAAACACTAGCCAGCCCCCATCGGATGCCTGGACCTTTTTGGAGTCGAGCAAGAACGTCTCTGCATCTCTGAAGGTAATAAAAAACAATGAAACGAACATCTGCATTAAATAAACAGCAGTTAAAATGATGCACACACAAACAAAAGTACTGTACGTAGCATGCAAGCAGCAACTGCTATTACACAACAAAAACAGCATACAGTATGTCTTCTATTTATTTCAAATGTATCAATTATTGTCTAATTTTTAGTCTCTGTGGGTATGTTGGTTTTCAAGATTATTACTCCTGCGTTGTGGAGAGGTGCCAGTGAAAAGAATGTGGTCACTTTACTGCTGCATTATAAACAAATTACAAAACCTCAGTGCTTGCTACAGTAAGTTAAGCTCTCAAACAAAAAAAAATTGTCGGTGCACCTTAATGTTGCAAAGATTGTGGCACACAAAAAGGAAACCATATGCTTCTTTGACAGCATTTAAACTGGGTCCAAGAGGTCTTATTAAACTGAAACTGAGAAACGAGGTATCACTGACTGATCACAAATGGATGCTTTAGCCCAGACTCCGTAGCAGATGCCAACAATCGGAGTGGCTGTTTTTAGTTTCTTCATTTCTTCATCCTTTTGAAACCAAACATTCTTCTCTAAAAAAGGCTTTCAGTATATTAAAAACTGGAGATTTGGCGTGTAAGAGTAATTTGGTCATTTTTGCATACCAGCTTTGTACTGGAGATAAAAAGAAAGCAGCGCCACTATTGTCAAAGAAGCTATGGCTTGTAATAAACTGCAGAGTTGTGTGGTATAACATGTGCCAAGATTTCAGCTATTTGATGGGCACGGCATTTCAGGAGTTATGAATATCAGCCCTCATTTATTTTTAACATGAGCCTGACATAAGGCATCCATAAACCCAAAGTTGAAAATGCCCCGCTTCCAATTTGCATTAGATTCCTTTCAAGTGGCAGATCGGATAAAGCAGCGCCTGTTCATTTTTTTGTGGTTACATTGTGCTGGTCGGAGAGAACCAAGATTTTCCATGTGGCCCCGATAGTTAGAAATTATTCATGTGTTTATTACAGGTGTAATAAAACTAAACCTCATGTGGAATTCCACAAGGTCAATCTTTATGAGTGACATACCAGTGAACTTCCTCTTTGAAATGTACAGTATTAAGCTCATATCCTGTGATAATTTAGTTTGTGTAGCTAAGTATTCACTATTCCCATAGCCATATCCAAGAAGAAAATGCTTATCCTGCCCCTTTATCTGTGATTACTGGATGTACTGTTCCACAGAGAGTGAGTTAAAGTGAGTGGATCAGGGATAGAGGTAACTTCTCTTTTTTAGAAAAGTCTGTCTCCTGCAAATTATGTTCATGTGCCACTATTCTCCATCAGCAATTTATGTTCAGTTGCAAAGTTCAGTGCAGTAAATGTAGCAGTAGTAGTAGTGCAAGACATAGAGTGACGTTGATATAGTGGAATGAAAAGAGGTCAGGGCGGTGCGTAGTTGACTGACTTTGAAGGTACCCTGTGGAGGTTTTGATTACTAGTATATGAATCAATATGTTTTTAAGAGGTCCTCGTTTTGTTTTGTTCATGTGCTCAAGGACGATGGTTCCCTCGATCAACAGTTAGTGGCAATAAAGTACCAAAATATTTAGCAATGTGCCAACAACGGCACTGAAGAAGAAAACTGTTAGCAAGCAAACATGGATGTAAACTGTTTCAAATTCTAACAAAAATCAACTTTGCAAACGTAATAAAAGAAAGTAAATGCATTCAACGCGTTCATTAGACCCCCACCATGTGTTTAGGCAAGAAAGAGTGAATATACACATTACTTTGTTTGTTTAGAAGAAAAACTTTACAGGGTACCTTTAACCCCATCATCTGAAGTTCAATTACATACTAGTAGTGAGTAGTAGTTTACTGTATTTAACATTTACTGCAACCTTTACTTAACCCTAACACAGTGATTAGTAGATGAAGTACTGTTGACAGGAAATGAGGGGAGAAGGTCCCTGACTGAATTTAAACTGGGGAAATTGCTATTACTGTACATGGTCACTATTTTATTATTAAAAACCCATTAGGATTCCCCAACAAAGCGGTTTTAATTTGGTACCTAAAACCACTAACTGCTAACTTACAGTAACCATACTGTAAGTTGGTACACAAGTGGATTTTTTTAAATAACCAACCGAAACCTGTTGGCAGTGATCACTTTGTGTATACAGTATTAACATTCTGACTGATATGTTGAAAACAAACATGAAATAATGATTATGGCTTACAAACTAATAGTACACATATAATATAAATCGCATTCAATGTTCATTAAAATCACATACTCATATTGTTTCTAATATTTTTTGCACTGGGAAATAATTGTTCTTCTTTGTGAAAACTAACTCAAACACACTATTCCCCATGAAAACGTGTGTGAAAACTTAGACTAAGCAGTCTTCCCCTTTAAGATGGCAGAGTCCATTGACTTGGACCTTTTCAAAGCCCAGGAGGGCCATATCTCCCTTTCAATCACCCACACACATTTTTGGCAAGCAAATGTGGGCCCACTTTTAAGTACACCCTTGTGTATTCAGCTATGTCATGGTTTAAACTTCCGGAATATTGTTAAGACAGGCAGGTGGTGGGCATAACAGTGACCACGGGAGCACCCGAGGGAGCCCCTTCCCCCCCTATTGTGGGCCCTCATGGTTTCATCTGGGACACGGCCAGCTTGGCAGGCAACACAAGACGAGTGATAACTGATGGACCTTCCAAGCTTCATAAGTGGCCAACTTGCTAATGGAGTTCTCTTTATCCGAGAACTATATTTGTAAGGCAGACATGGTGCGAATGAAAGAGAGCAGAGTTGGAGATAGAAGGGTTCTGTGAGAGTGGAAAGTTTTAACGGTGCAAGACAATAGCTGTTTGACTATTTCCCTTTTAAACTGTGAATCAAGATAACTACATGGGGTAAAAGTGCTCCTCAGGGCCCTGTCAGAGAGTTAATGGACTAAAATCTCTGATTAGAAAGCAGCATTTTTAATGTTTTAGCTGGTGGACGTAGAGCTAATTTGAACTACTTTATATATTGTTGGTAGTTTAAATTGGATGCTGGTCATGTATTTTGTATGTAAAATATACTGTACCGTCACATAAATGTTAAATAAACTGTAGTAAAAAATACAATATGACGATGAATAATTGTTTGGGGTATAAGTGTAAATTATGTAAATACTAAAGTAAAGTGCATGTAGCTCAGAATTGTACAGTACTGAAGTAAATCTACTTCCACCACTGCCTTTAATGTTTGTGTTTGGTTGATTAGGTACTTACTTGTTTTGATATTCCTTGATGACTTGATATATGGTAACCATCAGAGTAACATTGTCGTAGCGAGCATGACTGCGGTCCTTATAGATCCGAAACTCTGCAGCAGTCACCGCCTCTCCGTCCGGGATCTGAGTCAGATCAAAACGGAACTCCTTGTAGTGTCTTCGTTGGTGAGAGAAATCTTTATCTTTCTCCACTGGAAAAGCAAATATTTTATGATGAATTTCATTTTTACTGGCAGCAAAGCTCACACTGATCAAAAAATATGACTTTAACTCCTAAACCGCCGCATGCGTTGCTCTAAGGAGAAAATATGCCAGCAGTAACACACAGAAAAAGAGTAATTTATCACATCTTCTTTTACATTCCAGGTCCAATCCAAACATTTTGACTACCAACAAAAGCACTTTCCAGTTCATTAAATCAGTCAACTGAATACAGGTAGCAGTTCCCAGACAGGCCCTCTACTGTGTGCCTAACTGCATTCTCTGGCCATGATGAATGGGCTGTCAGTTAAGAAAAACAGGCTGATTTCAATTAAAGACACTTTCGTCTGCTCCTCAAGTGAGAGAAAAGACCAGACAGGATTCTTCAACGTCATGTGAGCGTCTTACTCTGACCTCATTTCTGACCTCATACTGACCTCCTGTAGGTTTCATACAATGTCTAATGACCCTTAACCTTTAAAACTAAATAGTTCTACTATAATGAGTAACATAAGATATATTTTTAGGCCTGTCATTTTTGAAAATTAAAAACTTATATGATGTAAAAATATTTTTATATTTTGCTGCATGGAAATACAAAAAGATATTCAATTACTTTGTTAATCAAAGAGCCTCAGTGTAACATGCTGACCAAAGATACTTTGATGACACTAAAGAAGTGTCCGCTAAATGTCTCACACCCCTGCCTAGTAGTAGAAAAGAGGCATGTGGCTGAGGTCAGTGGATTTTCTGATATCCTTGGTGATATCATGTAGTGCATTTCCCTGATATTTTATCTGAAGAGAACGCCTGCAGTTACTTTGCACAAACAGGTCAGAGGTCAGGTCTGACTTTTACCCAGTGAGCGTGTTCCATTATATTAGCCACAGGCAGTAATCTGAAGCAGAGGTGCCACTGAGAGCATGGAGCATTTAACCTTAAAATAAAGATTAAATAATATTGACTTCATTCACTGGTAAGTTAGAGCCGTGTGCATTGTTGCATATTAATTGGATTCAGTTGTTTATCTTCCTCTTGCATACAACCTCATGTACGTGTATGGATTTTCTGACTTCTTATTCATACACTGAAAGTTCAAATGGTTACAGTAAGCATATTAAACTGCATGAAATGCCACATAGACATTTCTAAAACAGTTGAGGTCAGTAGCTATATTTGAGTGTACTGTAATAAAGACAGAGCCCCATTGAACACTTCACTGACAGTCCCCTGAACGAGAGCAGAGCTTTCAAGGCTGACAGTGTACATGCCCTGGTATAGTGGTAAGTGGAAACAGATGGGCTCAGGCCAAGGTGAGGGATTATACTTCCAAGTAACTCTACAAATTCACTTGTACATGTTTCCTCTATATTTAAGAAAATAAAATCCTTAACATTATTTTAAGATTATTTATGGTGATTTTTTTATCTTTCATTTGGGATTCTGCAATGCTGCATCATATTTCATTTTTGAGTAACTTTCCATGCGGCATGCTTAATATTTTAATTCTCATTAGAGAACAATAAATGATCCAAATAACACAAATATGAAGAATATGAAGAATAGAGTTACTGCTTTCTCTTAGTGACAGAAGCTCAAGAAATGAAGGCATCAGTCAATATCACTCCCCTTTTAACAACAGGAAATCATTTAGACCAATTTTCTCAATGTCAGACAGTCATCTGATAAGGTGCTCTGAACTGCTGGGTTAAGGGTCGCTGCTACTGAACAAACACAATCATTATACAGATCTGCTGCTTTTTAATACAAAGCAGCACAAATTGGTAAAAGGTCAAAATGTTGGGCCTAATTCTGTTAAATGCTGACTATTTTACACAAGGCTAAAGCAAGCGAACTGACTGATGTATGAAAATATACTTATTTACATTTAGATTAAAAAAACAGCCTGTAAATTACATTGAGTGAGAAGAAATCTACAACTGTAAAACTTAAATAAGAGTTTTATAGAGTTAACAACATCTCTGATTATTTAAACAAAATCTACACGTGTCAAATTATTTTGACAAAACTACATGTGATGATAGCAACACAGCAGACAGGCCAATAATGATATGAATGAATTGAAATACTCTTGAATTAGTGCATCCAGGTAAAATCAGTATTATTAATGTTTCTTAACAGTGGAGGGAATGGAGATGAAGAGAAATGTGAGTTGGAGATGATTTAAAACGTGTTGATCTCTCTATTCTAAATAATATTAGAACCTGGTCTGCAGGCTAATTTCGTTGAATTACTTAATATTGAGTTAAGGAAACCTGATGAGAAACTAAGCCACTTTAATGCCACTTACCTAAATTGACAAAACTCATAACCATGTCGGCATCATTGAGAAAGTTGGTGTCGTGCGCTGTGGTGAGCGCGGGGCTGTGGCCTAACAGAGGGGCCGCCCGGTAAGGCTGTGCCACACGGGAGTACCCGGCGACATGCTGGGGGCTGTAGTAACCTTTCCTGGAGTGCCCTTGAGCCTTGGCACTGAAGCTCTTCACTGTGCCTGGCTGAACCCCCTCCTCCTCCTCCACGGCCATGGCGTTGTACAGGTCGAGCATGAACAGCGGCGCCGAAGACGCCTGCTTTCCGGGAGAGAAGGGCCTCGGACGGTGAGGCAAGCCCAGGATGGAGAGGATCTCTCTCTGGATCTCCCTGCGTTCATGATTGCGCAACCTCCTGTAAATAAAACTGGAGTGCACATGGTTGTCACTTAACCCGCAATGGGCGCAGGACAGAAAACTCAAGCAGCTCCACGCAAGTCCAAGTACAGCACGGTTCAGAGGTGTAAGCGCTGTCATCTTGACAACTAGTTCACTTTGGGGTGTGAAGTTGAACTACATCGCACTCTGTGAGAAATATAAAACAATTTATATCTCTGCCAATACGGACTCATAGACTTGCCATATTAGGCAGAGGCACCACAACTTTCACGGTGGTAACTGAGGAGGCTTTTTACCATTCAGCCCTTCTACAAATGAGGTATCAGCTTGCAGAAAAGTCGCCGCTCCTCTCCTGTGCGCGAGCTTCTTCCAGCAGCATTTACTCCTCCAGGGTCCATCCAAAGCCTCTGCCACACCAAGTATTTATGGAGCTGTGACCCCGTCCCTCACCTTACTCCTCTGTGATGCAGAAACACGTAGGTACGCCCATAACGTCTAGGTATAACCCGGAGTTTCCAGTGGATGAAATGTGTTGAACTGTGTCAAAAATGAATAGAAAAGAGCTCGACTCATGCCCCGACTCGCATTTTTTCTTTTTTCCCTCCCCCCTGAGAGAGGGTATTGGGGCTAGTTGCCCTTTGAGTCCATCCCACACTCAACTTTTGTTTTTGCATCCACCTCTCGCGGCAGCAATAAAACTTCAGCTCAGTCCCATGATGAATGTGGCGGCTCAGGAGTGTAAAAGGAGACACTTGAAATCCGAGAGCCCGTGTTAACGAGTGAAAGAATAATGACAGAGCCTTTTAATCACCTCAACTTATTGAAGTCCGCGTGTTTATGGGAGAGCGCTCCAGCTGCACCACCAACAACAAGGATCCTGTTTTAATACGGTATTGGCTAAAACATGATCCACTGGGATGCTGTAAAATATTATTTTATTAAATTCACGAACAAACAAGTGGCTCATCTTGTAATGTGCTGTAGCCTTCTCTTTCTACTAAAGTACAATCATAGTTCCTATAGACTATGGGAAATATGATTGTAGCTACTTTAGTCTATAGAACAGATCAGGGAAGAGATGAAAATAACACAAAGACTGATAAGTATACTGCAAATTGTATTGAGAAACTCAGACTCACTGCAGGTCCTACAGTCTACCATAATTTCTATCTTCATAATTATGAAAAGAAATATCTTACCCCAAAGAGTAGTATAGAAAAGTTAATTTAAAGCTAAGAGCCGAAAGCTACGTTCTCAGAGGAGCATTAAGTAAACAGCATGTTGAAGTAAGTTTGCTGGGATAATTAAAAACATAAATACTCGAGGTTTCCATGTGATGGGTGGCTGCTATCCAAAATGAAAAAAGGAAGCGCCCCTTTTAGGTGAAGAAACTCCTGGACATACTGGGATGTTACTACATAGCACCATCTAGTGCTGAAGTCTCCACACACACACACACACACACACACACACACACACACACACACACACACACACACACACACACACACACACACACACACACACACACACACACACACACACACACACACACACACACACACAGGTTTGTGGCACTATCTTTGTGGGGACCCGCCATTGACATAATGCATTCCCTAGCCCCTTAGCCTAACCTTAACAATCACAACTAAATGCCTAACCTTAACCCTTACCCTCACCCTTACCATAACCTAATTCTATCCCTAATCCTACAACAAAGCATTTTGGCCCCACAAAGCTGTCGGGACCCCACAAGTATACTGGATTCCCGGTTGTTGGACCCCACAAATATAGTTAAACAAGCCCACACACACACACACACGCACGCACGCGCGCGCGCGCACGTACACACACACACACACACACACACACACACACACTCACACACACACACTCACACACACACACACACACACACAGCCAGAAGCTTGGTAGATGGACTTGTATCCAAGTTTCCTATTGCCTGTGTGTCCATAGAGGAGGTTCCAGGTGATGACTCTGTTTTACTCCACACCTCATCGTTTGTGATGCTGCTGTAAAATTATAAACATGCACACTAAACATACCAAAAGTAAAAAAAAAAAATCATAATCATAATGTGATGGAGTCCTGGAATAAAGCTAAAGCACGGACCAAGCTGAGTTCTCAAATCATTAAGATCATGAAGTTTTAATTCTAGTAAAAAAACAAAGATTCATACAAAAGTCACCTTAAGACAAAATAATAAAATTACAAATGCTGTTTAGGACACGCCACTGCTGAAATACACAGTTATGACTCTTTTATAAATAACAATAAAATACCTGCTACAGTAATGAAAGGTCAGCCTCAGGAACATAAACAACATTTAATTTGAAATTAAAATGTCAGCATGCTCTTTGATGGTGAAACTTGGAATAATAATAATTGGAATAAAATGACATGTAAACTAATGGGTATTGTGATATGGGGGAAGTATTCTTTTATCTTGGGTGATACACAATATTAACCGCTGTAAAAGATTTTCATAAAGAGTTTAGTGCTTAACAGTCAGGCTGAATGCTTTGGGGAACACAGGCTTACAGCAGCTTATAATCAGCTACAGGAAATCACAGTCTTGTGCTGAAACATGCCAATTTCACACATCATTTATGGTGAAATAATTCACTGAACATGGAATTTATAGATCTTAGAAGTTGTGTGTTTTTTTTAAATGGAAGATCTAGCACCCATCCAATGTGTAGTGAGAATTTAGAGAGCGACATGCAACGAAGCAACACCAGGGGGCAAATGAGAAAAAGCACCAGCCACACTGATCCAGAGACATGAGATCCAGACATACATGAAGCACATGAGTTCAAACTGCTCAGAAGAGAGGTATAAAATGGAGCAAATTATTAATTAATATAGTATTTTTTATAACACCATTAAAACCTCAAAGCATGTTAAAGACGTGAATAACAATACAACATACCAACAAAGAAAATGTGATAGGATCTAGTTCTGCTGAATGTCTGAGATCACATAAAAGGTTTAAGAGGAGGTCCGTTTTGTTTCCACGACAGAGAGAAACTATAAAGATGAGATCTTCCTGAGAATTGGTGTTTATTCCACATCAGCTCCAGACTGGTGCCTGCAGTGACACTGCATTACGTCAATAGTTTGGCCCTTTGCTGTAAGGATCCCGCCTCATCATGCTACCGTAGCACATGGATGGATCACACACCCCAGGCTCACCACGGATGCCAGGATTACCACTTTTACCCTCTGCTCCGTTAAGACCAGGGGATCCAGGCTTCCCTGGATGACCTGGCTTACTGTACCCCTGGGGACCCATTGGACCTGTGGAGATAAGCCATGATCGGTCCAAAGGAAAGGTACACAGTGGATGAAATATTTTTTTAAAGTATCCCAGCAAATTAGCTTCCATTCCAAATTAGCCACATTTTTTACCTGGAGGTCCTGGTGGCCCTTGATCTCCAATGGTGGTTCGACCAGGGCTTCCCTTCTCACCCTTGAAACCTGGTTCTCCTGCAAACACAAGTGTACCTGTTGGAGCCTTCTGCAAAACAGCTTTAATAACATACTGTAGACTGTAGGTTTTACCTTTTATCCCATCAATACCAGGGTGCCCTGGCCGACCAGGGTGGCCTGGCTGTCCCCTAGAGCCACTAAGTCCAGGAAGACCCCTGATTCCCTGGAGCCCAGTTGGACCTGGAGGACCAGGAGATCCAGGCTGGCTTTGACAACTGGTACAACTACTCTGCTGGTTACTCAGCAACAATAAAGGCAGCTCAGCTAGGATAATTGACAATGAAAATGTGTCAGACGTGGTGTAAACACACAGAAACACATCATCCGTCTATATTGATACTCACACTGAAGAATCTCTCTGCAGATTTGCCGAATGTGATTGTCCGACATTTGACTTGCCTGGAATAAAAAGGGATGGATGATATAGATCTGTGCAATCTATTATGTTAGTCAATATCAGATACAGTATAACATCATAATAACCATTATAAACAGTAAAGTTAGCACAATGTGTAGCGCACATACAGATCTTCCTTCAGGTCCAGGTAGTCCAGGTGGACCGCTGTCCCCCTGCAGCCCTCGGGGGCCAGGTGGGCCTGACTGACCCGGCTGTCCGGGCCGTCCCATTTGACCTTCTTGACCTCTCTGCCCCGAATCCCCTGCTGTCCCTTTCTGGCAAAAATACCACCCCAGGGTTAGCAATACACACAACAATTCAGGTTGGATAGAGGTACAGTCATTGAAGCATTCAGCTTAACATACCTCTCCTTTTAGTCCCATTGGACCAGTGGAGCCCTGTCAGTGAAAGTCAGGATAAGTCATTTAAAACTAGAAAGCACTCAGAGAGCACATACCTCCTCACAATCCTCAAAGTGCGTTATACTGTAATAACAGAAAATCCGCTTCTATTGGCATTAAAATCAGGAGACAGGCCAGATCACTTTGTGGATATTTGGAGAATGCCTAAATATTATGGTTAACAGTATAAATGAAAATGTGAAGCAAGTCAGACTCACGAACAATTAGTGGGTGTCAAGCTGTCATAGCACCACCTATAGGCTAAATAGCATCACATTCTGCAGTATCATTTTGATATGTATCATCTCAAATTTGGAGTTTGCCTGCATGCCTTCAGAAATTGATGTCTATTAGGCCATGTCTTCAAGATTTTAACAAGGAAGGATCAGCCTTACAGGGTCATACAAATATGTTATGTATACCAAACATGGTTTGGATAAGGAGTGGTAAAAAATTAATAAAATAAACTTACTGTACACAAACGTGGTAGGGTATGGCCTATATGGATAGATGAAATATGTATTGCACAAACTTCTTCTTACTCCTAATTCCATAAACAAATAATGTTGCTGAACCAGTTCAGGAGTTTTTAAAGATTTAAAATGCTTAACAAATGGCCACATGGTGGCGCTATCCACATTTAAAACTCAGTTACAGTTTCTGAGCTTTCTTGTTACGTAAAAGAGAAACAGACATGGACCATTCTTGAGGGAAGTAATAAAAACGTTTTTGTTAAGTTTTATATTAATTTGCACATTATATATATATATATATATATATATATATATATATATATATATATATATATATATATATATATATATATATATATATATATATAATACAATAATTAAAAAACATACAGTAAAATATCAGTGATTTTATTGTGCATTTTTTGCACTACTAAACTCACGTGTTCCCCTGTCCGACCCTGCTCTCCTTTTTCACCCCTCATTCCCTGGTGAGAAAATCATTAGATTAACGTCACGAAAGCATCTGAAATTATTGTTCCAAGCAGACATCGACACTGTATGTGCAACACATGGTACTGTAGATAGTACTGCATGTTAAAACATCCATAATTATGGGTGATAATGTGTTTTAAATGCAACACTATGACTACACTTCCTTGTTTCATTTCCAGCGTTGATTTTGTTGTCATGACACGAAATTGATCCAGTTTAGCATAATGGAGAAAACCATGCTGGAAGTCAGTACAACAGCAAATATCCAGACACATTTTCCAAACCCTAGTCGATATGTGATAAATGGGGCTTTATTTCCACTGGATTCTTGAAATATATGTATATGTGAAATTAATTAAAGACAATATATTCCTCAACTAATAGAAGTACACTACTTACAGTGTAGACTGCCTACAGTGTTGAAAACAACCTTACAACAATTGTTGGATAAGTCCCACACTGAGTTTGATATAACAGATCAATGTTAGCGATTTCTTTTGGACCAGTCTTAATCTGACACCCAAGGGTGATCAGCTACACTCAGGTTTATTCAAAGCTCTCAATTTGAGTTATTATTTTAGCATAGCATCACAGAGGTAAACACGATCATAGTACGATCTGCTTGACTAATGTAATTTTGTCTTGTATCTTACCGTCTCTCCTCTTTCACCTGGATTTCCTCTTTGTCCCTGATGAAAAAATAAAGACATGGATTATAACTTTATGGTATATTTAGTTATAGTAAATTCCAAATGATTTACAGAAAAAAATATATTGCCAGAATACATTCTTATACTTTTTTTTTTTTTACTACTTTTACAGTGAAGACTCACATCTGGCTTATTTTTGTACAAATGTCCAAAAGAGAAAAACAAAAAAAAAACTGATTGTGATGTAAGTCTGTTGAGGATATGTGATCTGATATATCTGGGAAACAAATCAAATACAAAACAAATCAATACATTTTATGTTTGACCAAGGGGGGTGCGCGGTCACGAAAGGCTTATATCATGTGGACGCGCCGACAGTTTTGTTGTCATTACTTAGAATTCCTCAAGGGGGCGGCAGAAACTACGCACTATAGCTTTAACCCTGACCTATAAACAACTACAAATTATGAATTGTCATTGACGTAAATCATACATCTGAAGAGATTTCAACTTGATGAAATGGGAGTGGAAAAGGAATGACAGTATTACAACACTGGCAGAAAAATATGTAGTAGCAATACCTTGCTGCCATTCAGCCCTGGCATGCCCTGGTGCCCCGGCTGACCTGGTCTTCCTGCTTCTCCTGCACTCCCCTTTAATAGTGTTCAATTTAACACCAATCATAAAAAAGAACACCTTTATTTATTAACTGTAGGATATAAAACTTTTTTTATTGTGGATAAACACAGGATTATTCACTCGCAGCTTTATTGCTTCACTGAATTATTACAGCATTTTCAATCAGACATAAAGCCACCTGGTTCCTATTATATTATTTAAAAGGGAACATACCACAGGCCCTGGTGTTCCTTGTATACCTGGACTTCCATTTTCACCCTTATTCCCCTTGATTAAGAAATAAAACATGTCTTATATTACAGAAAACATACAATGAAATAACATCCAAACCACATCATATCACTGACTGGACTGCAGTTGGTATTTTCACTTCCTTATCATAATCATAATCATAATTCATTTTCATTGATGCGTGCAATAGTTATAGCTTACTTTCAACAAGGTTTCATTTTTCAGCTTGACGTTTAATTATGTATAATTGTGTGCTTTCTTTTCCAGTTGAAGCTGAAGCTCAGCCATAAAATCAAAGTATTGCCTGCCCATAAACTAGCTTTTCACTTGCCATTTACCAATACACATTGGCTTGTTTAAGGCAGATCAGCTAATGAAAAGTGATTAGGAGACAGAGCGTCCAGACCAGACAAGCCCACACTGCTTACATTTCCACTTAAATTCCACTGACTAAAGCAGTGGGGCCAGATCCTCGCTTAATTTAGCACTGCCGGTGTGGCCAAGAGATCATTACTTGTGCAAGTGTAGTAAAAAAACAAAACAGTGACCAAACAAAACATGCAATGCTGCTGACCCAAGTAGCTTTCTAGGCATTTCAGTGAACTTGTTGGTTAGAAAGCTTAAATGATTTAACCTTATCCAAACTATGTGCACTGCAATGCATGATGTATAGGCTTGATAATATAGGTCTTGGTATTGTAATATATAATGTAATATGTTTAACTGTTCTTTATTGGGCTTGAACTCAATTTAAATCAAGACATGGCCTGGCCTGCAGCTTGTCGGCTGCTAATGCCAGCTTGTGTGGTTGATCTGCAGTATTGACTTTTCTGGGTCACAGGTTGAGCCAGTGCGCTCACAGCCACAGGGATGCAGAGGGGGATAAACTCACATTTTTTTTAGTGCACAGTGCACAGTTTATCCATTTTAAATACTTTATTAAATCTTTTTGATTACTGTCGGTAAGATAAAAGTCGGTGATTATTTCTGCTAGCTTCATTGTAGCTTTGCATGACAATACAGCTGTTCATAGAAGCTCAAAGGGGATTTTTTTTACCAGGCATACATGATTACCTTGTTTCCAATTGGTCCTTTTAAACCAGGTGCACCAGGTAAACCCATCTCACCCTGCAGGAGAGTGAAAAAAGTGTTTTTGGTAACTGAACACTTTGGTGTGCACTGCACCTACACACATATAGTACAACAGCTGTCAACTTACAGATGGTCCAGTGGGTCCTGTGAAGCCCCTGGACCCAGGCAAACCAGCTTCCCCCTGAAATGAAAATCATGTCAGTCAAACATTATCACAAAGAATGATGCAAAAGCATTGATCTTTTTATTTTGCACATACAAATACATTAGGAACAGGAGCTCACCTTTTGTCCATTCAGGCCTGCAATTCCTGGCAATCCAGGCATACCCTGGTAGCAAGGAAACATATTATACTGTATTGCTGATCAATATATTCAATATGCTAAAAAATATTTTTTTAATAAAACTGCATGTTTTCATATGCAGTGTTTCTGAACTGATATTAAAGGCAGCATGAAAGACTACAGGTTCCAGTTTACGTCCTTTCAAAGTGAAATCATTACTTCATTGGGTCAGTAACAATTTTAGCCAATTGCTCAATAAAAAGAAACTGATTGAACTGACATGGTGACAAGTAATGTCTACCAAAATACACTACCCAGTTACAGTTGGCTAGTTGTACACAGGAAAAAACATGGTTTGGGGCTTTTTGAAAGAATATCTCATTTCATTTTCTTCTTTAAACTGCCTTGCTCTATGCAGTAGCACAGCACTGTCTGAGGTTTTAATACAAAGTGTACACTCTTTAGATGAATCCTAAGTGCTACAATTGAACTGTGCAAATGTTTTATTTGCTGATGAATGCAATAATAGAAAAAGTAGTTGCTATTTAAATTGCACATAGGAAAAAGAAGGAACGCTGATCCAACTTTATAAGTAAATGGTTAAATAAATTGAAACTGTATGTGGTTCAACACATGCAGCAAAACTACCCTGGAATGCCTCTTTAGTTTTTTGTTTTGAAGGTTATTTTCTTCTGAGATAAATGCTTGCAGATGCTTAGTGGTTGCCTCAGACTGAAGTTTGAGTAACATATGTTCTTAGTGTATAGATTTGACAGGCAGGCAGAGAGACAGAAATATAAATAGAGCCACCCAGACACTTACACTCTACCTATAGGTGGAGAAATCCCCGTCTTGGGGCCGACACTGAAGCACTAATTTCATCTTGTTTTAACTTGAGGAAGTACAGCACAAATCCTGTCTTCTTGGATACATCGCTAACTCTATTGTTCTGGTGGGGGGAAAATGGCTTACAGCCTTGTGGAGCAACTGACTCATCTTTTGTAGACCAATCACAAACTCTTGGACAACACTTATAATCATGATCAGTGGGGTGGCTTCCCAGTTGAAACACTTTCTTCCTAAAACAGATTTGCTAGAGCACCACAGAATTCCTTCACTCAGTAACTTTCACTGCCTTAGATTATAGCCTGAGCCCACTTGTTACATAAAGGAGTTATCCTGGGATGAACTACAGGGGAAATACCCCTAATTTAATGGTTGTCAGGGGTACTCAGGGGTAGTGTCTACTGCTGACACTATGTTAACACACTGCAGTCTTACTACAGTAAAACATGTTATGCATGCAAATCTGTGTGATCCATAAAATCAGGTCTTGTACGGTATTTGCCTATTTTAATCTTCCGTTACTCACAGTATAATTTCATGTCAGCTACAATTTGTAAACTGTAAAGTACCACACACATAAATCTCCCCTCTTCTTTCCTTCCAATCTTAACACAATATGACTGTAAATTTCATTCATGCACAATTTGCATCAAATCCTCAATTTCCGTCCGAGTAGAGATGCAAGAGCTCAAACAACCTACAAAATACCAAATATGCATAATGAGTAATGTCTTTGTTTACAACTCACAGGATGGCCTTCTCTTCCATCAACACCAGGAATACCACCCTCTCCAGCTTCTCCCTTAATACAATGCAGAAACACAAACATTACATTGACACATCATTATACACATTGCCTTATAATTTGACATGTCATGTTGGATTTATTAAATAGGTATCTATCTAAACTTTGATGTGTACAAAAGTTGTCAAATGGGGTTTAGGAAGAGAGAAGGGAGACACCTATGACTACATTTCTATGGTTGCCATTCGTCAACAACACAACTCTTGGGAACAGCAAAGTCTTTTAAGAATGTGCACACTTATCCAACCTCTATTATTCTCCTAATCCCTGAATGAGCTTTGTGACATACTGTTCTGCACTGTCAAAACAAACTGACCTTTTGACCAGGTCTTCCTGGAAATCCAACCTTTCCATCTCTCCCAGGTACGCCCTGAAACCACAGAAAAGGATTTTTACACACGATAATGGCACATGAGCTCTGGATTTGATTCTGAATTGTTTTATACATACAGGGTCTCCTGGATAACCCGGTGGCCCAGGAGGTCCCACACTTCCTTTTTCTCCCTGAAAACATCATGCCATCCAGTTAAGATTGTTATATTTCCTGTGTCATTTTCAGTAGCCATGAGGACTGTCTGCACCCTTACCACTTGACCAGCTTTTCCGGGTAACCCTGCAATTCCTGTGGATCCTATTGAGCCCTGAGGAAAGTTAAAAGATTTGAAATGATCATTAGCTGTGACATATTCAAAAATAAACCTTCCATGGCCTAAGCTGGCCATGCAAGCTGATGGTGACAAATCTGCCAGTCGTTTAACAGGATCATCCATGTTTATAATAGAGGGAAAACACTTTTTCAACAGCTCTTCATCAGTCAGATCAGGAGGCACATGTTATACAGTGTGGGACAACAGCTCTTCATAGACCCATTCTACATGGTCACAAATATGCAGTCAGTGTTTGACATTAGTCAGCAGGGATCTTGTTTTTCTGGGATAGACAATGAATTAGGCAACTATTTGGCCTGACATTTTTAAAATTGCACTGGCTGACCTAAAACTTGACGTTAGTTATGTATCTGTTGAATGGTGCCAAAAATTGGAATGATGCGTCACTGCATTTTCACATTTTCTGAATAAAAACAAACAACAGCATTTGGGGGAAAAGGCGGGAATATTACATTATTTGTTTTCTCAGATTTTGCATTCCATCATTCAATAATATGCTAATCAACTCACAGGGGAACAAATTACTATACAGCGTAAAAACCAAAAGACGTAGTTATCACTGGCGGGATCAGGGAACATTTTTATTGTTGCTTCATTTGCACAAATATTTTGTAAATAAAAAGACATTTGAGTCAAAGTGTTGACAGTTTCTTTCAGTTTGAGCTGAATTAAATTTTCAGTTAACAGGTCCCAGGAACATGTGTTCATGTTCCATTGGTATCAAAAAATATCAAAAATCACTCCAGCTGTGGCCATAACTACAGTTCTGTCAAAGCAAAACAAGCTATGACAAATGTATTTATGGAGTGCTGCAGCCGGGGCAGTAAAGGTACAGTCATGGAAGCCAACTGGTAGTGTGTATGCTTTATTTGTCTTTATGTGGCAGTACATTTGGCTGTTTAGTTGGATTGTGTTGGCAGTACCACTTTGTGTGACAACATGGAGCATAAAACATGAGCAGCTGCTAGCATAGGTAGTGTAAACAGTGACTGGTTTGCATCTCATGTGTGCAGGAAAGATGCGATAAGTAGCTTTCGCTCCCTCCCCAAGCAGAGCTGTGGGTTTCCTATTAGGAAGACAGATGTATGTCCAAAGGAATGTGTTAATGAACTACAGCGATAATTAGCACAGACTGGATGGCCACATAATTAGCAATAAAATGTTCCTTCAAAGGTGATGAATGACTGTGGTCATGAACAAGACTGTGAATACATAAACACAGCCACTTTTTGGCAAAATGGCTAACAATCCTTCCTCCTCGTGTCCTTGAATTATATACTTCTGACTTAATTTAGCAGACATCTTAGGTTTCCGTTTTCTAGATCCTATGCCAGGAAAATGAGACAACACCCTTGGGTGGTCTTACAGTATGGGAACAATTTGGAAAGGTATATATTATATATATATTTGTAAATGCATTTTATATCCAAAAGAAATCTTATAGCCTACTTAACAACATGAGGATTCCCTCTAACTTGGTTAGACTTGGTTGTTCTGTGGTGCATGGAGAGTCTTTAGCTTTCCTGTTGTGGATAACACCTCTTGACCCAGACGTTAAGGGTATTTAGTAGACCAAAACTTTTGGAGCGTTTTTACTTGGCCCTGACGGAAATTCGTAGGAGCCATAGGCATCTAAACTTTTTGTGTATTGTTTTATACATAGATATAGTGTTAGAAAATATTTACCTTCTTATCTACAGTACTGTACTTTTTTTTCCTATTTGTAGAATCTATTTGACAAGAGCTTTTCTGAACTTGCTCTTTAAACATATTTTGCAGCTGTCTTTCTTTGTAAGAAGTGATGGAAAATCACCCGCAGTGCACTCCCTCTAGATGCTCATCTCATCATTCATGATGCCTCAGACCATTACACTAATTAGATGTCTTATTATGGGATTTTAAAAGAGCACTTTGACAGACCAGTAAAAGTCATGATACTTTCATCCTGTAAGCGTTGCTGGAAATAGGATAAAAAAGATACAGTAAATCCACCTGATCTAAAGCAGTGCAGTCCCCCATTGTGTTCTCCTTTTTGTGTGTGTGGCCAAAATCCAAAGTATTTTACCTAATCAAAGAACGTTGAGAAGACAGTCCAAGCACTTATACAAACTTAATTTGACACATGCTGGACCTGTGAGGGGAAACTGTAATAATGGGACAGATGTTATGGGAGGATTCATTCCAGGTGCAGACATGTCTGTCTGCAGACAGCTGCGACAGTTTTCAAAATATTATTAACTGCTTGAATTGTTCTCTAACTTCAGCCAACTATCAGGAACCTCCTGTGGTCACACAAGTCATTACAAGGTAGGATGAAATGACAGAGGTGATGCAATCTAGACAGGATGCATTACCTCATTGTCCCTCAAAATAATGCTCAACGCAAAATGTTGTTTAGATACACATACAAAAGTTCTGGATAAAGCTGCAGGACTGTCAGGCTTGTGCTCGAGTCTGCTGAGTCTACTGTAGTTGAGGCCTTCATAGCACCCAGTAAACACAAACTGCTGGATCATTTGGGCACTGCTTGCTTTTGTTTGATGCTGTGTTTATTCAAGGATTATCAGCAGATTCCCTTGAAGAGTGGATTATTGTATCACGCAGTATTAACTGCATGTATGTTTTGTAATCTGTGTGACTGAACAGTGGGAGAGGCACTTATCCAGCTGAGGCAACACTCACTGTGGGCTAGTCTGCCTTTAGATAGTGTATTGATTTTTTTACATCCTGATACTTTGAAGGGGCGTTGAGGCTTGGAGATTCTCACCCTAAAGCCTTGAATGCTAAAGAGGTTTAGCGGTCAGGTTTTATCTGATAAAAGAAGATTCATTCACATTCTTGCTTTCTCCTATACAATATAAGGCCATATTGTAGAAGGCGGTGGGCACTGAAGCAAAGTTGGTCACACTGAATTTCAAGGTTTTACTTAACTGATAGCCATGTAAGACATATAGCCTGCTCTCTGGGGGTGTGCTCTGTTTTGTTAGTCTCTATTGATTTTTTTTGTCTACAGTCTCTCTAAAAATAAGCGTTTGAGCTTTCTAAGGTAAGGGCAGAACAAAAGTCAGGACATATGAACTCATTTAAAACGTCTATGATGGTCCTCGCTCGTACTATCTCTGAAAAGCGCTCTTGTCCCACAGTATAGAAGTTGTACTTTTTACTCTCCCAGGGGATCTGGCTTTATATTCATAACATGTGGTTTCTAGAGTGATTGATGCAATGATGTTCAAAAGTTTAAAGTTAATGTGTCTAGCAGGGATTTCCTGTTAATCCTACATTTGATCTCATAAAAAGATTTACCTTGAAAATGTAGTATGTGTTTTTTACTTTTTAACTGTCGCTTGTCTTTTTTTCTACGGAAATCTTTTTTTTTCTCAGCAATTTTACTCACTTTACATGCTTTTAGATAAATAATATTGGACAACATCTGGATAGCGTGTTATCAAGCAGAAATCACCACATTTGAATAATTAACATTTCCACCTTCTCTCCTGGTAGTCCAGGCGATCCTGGTAATCCAGGCACACCCCTCTCACCCTGAAAGAACAGACTTGCGTTACAAAAGTGGTTCTCAGTGGTCACAAATTAGTGCAACGGCATGATAATGAAACCGATTGTGCCACAAATGTGCTTTTTGACCTTCCTACCGAAACACCCGGCCTCCCTTGCTCGCCTTTGTACCCATCTGCCCCACGTGGACCCTGACAGAAACAAAGGAAAGCAGCTTTAAATTCTCTGTCTTGATGCTGGATTTAATGGTATATTAAGTGAGATTTGCTTTACCTCCACTCCTGTTGGACCTGGCAGCCCTGGACTTCCTCTAATGCCAGGGATACCCTTAAAATAAAAAATAAATAAAAAAAGACGAGAGATGCACACATTTGGTTTAACATTTGAACCCACCTCAACTGTGTGCATGATTCTAGGCTGCGGAATGAGTTTTTCATCATGCCGTAGAACGTGGTTAACTTTTGGATGGCTTTCATCACACAAAATCACCACTGTGCTGCAACCAGTGGTATAATCAGAGATGTTTTTTATTTATCCATTGGAATAATGAGTAAATAAGTATATTTACTACTGAAGCAGTCCTGACCTCATAGAACTAACAAGCAGAAACTGTCATGCCTTAATGGGTACATTAACTCAATTGGTTTTGGTATTTTCTCAGACATGGATGCTGCTGTGTTGTTGGCGGTTATGATCTGTATGTTTGTATATTGAACTATGTAGTACTCACAGGCTTACCATCAGCACCAGCAGGCCCAGGCAGACCAGGTTTGCCAGTGTTTCCTTCTTCTCCCTAAAGAAAGAATAAGGTAATGTAATAATGTAAAGCAGAATCTGGAGAGACACTGGTTCATACAGAATATCCGTATTTACTCTGTTTTTCTTATTATATATTCTGCTAATACTGCATATATCTATTATTTTTACTACTATTATAATGTCACTGCTACTACATTGCACATATCTGTACATGTTGTTCATACATTGTTCATATTACATAGCCATATTTATTCTGCTCTTATAACACTGCAATATATTTCTTGTCCTGCCTATGCACCAACGGTCTATACTTTGTATATCACATAGCACTTTTCTGCTTTTTTTGCACTTCTGGTTAGACCATAGACTTTTAATATTAATGGACAAAGCATCCGGTTCGGCGAAGTGCTGCAAATGTGGAAGTGCCTTAAACCTGCATTCTATCTGAATTCCAGCAGGGGGCGACACGTGTGGTTGCAAAAGGAGGTCGGTTTCTGTAGAAGTCTATGAGAAAATGAGCCTACGTCTCACTTGATTTATTTACTCAGTAAACATTTTCATAATGAGTTTATGGTCTCAATCACTAGTTTTAAGTCTTCTGCAACACAGAATGATGTTCATGTTTTGAATTATGGTCTCGTTGATTTTAAAATCGGCGATAAAGCAGGGGGTGTTTTAGGGCGTGGCTATGATGTGATTGCCAGTGAAAGTGTGTAATGTGACGTAGAGTGTAAGGGCTCCTCCCTCACTCCTCCCTCTCGTCTAAAATCATCACATCCGCAACCAGGATGGCTGCGCCCGTAACGGCAAACTCAATGACTCATAGCAGATCTCCACAAACCAATGGTTGACGTCACACATGCGCTGTCCATTAATATTATACAGTCTATGGGTTAGACTCAAACTGCATTTCGTTGTCTTTGTACTTGTACTCTGCACAATGACAATAAAGTTGAATCTAATCTAATCTAATCTAATGTAAAGCACTAAAGCAAATTGTTTGCATGTCTTTATCTATCATGCAACCTTAAAGCAGCATAAACAAATCCGTGTGGAAACAGCTCTGGTAACAATATGCTTTCTCTGGCGTTGATTTAATTTATCTTTTTTAACCATGCTGAGTTAGTTTATGTAATGTAAGATGATCTTGAACACTATGTGGGGTTATAAGGAACATCTGCAAGCCTGTAATGGTCCCAGCATTTTGGATCTATTAGTAAATGTAGTAAAAGCTTTGCTGTGACATTATAAACACAAACATGCCTGAACCCAAGTAGGTTTTATTAACCAAGAGTCTTGTTGCTAATGTAATATCTCTCTGAGGTCTGTGTGTAAAGGCTTTTATGACCGTGGCTGCTATTATTTGGTTGGTACCCTGTGATCAATAAGAGGGAGCACGTAGGTTTTATTTCCTATTTTGGTAATTTTCCATTGTAACCTGTGTTTATCTTAAACAGCGGTCTGGTTTGCTTCAAGCAAACAGCACATTAGGATCTTACAAGGCTAACCATAACTTTCCTCACAATGTCAAGCTGCAATTTGCCTAACTGGAGAAAAGAGGCTATTTGGTGCGTCCATAATTTGTTTTCAGCAGGTAACTGTGTGTTTACTGTAAGGGATAAAAGTGGTAAAACCTCCCACACAGCACTGTTAATGGCAAGAAGGAAACCTGTGTTTGCAGACTGTAACGACTGTAGTTGGATTTGACCTATTGGTAAAGTGCAACCTCATGTGTTCATCACATAATTATCCGACACAGAGAGCAGCATTTAGACATCAACTGGGAATTCAGCAAACATTCCCTCAAGGCTAAGCTGCGAGGAAGAGAAAGTTTGTGCTTCATCATTAGGTCTCTTTGTCACTCCTGAGGTTACACATAAACCAACATTGTTAAAGATTAATTATTGTTATCTTGTTTAATCTCAACAGAATACCACTGTTTAAAGTAAATATTTATGCAACTGTCTGAACACTGAGGAGCTGGACAAGGCTGAGCTCTGTTCTCTGATGTCTTGCAGCATACAGAAGTACTGTATGTGCACGTTTTATGCATTCATTTCTGCAGGCACGATATGTGCTGTATATTAAAAAAGCAAAATTCCACAAGATAAATAATGAAAGGTAATATAAAGAGGCCTTTTTTTAAATAACCAACCTTTATTCCTGGAAGTCCAGGGGGTCCAGGAGGACAAACACAAGGTTCTTGAGTTGGTTCAGTGTAATCAGGACTGTTGGCACACTGTAATGAACCAAACCAAACATACAGAATTATACATATTAGAGCTGCAATGATAAGTCACTCAAGACAGAAGACAGAAAATTATAAGCAACAATTTGAATAAGCAGTTAATCATTTTGGGTAATTTTTATAATAACAAATGCCACAATTATCTGGTTTCCCGCTTCTTAAAGGTGAATAATTGTTTGGTTTCCTTAGTCTTTTACGATTGTAAATATTTTTGTGAGTTTTTGACTGTTGCTTGGATATTTAGAAATTATATTAATTAATGGTCTAATGTTTGTAAAAGTCACAAAATCCAATGCTGAAACCTGAAAACTCATTATTCAATCATTGTATATTAACCATTTACATCACAAAAGCTTACCCTACCTGGTGTGTTCAAAAGCCATCTGCATTTTACTTTGAATAAACTAAAATTTACACTGCAAATTGGACATCCTTCTGTTTTTTAATCAAATGTCATCCATCAAAAGGAAATTGATAACTGAACTTTGAGATTCCATTGCAAATAAGCCAATAAAAAACACACAGAGAGAGGAGAAAAGCAGTGGTACACTTGGAAAGAATTTGTAATTTTAGGCTACTCATCCTGTCTCTTTTGATGTTTTCAACCCACATCCTCCCATTAAAAACTGTAATTTGGCTCTGGTTTTGTGGTTATAGCAATTTGGAAGCCAACATAACAATGGGCCACTGCTTCACAAACGCAGTTAGAGCCAGCAGACAATAAAAAAAAAAATGTTTGAAGCTGAGTTACGGGTCCCACTCCAACAAATCATTTTATGCATACATAAACAGATGTGTCTTGAAATGAATATGCTGAGTTTACACTACTTACTACTACTACACAATACTATAATACACTGTGCTGATGACTTATAAAGCAAATAAAATCATTTTATGCCATGCAGTATGAGGTGTGGAGTTAACTGATGGGGAAATTGTGAGTTTCAGAGCAGAAACAGATGTAGTTGGACAAGGTGAGAAGTAGGTGAGAAGAAGTTATCTTTGTTGCTTTTGGACTAAAACCAAGTTCAGAGCCAAGCAGACTCTTGTACTTACAACTCCAGGTATTTCACATGCAGTCTCTCGGCTATTCTGCTCGGGGTCACAGTAAATGCGAAGTTTCTGGATTTCAAACTAGATTTAAAAAGAGAAAAAAAACTCTTGTTAAAAACACAACATCCACTGCTGGAGACTCCAAACAAGCAAACAAAACAAACATGGGGGTAATTTTGCGACGTTTAGTTTTGGTTTTATCAGTGCTTTGCTACTAATGAATCGAAATTGCTATTGTACAACTGTTGAATTGTCCTTACTGGGCACGGAGCAGCTACATGTTGCCAGACCTCCCTCAGTGTTGGAAGCGTTCTGCAGCGATGTTACACTATTCTTCCATTATTTGGTATTTTGTTAATGTTGGTGGTAAAATGGCTCCAGAAAGTCCCATAGACAGTTTCACTTCAGTTACCATGTGAGCAGAAAGATGATCCTGAGATATGATTTATTTCATTTCCATTTTGTTTATGATAAAAGGTTTAAACATGATAATAATGTCTTGTGTGGTCTGTTGGTTCCTGCTAATGTAATGTTGTTTAAAAATTGCATTGTGGTAGGCTACTTTTAAAGGGTCCAATTACAAACATCTGTTTCCAATTACAAGTGTGTTTATCCAGAAATGATACTCACATTAGTGCATTCACTCTGTTAAATGGCCTAAAACTGCATGATCCATATAACAATGGATCAGTACACACAACAACAAGCTGTAGCTCATGTTCTTATGGTACTGTATGTAATCCTGTTTATTATTAAGTCATATTTTTCTTTATATACTACTACTAATACTAATTGACCCAAATGCAACATTGTCAAACCTGCTTAATTGCTCACATATGTGTCTGAGGTATTTGAAAAGGTCCATTTGTATTGTTTCACATCAAAAAGTGTTACATCATATTAACATTTAGAATAAAAGGATGTATTGTGCAGTTATCCCTCTTTTCCATAGCATTATCATGACATCAAAATGTTATATTATGTTTTCAGGGATGTATTTGCATTGAAAGCCCTACCTATGTAGCCTTCTGCTGAGTAAATTACAACACAGCACAATTATGATTTATTACTAATGCAGCATTTTTGACACAAAATGGGCCAATTGAGACAAATAAAACAGATTAATAAGACCATGTAGAGAAAAAGGCTCAATTTTGCCAAAGATTTATTATCCGCAAAGTTAAGCATGTCTCTCAGGAGGCACCAATAAACTGTGTGATGCTTAAAATATTTATCAGTGCTGCGTTTGCTCAACTACTTATTAAGAAACCTGTTTCCTCTTTAGTAGACATACTGCCGGATTACTTTTCTGGTAACCAAACATGTATTTCATGCAAACAAGGTTGTTGATGTTAATAAACTTACTGGCACTGTTGTTTCCTTTCTGACATATTTTCCAACTTGGGTTTTTCCATTGATGAAAATACCAACAGGGGGCTCCAAGGATAGGGTTTCAATTTCCAGGTCATCAACGTAAAGAGTAACATCCTCCTCAGTAACCAGCAGTCGCAGCTGGTGCCATTTCTCATCAAACAGCTTCTTTTGTCATAGAAAAAGAAGAGGAAAATAAATGTCATTAATACAGGGCTGGCAGTGTGCTGATAAAGACATTACAAAACAGGATAAAACAATCTTCTCCCTGGAGGGAGTGTGTACATTGGTGTGTACAACTGTTGTCCAGAGCAGGAAGCAGAAGGAGCTCAGTCACTAAACAGGGCAGTTTGATGTGTTAAAACCTCAACAATACAAAGTAGTCATGGCTATAACTTTTATTCAAAATATTGTGGCATCTTAAAGTAAAGACTGTGTGCTTTTGCAGCTTTTGAATAAACTACAGTGAAGATAGTCAATTGGGTGTCAATGTTTGTTGACAATAACTTTGGGGTAGAACAGACATACAAATCTACTCAACTCTACTTCTCTGTCCCGCGAGTTAAAAAAAACAATTGGCAAAAGAGCTTTTAAGTTTTAGGGCTCCAGCAGATTGGAATAATCTATCTGTGGAAATAAGATCAATTTCTTTACTTGGTTTGTTTAAACATGCCCTGTCTGCTCACTTTAAGATGAACTGCCATTGTTATTAAAGATGCAGGCAATCCTTATGCCTACTGTCCATACCTAATGTTTATATTTGACTGTAGTTAGAAATTCACTCATACTCTACTGTTTACTTATTTACTTATTATTGGCCATTTGGTGGTTGTAATGTATTGATGAACATATGCATGTGTTGTTGTTGTTGTTCTTTTTTGTTTTTTCACTTCTCTGTTATTATGTAATGATTGTGTTATATGTTGGGACCCCCTCGAAAATGAGATGATACATCTCAAGGGGTTTATCCTAATAATAAACAAATTTTTAACATTTTGAACAATTTAACAGCGCTGAGTAAATGGGGATGAGTAACAACTGGATATACTCTCATCTCATTCATCTAAAACATTATTACCTAAATCAAGTGCTATTTGTCTACCTGGAAGTGATTGTTGTGTTAGATTGACGTCACAGTTATTTGGTCTACAAAAGAGTTCAATTAGTCCTACTTCCTCAAGGGCAAGTAAAGGACACAATCTGCTAACCATGTACAGCTTCTACTTTTGTAAAGGTTGAATAGGCTTCTGAAGCTCTACAAGCTTATGCAAGCCATCTGGTTGTGTGAATACAGTAGAAGGATTAGGATTGATTGGTTACATAACAGGTATTGTGTGTGGTTGAAAGAAAATGTTTAAACCTTCAAGGTGCATTGATTCAAAAAGGTTTCTGCCAGATTGTTTTATAATATATAATAATGAACAGAGTAATACAATTTCAATACCATTAACTGTATCATACAGTATGAGCTAAAAGCATTCATGCTGAGAATCAGTTTAAGAGGTGTACTCCAGCTATTTCAGTTTCAAAACATTGGGGGACACACAAGAGACGGATTAAATAAGAATGCACAAAATCAAAGCAATAGAGGCCGAGATATCCTTACGTTTAGTCTTAGTAAATATGATAGATCCTACATTTCCCATAATGCAACTTTGTGTCTCTTTGTTTGAAAACTCTCTGCCTGGTAAACACCCACACAGCCACAGAAGACATTATGCAACTGTGTAGTACTCTCTAGTAGAGTGCCCAATTAAGACTATTTTAAAGAAATAATACAGTGTTGCCATACCCCTGCTGTATGTTGTGAAAATGTGACCGTTTGAATTCCACTTGCTGACTCGCTGGTTGTGGTGAACATGACGGTGCGCTTCACACCATTTAGAGTCACCGCCATCTGAGGTTTCCCATCACGTGTCTGTATTCTCCACACGTCCCACTCCTCTATTGCCACTGATCCTTTATACCTCAGTGTGGCCACAAAAACATATGATGGAGGCAGGCCATCAGGAAAAAGGTTCCTAGATGACCAAATGTAAAAGTCAGTCAACTTGTGAATACACTGGCTGTGATGAAGAAGGAATAAAAGCAAGGAGATTACCGTGTAGCTTCACTTAAGTCAACACGAGGTGTCACTTCGTAGGCCTTAGTGCCGTAATATGCGCCTTGTGTCTTTTTTGCTTTTTTAGCCAAATTTAAATGTAACAGAATATCAAAACCCTTCTCGTCACGGGAGTCTACGGGAATTCTTGCTGGACAAACGGTTTCTGCAACAGACAAACACAGTAAAATAGAAAAATAGACAAACATAAGGACAAGTAAAGAATAATGGAGAGAAGGACATGAGGCAGAGGGACATATGGAGTAGTCTGAGGTAAAGAGATACCACTAATACTGTCATAAAAGTAACCTGATAATATTTGAGTGGAACAGCACTAATCAGCGGTTGCTTACCTTCACACAGTTTCTGTCGTATGACCTGTATGATCCTGGAAATACCTTTGTAGTCCTCAACAGAGAAGACATATGTTGAAAATGGCTTGTTTGCAATGTCATTCAACTGGGTCACTTCTGTCTCTGACCCAACACCAATTGCAAACAGAATTACTCCTTTTTTCCTTGCTGCCTCTGCCGCTTTCAAAACCTCATCTTGAGACTTCCCATCTGTGAGGACAATAGCAATTCTGGAAATGCCTGATGGGCCACGCTCAGACAGTCCAAACAGTTTGTCTGTAGCAAACTTAATGGCTGTCCCTGTCCTTGTGTTTCCCCCCATGTACTCAATGGACTCCATAGCTTTGATGAGGTCTTTGGTAGAGGAGTGCTTCCCCAGAGGTATTTCTAAAACGGGGTCATCGCTGTACTGGACGACTCCGACCTGGGTAAACTTCTGTCCAATGTTGAAGCTTGTTGTTATGTTGACAAGCCAACGCTTTACTATTTCAAAATTGACATCTTCAACACTCCACGAGCCATCTAGAATAAAGACCAAATCGCATGGTGCGGTCCTACAACCTGAAGCAGACAGGAAATGAACAATCAGCAGTGTAAAATAATGGTTTCAACAAATCCTATCTAGCTTGATGGAATACATGAAATAACATCTATCACAGTACATGGAACCACCTTTGCCAGTTGTATGCATTTGATTTAATTTGATGTATGTATGTTGTTTAATGTATGGACAACAAGCATAACAAAGTGTGAGAAAATGAAGACAGAAGCACTCTTACTTCTTAAGTCTTCATCTTGAGCTGCACTAAACAAATGGAGAAGCATGAAGCACAGGCATCTTAAGACACAATGCATGGATGCCGCTTTGTAACCCATTATGCAGCAGTACCAAGTTCCAATTTTGCACCTACAGGGAAAGGGAAAACATGCTTTGTATTGAAGGGAAAAGAAAAAGGACAATGCAAGCATTTGTGACATGTGGTCCTTGTGTTATTCTTGCCTTGACAGACGTTAATGTCTCAGATTATTGTTTTTCCATTATTGTTTGGCTGCCATTTATTCTGGCTCATCCCCTCTCCACATATTTAAACAAAAAACTATCCCACTACCTGCCGTTGCACACTCACAGTAAGTGATTATAAAGGTTGTGTGATACTTTGAGTTACATGACAAGGATGTTGCCAGGGCCTGCAAAATATTAATTAATTCAAACAATAAATGATTCAAGCGTTGTATACACATGCAAATTAGCAGTATTTGTGCATTGAGACAATGTTATCTCTCTGGATAATGCATCAACCTCATCATCAACCATCCATTAAAGCTATAGTGCGTAGTTTATGTCTCCCCCATCAGGAATTTCAAGTAATAACAACAAAACTCGGTGCATCCACATGGTACAAGCCTTCCGTGATCGCGCACCACCCCCACCCCTCCTCTACGCAATTGCTTGTAACGAAGAAGGACACGGAGGATTAAAAAAATGTGATGGACTCTTCAGAAGAGGTAATTATCTTCGCTCGATTTTCTGTGCGCGAAAGTCGCCATTTTCTAAACATAGCCATACTGAGAAATACAGAGAGTTGTGTGGAGCTGATAGTCTTAATTAGCTTTGTATCAACTCATTTAGCAATGGCTTGAATGAAATGGACGCTCATTAATATAAAAAAGTTATGCACTAAAGCTTTAAGGGTTAGATGAAAATTAAGCTTGTATGAATGTGTATGACTCAAGCACAGCAGCAGGATACATTCAAACTGTAATAATTTCTGTCATTTGCAAACATTTTCTACAATTACTTTGATGTTACTGGTTGTTATTGGTTAGGTAACAGTTTTATAGCAGGAATTGGACAGGTCTTTATTCACATCAACTGAGCTGTGCATTTTTCAGAATAAGCATTAGTACAGAGGAGTGCACACATACAAGCTGACTTGGTGTAAGCAATACTGTATGCATTGCACTTAGGTCAAGGCCCAAGTCAAGCACACAACAGACAGGACAGTCCATTCATTGTTTGTGGTAATTAAAATCTATATACAAAAGGTAGAAAATAACAGAGTGGGAGAAATGGCTGCCAAATGTCAAAATAATGGATAAAGATGCTCAACAAATAATCTGAGACAAAACAAAATAATCTGACTATGGTTTAATCCACAGGTCCAGCAGAATATGTATATTTCTTATTACACAAAACTGCATTCTTTGATTCGTTGGCCACTTGGGGGCAGTGCAACAACATTGACATATTATCACCTTATAAAGTTGATATGGCGAACTTGTTAGCAAACAGTTGCTTATTTACATATCCAACATTAGTACTCACTTGGAGTCATGTTACCATCTACCTCCTTAGTCCAATATTCACTCTCTACTTAGCTCTGTTTTTTATCTCTACCAACGCCTGAGAAAAATATCTTGCTCTTTAGCTGTTAAATGCTCCAATATGTTCACCAGCTAGTCGCTAACTGTCTGCTGTTTGGTGCTGGGAAGGTAGTGTACAGTGGGTTTGTCAGAGCTACTGCTGAAAACAGCTGCAGGCAGCTGTCACTGGGGCTATCAAGTGCAAATCCCATCAGCCCATGTTTGCTTTTTCCTAAGTTATAATCACTTCCTACCTCCCACTGCTGCCACAGACACTGCTGTACTACCTACAAATCCCTAATTCACTTACTTGCACTACAAAGTTGTACTCTGAGCTCTGCATCCAACCTCCATGCGGCACACTTTATCTCTCCAATCCTGCTGCACAGCTTCAGTACACCTAAGCATTTTCCTTTCAAGCCTCATCCACCACATCCTCACATGTCAGCTTTACTTAATAAACAATTCACTGAACCTCTGACCACAACTGCCCTTAAACCAGTGCTCACTGTTTCCTGTGGGATTATCAGCTGTTTCCTCAAATCTGCTGCCATTTGCCAGCTTTTGCCCACCCTTGGCCTAAATACAACACGCCAGCCCAGAAAAGCTTCACTCCTAGAATTTCCCTCGCTAATGGATAAAACCAATTGTAATACCTTCCTTCCCATCTGTGGATGAAGTAATTTTAACCAGTTACTGTCACGTGCAGCTCAACCTCCAGCCTATGTCACCAGGCATGTCATTCTTGGAGTAACATTATTTTAAACCCAGGAAAAATGTTTCAAAAACATTGGTAAGTCTGAACATAGGACATGTTGGGATATTAGTGAAACAGTTTGTACATATGATTAATCTCCTTTGGTTTGCTTCAACACCTTTCAACTCCCTCCAGCTCTACTTCTATATTTTCCTAATGTATCCACTGTGTCAGCTCTGCTAAAACAGCCTTCCTCCCCTTGGTGTTTTGCCCTACAATCATTCTTTACTTGAATAAGAAGAAGAAGAAGTAACTTTATTTTTCTTCACATACAATTATACAGTACAATGTAGTGAAATGTAATCTTTGCATTTAATCCATCCTAAGCATTAGGAACAGTGGATAGCCACAAGGCAGACCTGCTCTACCTTTGAGCCACAGCCACTGTCAGAATTACTGACTCAATCTGTAATGATCTTGCTGCATTTGCCCAGCCCTAGTCAATATCCACAAAGTTCCACTTCCGGGATTGCTCTCTGCCGGAAATTCCGCCGAATGTCACTCTTTTCGGATGTCCGTTTTCGGATGTCCCATTACCTTCCGCTTTCTTTGTGTTGTAATTTTAAACTCTGGTCAATTAATGAGGACTACGGTTAACTGCTCCTCAGATCTCTGCAGGGTAAATCCAGACAGCTAGCTAGACTATCTGTTCAATCTAAGTTTTCTGTTGCACGACTAAAACAACCTTTGAACGTACAAATGTTCTACCAAAACAAGTTCCTTCCCGATGCTATTTTGCAGCGGCACCGTGGCTCCGCTCGGCGCTTAGCATAGCCCAAGGCGATTGTGATCGGTTTAAAGAAATGCCAATAAACAAGAGCATGTTTTTTTTGCCATCCCGGATTACTGTGTGGACTCGCCAGACCCTCCTCCGCAGTGCTGGTCTGGCAATAAGAGACTAGCCCAGCCCTAAAGGCTCCCCACTCTACACCTGCACAGTAACATCCTTGTTGTACATCTGAGAGCTGACTGTTGGAATGCTTCTCCTACACACTAGGGACTCAAAACAAAGATGTCCAAATATAGTAGCTGATGTCCCAATATAACCTATGTGTTATGTGATTGTCAGATAAAATGATGGTATTCTAAAGAACCTCATGTAAACTATCTAGATGGTACCTGATCTATCTAGCATAGCTAAACAGTAACTTCTTATACCCAACAATGCACTCAAAAATAACCCATGTGAGGGTTTTCCTTATCTGGAGCCTCCATCAGTAGAAAATTATCCATTATCTGTAACCACTTATCAGACTATCACAGGGCTCACAATTATACTCAAGGGAAATTTAGAGTCAATGATTAATCTAACCTACATGTCTTTGGACTGTGGGAAGAAGCCAGAGAACCCCGGGAAATCCCACACTAACACGGCTTGGGCCTTCTCTGTGGCCTTCTCCCACACTAACACAGGGAGAACATGCAAACTCCACAGAGAAAACCCAAGCTGGCCACCGGGTTCAATCCCGAAACCCTTTTGCTGTGAGGCGACAGTGCTAACCACTGCACCACCCTACACTAGCAGTTTGTTTTAGAGATTAAGATTGGGGGTAATTGTGATTGTTTTTTTCTGTGAAATGAGTTCTTTGTACATTTTCAATTTCTTCCCTCGCCTTCTCTCCACCCTTGTTGGTCCTTCCCAGCTGAAATGCGAGCAGAGGAGGCAAAGATGAGGCACAAGGAGAGAGGAGTCGAGGCAACAGGCATTTAACAAAAATTCCATGCTTTCAATATGATGTGTGGCACAGTTTGTATATTCCAGCTGTGTGTCACGCCTCTTTTGTACGTCGCTTGTGCCAAAAAGACACCTGTGTATCCTCGCTCATAGTTCATCTGGCAAGCCTCCTCTTTCCTTGCTTGTCTCTCCTCAAGATGCATTTTAGGAATTGAGACATACTCTACTTCAAAATGGCGTGCTGAGATCAATTTCTGGGTCACAGGCAGGTGGATGAAGGTTCCTTCAAGAGGCTATTTTGCAGCTGCACCGTGACTCCGCTTGGCGCTTAGCACCGCCCAAGACGATGGTTGGTTTAAAGAAATGCTAATAAACAAGAGCATGTTTTTCTCCCATCCCGGATTGCTGTGTGGACTCACCAGACCCTCATGTGACTCAAGGAGAGAGGCTCAAAATAGAAACATGACAAGAGCCCTATGTATCCCAATGACTTTGGTGATCCTCTGATTTTCCTTCTAGAGCCAGCTTTTCCGATCAGCCTCAGATGTACTTAGTTTATAAATGCTAATGATTGCATGATTTAATGCAAACGTTAGCATGCTAATATGCCAAACTACGATGGTGAACATGGTAAACATTATGCCTGCTAAACATCAGCATGTTGACATTGTCATTGTGAGCATGTTAGCATGCTGACATTAACATTTTACTGTTCACATAACCAAAGGAGGGCCATTTTAAGCCATTTAAAAAAAAATCTATTATGTTTCTGGTGACAACAGTCTTGGTTATGCCTTGCCCCCAACTCAGAAATGGCAAATACATCCCACTGAGATTTGAATGAAGCAATGTCAAGGCAAGTGCAACAAGTTACAAAATGCAGAGTTTGTCCTTTCACATTGGTTAATGTCAAATACAAAATGATGGCATTTTACATACGTGCTATTCACTGTATTTTGCAAGTTTATTTCAGTAACAGGTGAAAACAAACATGTAGCATTATAGTAGAGTATAATGATGGTTATGTTCATGCGCATGGAATTAGAGATGAAATGTGATATTAATTAAGAACCCGGTGAAACAATGTAAAGAGCTGTTTACATTGTGCATGTGAGCAGAGGGTAGACATTTTAACATGGATTGTTTCTGTGGCTGCTCTATCAAATGATCTTTTACAGTAGTTTCCAACACATGAAAGAAAGAAACTGCTGACATCCTTAAAGGAGGCAGTTGCAAATGAAGAGCAGATATGCTGCATACTGTAGAAGAAGCGGGACTTGTGGAAGGAATTTGATAGGAAGCCCCGGATTCTTCACCTTACTCATAGCTATTTCTGATTGTGACACGTAAAGGTCAACAAAACTGTGGCTAGGACATTACCCTTGGCCTCCCAAATGCTTTTATTCCTGCCCAGCCAAAGACGGGTCCCACTCTTTAACATGACTGCATTTTTCCACCATGTAAACTCAGCGTTGAAGTAATACAGTTGAAGGAGGCGTTAAGCTGCCATAGTTGTGCAAGCCGTTTGCTTCAGAATTTTTCCCCACTAGAGAGCTGGAGGAGGTTGTTGGAAAAACCCCTCATTGGCAGGGTCCAGCCAGGATGACTTTCCCCTCGACTGACTTTCCCCAAACGGAGTGTTTCTACACCTCAGCTTGAGCCACATGGAATTCATTTACACCAACAGACAGTGAAATTCCAGCTGTGGACTGTGACCAAACACATGTAGTCATGATGAAGGGAAGCAACCTTCACCCAGGAATAAAAACGCACCATTACGCGTGTTATGCTATAATGCGAAGAGTTGTAATGCATGCATAATGTAGCAAAATTACCAGGTGCACTTGTGTTGCAGGTTAGTACCAGACTCCATTAATGTTATTGGGGCAGCGCAGACACTTTCTATCTCCAAGTTTTGGTGATTGAACGGCAGAACTGTAATGCTGGTATACATATTAAGCAAATCAAAAAGTTTAAAAAAAACTTTATGGCTGTAAACTATCACATGGAATTCATTCTAGGTTGAGCCAGTTGTTTGTTGCAATACTTTGCAAAAAAAAAACATTGATGTGAGACTTAGGTTATTCGCAGGTTATTCGCAGTTTAGTTCCAGCTGGAAATGCTGTTCAGGAAGCTGCTGAACAAATGATTTCTCCCATCTCACCAGATAACATTTCACTTGTTCGGGGTGGGCGACATTGAGTCACATAGATTTTGAAGACACTATCAGACCACAGATTGTGTGATTAACAAATTATACTTCCCTTCAAATGTGACATCTTTCATTTAGCAGAAACCATAATAAAATGTTTGAATTATTGAACTCTGAAAAACAAAGGTTTTGTATCGGTACTTTATGTAACTGCATGTTTTAACTCCACTTGAACTGCTGAAGTTATTCTTATCTGCTGTAAAGTTGGCAAAAGGAAGTTGTTCCATTCCAGAAACAACAACTGCTGTTCATGCTGAACAGTTGCCAACTTCAGGGGGATTTATTGATGCCAAATTCTTCAAGCAACAAGGGAAAGCCAAGCCCTATCAGTTGTTCTGCATAGAATCTGTTCAACTAATCCAAAATGTTAAATATTTTCTTGTAAAACGCCAGCCCATAGGGGTGTGATCACTGTCCACTCTCAGATGCTTTCAGATATTTTCTACTCTTCTCACAAATATTATTGTTCTTCATATACATGCAATTCTCCCATCTGTAAAAACTGTACAGTGCATGCAATGCCGGCGTGCACTATGCTTGCACAGATTCAAGGAATATGAAAGAAAAATCCTTTTTTACGAGAAGTGAAATGGCCAGGAAAAGAATATTGAGCTGATTCCATTCATTCTTTGCATGACAGTAGCACAAACAAGGGACTGATAACTGAGCTTAATGTCTTCAATATGCAACTGCGGCTGCACAGACTTGAGTACACCAAAGCAAAAGTTGACACAGTGCAAAAACTGTTACTATTCTGAACACATCATAACACACGGCATACTGAAAAAGAAATTAAATATACTAAAATCCGCCCAACAGGTTCACTTTAATGATCCAAAACTGCATCTATAGATTCTAATACTCTACTTTCTACTGGTAAAATGAATATGACAGTTGCATCTTCGTGCATAAACACTTCTAACTGCAAAACAGAAAATTCTAAAATTTAGAAATACAATAAGTTGCCTCACAGAAATTACACAAAGTAAGCAAAAAGTTACCAGTAAGCGTCCAAGCCCTTGTGTGAATTCCTGTTAATCCTCTCATTGAGAGCCAGTGATCAATACTGTTCACAGCCCAGGTTTTACACAAACTGGATTTAGAGAGAAGTGCACATGTTTCTCTGCTGAATGAAAGCCTGCCCTTTCCAGCAGCTCTCTCTGTCTTCTCTGTTTCTGTCCTTCTTCCTCTCCACCCCCCTACCCCCCCCCTTCTCCTCCTCACTCTGGACTTTTGCTGGCCTACAGCCACCCTCAATTACCATGGGTGGAAAGAGAAGCAGATAAGGAGAGCATGAAATAGTGAAGCAGACAGCCCATCTCTTACAGTCCAAAAGGAAAATAAGAGTAATGAGCACAGCCTCCTTCCAAGTGTTGAGGGTTTGGATCGCGTGTTGCTAGGGGCATAACCAGAGAACATGTAGTTTTCTGGATGCCGGACAAGCACCAGATCAGCCTACAAGTCTTATTATACTGAGACACATACTGTATACTGTACTGTTCATGGTGGCTTTAGCAGGACCTCAAGTGCTCAGCAATGCATTATACTACTCCTTTTTGAATTCCACTTCATCACCCAAATGGACAGCACATTAGGTTCTTACAAGTCAGCATAGAATAAGGTGTGAAAAACTACTGCAGTGCTTTTTCTGCACAAACAGCTGGAAGTCGTTACAAATGCAGAAGTGAATCTGCTATGTGTAGAGCAGGCAGATCTCGGTTTGATCCAATCCAACAAGTCGTATCATGTTTGTACTCAGTGTCAGCCTGCTCTGCATCAATACAGAGGAGCCTCAGTCTTTGCAGGCTCTCTTAAATGCTCCAAAACGCCTGATCTTGTACTGAACTCTCTATTGTACAACATTTTATTCAGTTTTAAATGAAAGAAGGATTTGTTACTAACTATAGTACAGAAGAGTATATAAGATTGATTGAAGTTCTCAAATGATTATCTATCATATGATTGATAAATATGATTATGAGGAGATTTTGTACTTTTAATATTTTATACACAATACATATGGTCATCTTATAAAATCATGCATTGTTAAAGTATATAAAATACTGACCAGCTACAGCATTAACATGCTCCTTACATGTTATTAATAATAATAATAATCCAATACTATAAATGTAACAATATAACACATCTGAAGGGGGCCGTTCTCCATAAAAAGCACTTTTGCTTTTAATACTTGAATTAGATTTAGTCACTAATACGTTTATACTTTTGTTTTTAAATGCAGGAATTTTACTTAGAGTGTTTTTAAATTGGATATTGCTACTTTCACCTAGAGAGAACATCGTTTTCCACTGCTGCCTACAGGGTACACAAAGATGTCATCTCATGCTGAGATTGAGCAGCGGTAGTTTCCCGATGACGGCCTTGTTGACCCTGAGCCTCAGCACACTCTGGTGGATCACACAGGCAAATACTGAGTTGGTGTTTGGAGCCTGGGAGTGGCCAACCTGCTGGTGAGAGTAGACTTTCCAATGCTGACTAATCTTCTGTCTCTATGTACTGGTCTCTGGTTTGTAATCAGCATGAAGGAAACCCCGGGGGCAGAAAGTCTCTGAGCTTATTTTCCTACAAGAAACCACTTCAGTTGTCTTCTGAGGCCTATATATCAATCAATATAATGTGGACTGTGGCCATATGTGGAAATGTGACAGTGATAACATTTAATAATACATTTGTTTGGATAGATTAGGCCCATGCCAGAAGAACAGGGGCCCGTTTCAGGAAGGAGGTTTAACAAACTGAGTCTAACCCTGATCTCTGAGTAGATTTACCCTGAGATGGGAAACTCTGAGTTTTCGGTTCCAGAACAGCTGATATGAGTTGGTTCAATCAACTCAGAGTAGGTTCACGCGCGTGCACCACCACAATAAAAAGGCAGCATGAATGGAGCCATGATACTACGATTCACCATGGCAACAACCACAAACAAACGGGTCGGTGGAAATACATATGCGCACATACAGCAAGTTTGAACATGTAGTTTGTTAAAAAAGCAATCACAGCAGCTGCTGCAAAAGAGAGGGAATTTGCGTGGGAGAAAATTGCTGCTATATATAATATCATATTTAATCATAAGTATAATATTACTGGTGAAATGGTATTGAACCTATAATCTATTTCATTTAGGTGCAATACTGCGGGCAAAAAGTCCTAGGCCTACTAATCCCATTCTGCAGCACCATCATTAACAGAATTATAATTCATAATCTTTTATTTCAAAGGGTTTTTAATTTACCTGCAATACTGTGGAACTCCTTTTAATGGCTCTTACTGGTTTGTGTCAAGGGAACACTACAAAAACGTTTAAAACACGTTTCAGAGCGAGTCACACTCTTCTGACGGCGCTTTGCTATACAGTGGCTTTACTAAAATGCTCCGCATCACCAATGTTGTAAAGAAAACTGCCGTTTTCAAAAAGAAATGTAATCCTAACTAACACAGAACGTTTAGGGAACGTTAGTTTCTGGTTCCCTAAAGGTTAGTTTGAACCAAACGAAAAACTAACATTTAGGGAACGTTCCCTCATGGTTATAACGTTCCCTAACCGTTAAGGGAACCAACCAACTGAAACGTTCTCCTGTGGTTGCACTGTACCTCCACACAACGTTCCCGTTTGGTTGTTTTTGGTTGTTTTTGGATGTTCTGAGTGCGGTTTTGAAAATGTTTATTTAAACCAGCTCCATTTAAGTTTTTGAAGTAGCATATAAAAGGTTTGCAGTAACTTGATTTAGATTCACTCAAAAATGATTGGTCTTATAAAATCTAAGTAAGATAAATAACAGCAAGAGAATGTATTTATTTTTAGGCTGATTTAATTTTATTAAAAACAATACTTTTGTGCTTGATTTCGTTTTTTTAACTGTATTAGGCGAAAATACTTAAAACAAGAATCTATCAATAGAACAATTTTTCTTTCATTTCACTTATAACTAACAAGTGGTTCAGTTCAGTGTACAAATCCAACCGTTACACCCCCACGCCAGTAGGGGGAAGACAGTGCCTCTGCTTTCAGGTGACCGATTGAAGTCCTGTCCTGACTTCCGTATACAACACCGGTATACACCTAGCGAACAGGGCAAACAAAAGGCTTTAAGATATAATTGCATAAATTCAAATTTGTATTTCTATATGTTTTACAGCAACTTTTCCTGACAACCCTTGGAGGTTCGACCGGAGGTACTGCCATCCGTCGCATGCTATGGCGATGGCCAACCATTGACGTTCTAAAACCATATAGCCTGCGGGGCAGAAAGGCAAAGAAGTCCTTCCAGGACCTGACAATCTGCAGGATTATAACAGGCAGGTGTTATTTTATTGTTCACATCATTATTATGCTTAGCTTAGCTGATAAGAGGTTTTAATTTGACTTGTAAGTTGCAACCTATACAAAAAAAATCTATATATTCTATCTATATATATCTATATATATATTAGGGCTGTCAAAAAAAAATAACGCGTTAAAAAAAATAACGCAGATTAATCCATTCCATATTGACGTTTGACCCGGAGCCGTTCTAGCCACCATTGGACTGTAAAATGAAGGAGGGAGACGAGAATGTTCTGCCTGGATCATTAATTGGAACATTTACTTGTAAAAATCTTCTTCGTAGCTGGATTAAACACGGTTAAAATGCTGACAGCTAACGCTAAACGGCGTAAAGTTTGACTGTGTTTTACTATAGAGGATTCAACACCGGTATGTAACAATCTGCAGCTACCGTCGGCGAAACCACACAGACGGTGCGTTCAATCAAACTGGTAAACTACAGCCTCGTGGTGCAGTTATTGTAAATGTCCATTTCCCATCTACTGGTTGTTTTTGTCATTCAACAGCAATTTACTAGTGAAATAAGTTATTGTTATTGTTTTGACCATATGGCCTTAGCAATAAACAAGCCGTTCTTTAATGTCACCGACTGTTGTTTAGTACTCTTTTTTTTTTCTTTTCTTTTTTTACTTTCTTAAAAAGTATCGGTTCAGGCACCATTAATTATGTATGCGATTAATTTCGATTAATTTATCACAGAGTATGTAATTAATTAGATTAAATTTTTTTATCGATTGACAGCACTAATATATATATATGTTGCAACTTTATAATAACCATCCAGACACTGTTTATAGACGGTTTACCAACCAACTAGTAACCCTTACCAAAGTGTATCTGGTCCTTCTATCTATGTAATGTTTATAGATGTTTTAAAATTGGTTTCTTAAAGGTTTACAAACATTTTTAATCATTACCTGATACCTAATATAGTGTATGAGGGATATAATATGTGTAACAATAAACTGTTAATTTACAGCACTACTAATAATTAGTAAACATTATTAATTATAATTGAATGGTTTGTTAACAGTCAAATGACAATTAACTAAAGATTAATTAACTATCAATTTACCATCTATTAATGATGGTTATTATAAAGTGTTACCGAGGAAGCATGTACAAGGAGAAAAGAATTGGTCCAAGCACTGAGCCTTGAGGAACGCCATGGCTAACTTTAGCGTACTTGGAGGATTTATCGTTAATATTGACAAATTGAGATCAATCAGAGAAATAGGAATTAAACCAGCTTAGTGTAATTCCTTTAATGCCAACTAAATGTTCCTGTCTCTGTAAAAGGATGGTATGGTCAATAGTGTCGAATGCAGCACTAAGAAGAGACCTTTAGCATTAATTGTTGAAGGTCTATAGGAAAAAAGCTGTCTAAGTATATGTCAGGTCTTGTCGTTCTTTCTAGCACTCCTGCATTCAAAGGTGAACCGTTAGAAGTTAAGGGCAAAAGGTGATGAATTCCATCCCTAATTGTTATAATTTTATCATTAAAGAAACTCATGAAGTCGTCACTACTAAGAGCTAGGGGAATAGATGGCTCAGTAGAGCTGTGGCTGTCAGTCAGCCTAGCAACAGTGCTAACAAGAAACCTTGGGTTGTTCTTATTTTCGTCTATCAATGATGAGTAATAGTCTGATCTGGCATTTCTGAGGGCCTTCCTATATGTTTTCAAACTGTCTTGCCAATCTAAACGAGATTCTTCCAATTTGGTGGAACGCCATTTACTTTCAAGTTTTCGTGAGATTTGTTTTAATTTGCGAGTTTGGGAGTTATACCAAGTCGTCCGTAGGCAGGCCGTAGCACCGTCTACAAACTTATCAATTTGGGAGGGACTAAAGTTAACATAAAGGTCCTCTGTTATACTAAAACACGACATTGAGTTCAATGCTGTTGGAATATTTTCCTTAAATTTAGCTATAGCACTGTCAGATAGGCATCTGGTGTAGAAGGTTTTATTTAATTTTGTATAGTCGGGTAGTAAGAATTCGAAAGTTATTAAAAAATGGTCCGATAATAAGGAATTCTGTGGAAATACTATTAAATCTTCAATTTTGATGCCATATGACAGCACAAGGTCGAGTGTGTGGTTAAAACAGTGCGTGGCCTTATGCACAGTCTGACTGAAACCAATTGAATCTAGTAGTGAGTTGAAGGCAGTACTAAGGCTATTGCTGTCAACATCCACATGAATATTAAAATCACCTAAAATAATTATTTTATCTGATTTTAGGACTACACATGACAAAAACTCTGAGAATTCAGATAGAAATTCAGAATACGGGCCTGGCGCTCGGTAAACAACAACAAATATAATTGGCTGTAATATTTTCTATATCGGATGTTGAAGATTAAGAACAAGACTTTCAAACGAGTTATAATTTAGTTTAGGTTTAGGATTAATTAACAGGTTTGAGTCAAATATGGCTGCAACTCCCCCTCCTCGGCCTGAGCCTCTAGGAATTTGAGTATTAATATGACTGGGAGGAGTGGCTTCATTTAGACTAACATATTCTTCATGTCCCAGCCATGTTTCAGTAAGACAGAACAGATCAATTTGATTATCTGATATCAAATCGTTTACCAATATTGCTTTAGAAGACAGAGATCTAATATTTAATAGTCCACATTTGATTATCCTATTCTGTTCTATCATTGCAGTGGTTGTTTTAATTCCAATTAGGTTGTTAAGTATAGCACCTCGTTGATTTACGTTTGATTTTACCGATCTCAGTCGAGGGACAGACACCGTAGTTATGGGATTATGAATGGGTGGCTGCTCCAAAGGAAGCACAGAGGAGCATGTAGCGCTGTACCTGTGATTACTGATATTATTGATTCTTACTGGAATGATATAGCTGGTCTGTGGGTTAGCAGAGTTATTTGTAAAGGAGTGAGAGCTTATGGGAGAGTGTGACTGGGAAGTGCGCTTGTGCGTGTGTTTACGTGGTGCAAACAGTCAATCAAAGGTCTTGGTCTGCACGGCATGCCGCAGATTCTCACATAGCATCTGGCTGCCGCGTCTATTGGGATGAATCCCATCCCTGCTGAACAGGGAGCCACGTTCCCAAAACAGATTCAAATTGTCAATAAAACCTATCTTGTGGATGTTGCATTAATGCTGGAGCCAGGTGTTGAGGATGAGTAGTCTGCTAAAAAGGCATACTCCGCGACCTCGAGATGGAAGTGGGCCAGAAATAAAAATCTTCTTCCCAGTGCTTTTTAAAGCTTCAATGAGAGTACCAACGTCTTTCTTTGTGCGCTCACTCTGCTGATAGAACATGTCGTTATGTCCACAATGGACCACGATGCGTTATAGAGGTCGGGAGTGAGGGTATCAGGTCCACAGCTTTAGCCAGGATGTCTGTAACTTTGGCTCAAGGAAAGCAGTGTGTGACAGCATTAAAAAAACATATATCCCGGGTGATGGAGTCACCAATAATTATTGTGGTTGGGGGGAAGAGCGGACGAGGACTGGGGAGGCGTAAATGGCAGGAACAAAACAGCCAGTATCGGTTTCAGATGGACAAGGAAAAGAAGAGGAATATTGCTTACCATTCGGTGGGGGAGATTGTTTTTGAGGAACGTTGTCATTTGGCTGGTTCAGGCAAGGGATGCCATCGGACCGTCTGACTACCGCATCCCTCAGAAGTTTTCGCCGCGAGGCAGCGGTCCTCTCCCGTGACGACAGCTGGTCAGTCGGCTTTGAAGCGGGGCGAGCCCGGGTAACCACATTGGCCGTTACCGGGGGAACATTCGGCTTCGACAGGGCATCGAAGCGACTGGAGAGGCTGAGGGCAGGAGGCAATGGAGCCCTACCCGAGGCTCTCTTTCGGCCGTAAACCACTTTAGTCCAGGATGGCCTGATGGTCGGTGTCGAGCAAGAAGATGGATGTGGGCAGGCGAATGGGTCCCAAAGCGCAGTATCCTGGAAGGCCGCCGAGAGAGTTGTGATTTGGAGTGATTGATTTTGAGCAACGTCCAGGTAGGCTGTTAACAAGGCATCTTTGGTTTTTAAGTCCTCTGAGAGCCGATGAACTTCTTCCCTAAGGTCAGAAATTCTTTGTTTGCATTTTCAAGCAACGAGGAAATCCTGTGGGGAAGTGGGGAGGTAGCCATGGAGCTGGCATTAGCCTGAAGCTAATGTTTACTACTTGTAGAAAATGTGCGGTCCTCCACGCACAGGTACATAGATTTGCGTATATGCTGGCTCTTTCTAGAGACTAAAGGCTACCAGGGGGCTAATAAGAAACAAAAAACTAAGCAACTAGTACAACATTTTTCTCGAAAATCCTGTTTTTGATAAGTGGGGTAATCCCCACTTTGGCCATTCACCTACACATTACATACTTTATCATTCCAATATGCATCTTGCACACTACATTTGCACTCTACATCCCACTCCATTGTTTTTTTTTTCTTATTTGTATAGTTTCTGATTGTTATATTATTTTTTTAGGCCTTTTATATTTTTTGTACTTTGTTAATTTTATATTAAAGTTTTAAATCCCATCAAGTTTGCCTGTTCATTCATTCCTGCCAATATAAAATAATTCATTCCTGCTCATGCACAGACAGTTTAAACTAATAATAAAACTGGTACCACAGTCGTTAGTTATTTAAAGGTTAGGGGAATGTAAAAAAAAACGTTAGCTAAAGGTTACAACGGTAGGGGAACGTTCTCTAAAGGTTACAACGGTAGGGAACGTTAGGGGAACGTTCCCTAAAGGTTGCAACGTTAGGGGAACATTCTCTAAAGGTTGCAACGGTAGGCGAACGTTCTGGGAACGTTCTGAGAACAGTCGATGTAACCAAAAACTAACGTTCCCTAAACGCCAGGAAAACTTTCCATAGGAACCAAAAACTAACCTTCAGGGAACGTTCCCGCAACCAAACCAGAATGTTCTGGGAACCAAAAATTGTTACCTGGGATGCGACACAAATAATCTAGCCTACTGGGATGTAGAGCATTTCCACGATGGGTGATGTTAGTGATATGAGGACAGATAAGGTTATGTAAGCTAGCCTACATAACTGATAGGCTAGACTGGGAAGAAAAATGATACCGCTCAAATGGGTAGTTATCTGGAAATTAAAATGCGTCGGGGTCTCAATATCATCTCCCGACGTATGTTTAACACCCTGTGAAGTAATACAGCTTCTTCATCAACGGGATCATCGACAAAAGGAAATTCCATGTTTTGAGAAAAAAAAAGTTTTATAGTCTTAGTCTTATTAGTCGTTTTATAGTAACATGGTTAATAAACCAACCCTGTTTTTTTATTCATGCAGATACAGAAACAAACTGCGCTAAAATGCACCTGATACAGACTGAATGAATGAATGAAGGAAATGAAAGAGGGCTGTGTCAGCAGGCTGGGCTGGTGTCAGAGGGAGGAGACCTGCTCCTGACCAGGTTAGGTTCACAGGCTCAGTTACCATAGTAACTGACTCTGAGGTTAAGTTACCTCTCTTTCTGAAACAGAAAACCCAGAGTTTCCCTCATCTCAGGGTTAGGCTAACAAACTCAGAGTTTTCACTAAACCTGTTTTCTGAAACGGGCCCCAGGACACTGAAAACACTGAAAACAACAACAGGAAATCAAAGCATAACAAGCAATGTAAAATGAGCACATTTATAAGGTTGGTACATACAGTAAAATCAGCGCAAAACATGTCTGTTCATAGATATGAACAGACAAAGAGCTTTAAATGTTGCCACACAACTGATGACTACCAACATTATAACTTCTTTTTGATAACCAATTTGCCTTCATCAACAAAGATTTAATTTAAAAACACTGGATTAAAAAAATTAAAATACAAGATGTTTCAGTGTTCATCCAAACACCTTCATCAGTTGTTTAGTGTGCACAGTAAGTAACTCTGGCATTAATACACAAGGAAGTCACATGATATCATGGCATGAAGTTACATGACTGCTAAGATGTAGTCCATTTGTGTTTGCCAGAGAAGATGGTGTCCCAGCAGCTTCAGATGATGCCCCTCCCCCTGTTTAAGCAGTGGAGCAGGATGGTGTATCTGTAAAGCGCCTGGGAATGGTTTTCAGAACCATGTTGTAGGCTGAAGACAAATGATGTCTCAACCCACCTCCCTTATTTAAAGAGGGTCGCTCCACTTTAACAAATATGGCCTCTTTCAAACCACCTATCATCTCTGTCTAGGATATAGACATCTTACATAGACATTTTACAGATATACCATCCTGTTCAACCACTTAAACAGGGGGAGGGGCATCATCTGAAGCTGCTGGGACACCATCTTCTCTGGCAAACACAAATGGACTACATCTTAGCAGTCATGTGACTTCATGCCATGAGATCATGTGACTTCCTTGTGTATTAATGCCAGAGTTACTTCGTGTGCACACTAAACAACTGATGAAGGTGTTTGGATGAACACTGAAACGTCTTGTATTTTAATCTTTGTTGAAACTACATATACCTGAATGCATAAATTAATCTCCATAGACAAATTTGCCTTTAGTTAATCATGTAGGAAAAAGACAGATCAAAGAGGCTCGAAACCAGTTAAAAGCCTCTTTTCTATTTGGCTATTCATTAGACGTTAATAACTGCTCCCGTGATATGGCCCCACAGCCTCAAACAAAAGGAATAAAGGCCCTTTAACAGATTCTTGCACTGCCCTTTAACTATTTTCCCCCACATGATCATAAGAGAACATTTTTGTACAAAACTTCAGCGTTTAACATTTATAACTGAGAAATCAGTTTGAAGTCTGCTAATAAGATACATTTATCAAATGCTTGAAACAAATATGCAATTGGTTTGTGCAAATGAGAAAAATGTACATTCAATTAGAATTACGTTAACCAGAACAGGTTTATGTCATCCACCCACAGAGCAGCATCTTATTCTGCCAATATGTTAAAAACATGTCAGGATATTTAATTAAATCTGCAGTTCGGCCTAATAGCATCAGTGCTCTGCTCACTGTCACTTCTAAAAAACACAATAACACATTTGGCTTATTGCTTATATCAACTAACATTTACAGGTCTGGCAGTTGCTCTGAAACTTTTTAAAGAACTGCCTGAGGACAACATAAAACCTCTCTCTTTAATAACCTCTGATTCTGTTCCATCACTTTGAAGCTCAGCCGTCCTGGGTCGTTTTAATCAGTTCACATGCATTAAGCTGTATTTATCTTGATCACTTGTATGGTTTGCCGCAGAGAGATAAATAGTGAGCATGTCTGAAGCAAGTGGTTGAGCCCAGAAAGCAAAATCAGAGGATAATCGTGGATTAGTAATAGTTTCCATGACAGAGGTGGCCATAGCATCCAGAGCAGCATGGCACACATGATGCTGCAGTCGCAGAGGGAGTGGAGGAGGATGACGATCTGCAGTCGATGGACTTCTCAGAGGAAACAAATGGGAGCCAGGAAAGACACAGAAGAGCCACATGCAGAGCTCCCTGTGAGTTTCTCCCTTTACAATTGTTTCTCAGTTAGATTGGAGCTGTGGAAAACACTCAATCATTATTGTTCTCCTCAAGTTTTTTTTCTCTCAGCATACATTGATCACAACACAGGGAAATGGCCAGGACAGGGCGTGATTCCATTGCATGGCTAATACAGACAGACAGACGCGGCACCTCAAGCATTTTAGTCTCCATTCCACTTGACCAGCAGGTTTTGTAGCTGGAAAGTCGACACAGGCCAGGAATCAAACCAGGTCTGTGTTGCTGTGAAGCAACAGCGCTACAACAGTGTCTGCAGAGCCACCATGTGGGAAACATTGCTGTTTGTGTCATTGTTTGTTGTCATTGCTACACCAACGTCTCAAAAAAGAGTAAGCGCAGGTTGTTGGCCATTACGTTTTCTGTTGGCAGCATGTATAATCCTTCAGTCCAATGAAACATAATTTAGATTTGCAAGCACTTATATTGTGACCAGAAATCATTACAGGTACGATTGATAAACCTTTCACTAGTAGAAATTCAGAGAAATTATAGCTTTGTTATTCCCTGATTCTATTTTCACAACTTATTGCACCCATGATACAATAGTGAGTTTTATAAAAAAAATTGGGGAGTGTATCTTTACAGTACTACAGTACCAAAACATCAATATTGCGTTCTAAGACGGCGCCCCATTCGATTAGAGTTGCTCACTGGGTGCATATACCAACAACGTTTTTCAGCCTTCCACATTTTCTTAAAGAACGTGAGCTTTAGAAGCTTTTTCCTGACCAAGCCAGCTGACTAACTAGTTATGTAGCTTTCCACATGAATGGTATCAACAAAATGTACCGACAAAGCTCCTCTAGACTTTTTACATTTTATTGCACCAAATTTCAATTCTAATAATACGAAGAGTCATTTCGGGTCGTTGTGACAAAATGTATTCAGGGTTTTACAGCCATTCCAATGGTGATGATTGTGAATGGAAACATCACGTGATGCTGTATACAGAATGTGACCATACAGTAAAATCACCTCACAGTGCAGAAGCAGGATGCACTGCTGTCTGATATACGTACAACTTTAAAAAGTTGTACGTTTTAAAATCCTACATTTGGGGGCTTTAGTATAGGGTTAGTTTCTAAAGAAAAAACAACATGTGCACAATGTAACATCCACATTAATTTTGTAATTAAAATCTGACGTGGGAAAAATAAAAACAGTCAACTCTGAGCTGCACGCTTCTTGAGTTTTGAATTATTAGCTAACTTTTCATTCACTCATGACTATGGGGTAAACAAAAGCCCTTTTCATACTGCACGTTGCCCCCGGCTAAGGGAACTGTTAGCCCCAGGTTAAGAAAGCGGTCACACTGGCACAATCCTGGCACAGTCCAAGTGGGCTAACCCCGATTTTCGCCTAGGGCTTAATGGCCCTGCTGTGGAGCCAGGTTAGCCCCAAGTTTGAAGGGTTTCCCCAGAAAAACTAGTAAACCTGGGGCTAGAAGTTGCCAGGGTGAAACGGGCCTTATGGAATGTACGTTAACAGTATAGACTGCTATGGTTAACAGCAAGCAACAACATACATTCTAGAATGTTAAGATTATTTGTGTCCAACTGGCAGGTAAAGCTTTAGTGTGTAACTTTTTTTATATTAATGAATGTCCGTTACATTCAAGCCATTGTCAAATGAGTTGATACAAAGCTAATTAAGACTATCAGCTCCACAAAACTCTCTCTGTATTTCTCAGTATGGCTATGTTCAGAAAATGGTGTCATCCGGCGACTTTCACGCTCAGAAACTCGAGTTTCTGAAGAGTCCATCATGTTTTTTTAATCCTCCGTGCCCTCCTTGGCTACAAGCAACTGTGAGGAGGAGGGGTGGCGGTGCGTGATTATGGAAGGCTTGTGTCATGTGGACTTGCTGACAGTGGTGTTGTCATTACTTAGAATTCCTCATGGGGGAGACAGAAACTACGCACCATAGCTTTAACCCAGGGTCGTAAAGCCCTGGGTTAAGAGAATGCAGTGTGTAAAGGGCTACATTCTCTCTATTCATTATGTAGAGCATTATATAAATTATATTCATGTTGTTCAAACATTACCATGTTTTTTGTTGTTGTTTTTGCTGCCTTTGTCTCCAAAACTATAGCTCTCATATTCCATGACAGATAAAACTAATCCTTTCACACAATGGTCTAAAAGACATCAATTTTTAGATTTTTATTATAAAGAACAGATGTTTAAAGACAACTCAGACTTGTGAAATCAGTTTAAATAAAACTATCAAATGAAGACCGTCTTTTTATACAAATATTTTGTTACCACTCTCCTTCAAATCACATGTTGTCTTTGGTAACTTTGTAGATCAAAATGTTCCCAGAAGTTCAGTTCACGTTTCAGTTGGGATGCATATTTACATGAAAATTTCAATTTATTTGAACAAACACATATTAACAAAAACAGTCCAGTACCATGTTTTCCTCCTTTAAGCTCAATTTTCAATTCACCGTCCACATAGCCTCTTTTTTCCCTCTACGGGCGATTCCTCAACCTCCTTGGTGCTGGCTGCGGTGTCCCGCTGGTGGAGTTCAGCTGAGCACACCCAGAGGTGACACAAATACCTGGAGGTCCTCTGAGACCTGCGTGGCCCCTGAGTCCAGGCCGGCCCACGTGTCCCCTCTCACCCTGCTTCCCTGGCTGGCCATTAAAGGCTCTGCCAAGACGTCCACGCTGACCTGCGATCAAGGCAAAAATGTTGTTTAGTCTTCAGGCCTCTCTGTCTGCTCAGTTAGCTGACTAAGACTTTTTCACAGATTCCGAGTTACAGAGTATTTCTTTTTTGGTAAATATCACACTTCTCTTACTGGAACAATCTCCTCTCCCCTCCCCTTTTGAATCTAGTTTGTAAAGTGACGCACAGGCCCAGATGTGGACATATATCAATGCCTCATTATACTCAAGTCATCAAACAATATTAAGTATTGGAAGATGAATTTACCTTTTGTTCCCTGGTCTCCAAAGTAGCCAGGTAGACCATAACCCTTGGGTCCTTTATCCCCTTGCTCTCCTCTGTCACCTGCAAGCCACACACACACACACACACACACACACACATACATTGGTCTTGACAGCAGACAGGCCAAAATGCCATTCCCCCAGGAGTGAGCTCCACTCAAGAACATGGCCGACATGTTGATTAAAGACCATATGTGTTACTGAGATCATTGTTAAATAAACGTTTAAAACACCTTGTAAATATTCTTCGATTTCATTGGCTTGGCACGGGAATGTGGCATGATTGTGACATCATGCTCAGGCCTCTAACCATAAATTTGAGCAGAGGATGTCCACGTTAGCCCACCAGTTTTACAGTATTTGATTCGGCAGATTCGTACAGTGCGGTTTATGATGAAAGGAAGTCGAGTCTGTTCTTTCCAGGGGTGGAAAGAAGAAGAAGTACATTTAGTCATGTACAATGCTAACGTAAAATTTTAAAGGGCTCGAGTCTGACTTGACTAGCCCTCTTGTCAAAAATTGAGGTGTGTGAAGAGTGAATTTTGGACCTAAATTCATCAGGTAGCCAGAAAACAACCAAATAAATAGTAATGTTGGGTTAGGTCTGCTGGATGTGTAAATAAGCAAGTGTTTACCTAACTTGATAAGGTCATAATATGTTAGTGATGTGTTTACAGCTTGTTGTCCTGCCCCGAAGTAGCCAAAAAAATCAATGAATGCAGGTTAAAGTAAAGGATCTCAATTCTTTTTCCATCACTAGTTCTTCCTAAAACAAGCACTGGTGAATTATAGTTTTGGTGTTCATCATATTCATAAATACAATCTGTCAGGTTTGTTTTTCACACCTGTTTCTCCTTTTCGGCCCAGTTCCCCAGTTTCACCGTAGAATCCCGGCAGGCCCACTTCTCCATCAACACCATCATTACCAGAGTCACCCTGACAACATGATCAATAGAAAAGTACATTGTTAATCTTTTGTGTTTTCAGTGAAAACCTTGCAATGTGTCTTATTCTTCTCAGGTGCTCTTTTCAAGTCACAAATGAAGGTTCCATTCACCTCTGACCGGCTCAAAAACTTGGCTGATTATATAATACTTTGTTGGGAAAACATTGTACATTACTAGTACATCACTGTTCTTGGTTTGGCATTAAACACCACAACATGAGGCTTACAGGCCACAATCTAATATAGTGGAATATATTTTGTATACTCATGGCCTCAAGAGCATTCATCAGCCTTAGAGTCACTGTGATTAAAGAAGTTGTGGAACACCAACCGGTTCTACACTGTATAATAATGTGGAAAAGGCTTTCCAATCCAACGACAGCCTTGATACTCTCCAAAAACCATTCAACACAGACATGTCTAGTCTGTGACTCCTTATTTGTCCTCATGGAGACGTGGAAAATCGTAATGTCTTCATTCCAAGCTTTTCTGCCAAATACTTCAGTCCAGACCCTTGCAATGTGTTTGCATTTTACTCAGCCAGGAAGACAAACGCGAACAATGAATGGAGAGTGTACTGCCCTCCGGCAATGTATCTCACCTAAAGGTCCTAAGAAGAGGAGGTGATACCTAAAGCAATGCTTTTGTGTCTGTGCAGGCTGATTCACTTTGAATAAACAATGAACACCCAAACTGTAAAACTCACAGGAGGTCCAGGGAGTCCTTTCGGTCCGGAGGGACCAGGGGCACCCATGGGCACGTCCCCGTACAAAGGACAAACTGCAGCACACGTCCTCTTCACTGAGTTGGCAAAGGTGGACATCTGCTCCAGGACCACTTTCTTACAAACCTCGATCACGTGCTGAGCAGGGAGGGTCGGGCCCTGTGTAACAAATCATTACCACATCCATCACTGGAAGGGACCCAACTGTGGGACATGTAATAAGGAATATTACAGGACGGGGCATGCTGAAGCAATGGCTGCCTATCAGAGGAAATGCAATAAAGAAATGAAGCCAACAATATTTCCTTAGGCTCATTATGGATTTATAGCCACACTAAATGAAACCCTTGCTGTAAGTCACTTAAAACTACAGGCTAATGTGAAACTCCTTAAATGTGTTTTTGACAGAATTGTGTGTGTGTGTGTGTGTGTGTGTGTGTGTGTGTGTGTGTGTGTGTGTGTGTGTGTGTGTGTGTGCGTGTGCGTGTGTGTGTGTGTGTGTGTGTGTGTGTGTGTGTGTGTGTGTGTGTGTGTGTGTGTGTGTGTGTGTGTGTGTGTGTGTGTGTGTGTGTGTGTGTGTGTGTGCCAGTCAGTGTAACTGCTGTTGCAAATGATTACTCTGCTGTTTCTGTGTCAATTATAGTAGAGACTGAGCAGTACTACTATACTGTAGCTCTGTAATGTTTGTCATATCAGCCAAAAAAAACAAAAATTCAGAGGCGTGTATTTTACTTACTGGTGGACCCGGGGGCCCCTGAAAACCATCTGGTCCTCCTTCACCCCGAACCCCCTTGACTCCGACAGGGCCCGAACTTCCAGGTGGGCCCGCCGGACCGCGTTTCCCCCGTCCTCCCTGAGGACCCTGCTCACCCCTGTCTCCAACCTAGAGCCAGTGCATCCATCACAATCCAATGAGAAATCAGTTCTGCATGAACACAAACTTTATTGAAAGCAGCTTAAAAACAGCTTAAAATGCTTATTATGTTAGTAAATAGTAATAATAAAACATGGGAACCAACAGAGTCACATAGACAGTTAGGCAAACTATTAACATAATCTCAGTGGTGAATGTAAATATCAGTAGACATGCAAAATGGAAGTTATTTTTAAAAATGTGAAAGGAAGAAGAAAATACAAAACCAGCAATGGAAGAAAAATACAGAAATGCATCTGTACATTTCCATGTAAAACAAATCCAATTTGGTAGAGAACACATGAGAAATGTGCAATATTCATTTTGGTGCAATTGTGGGTGTGACTGCCCTCATCACTTCTACAGATGCTCTAAATATGTCTGGAATGTTTATTTGATGGATTGATATAAGATTTTTCAGACTATTCAGTTTGCGAACAGAGAATGTGATGAATGTAGCATAACATTGTGATAGGCTGGCAGTAGTATCTTAGTATTAGGGAACACACACCTGCATGTCGACTGCCCTATTTAGTGACCCAACTCATCACAGCCATGTTACAAATTATTTTTTAAATTAGGAGGATTGTACTGCATAAATGACTTGGCCAATACCTTTTCATTCAGGGCAAGTTGACTTTTAAGTGCTCGTATGTGTTAGAAAAAGAATATTATTTGTCAATGAAGCTCTAACAATAGAGTCACAGCTCACCTTTCCTTTTGGGCCCTTAATGCCTTTTTCCCCCTTAAAGAAAAGAAACATTTATGTTAATGTTAGGGGTCGCCACAAAAAAAACACAAAGTGGATGTAATGATGAACAGAGAGGAGAAAATATTAAAGGCAGTACCTGTGCACCTTTAACTCCTTGGATTCCCTGGATTCCTGTGTCACCCTGCACACGGCAAATTAAAAATCAACAGTATTTAGAAGCTTGATAGATAGATCTTTCATTCGCTGGTAAACTAGAGCATCTGCCAAATAAACACAGTGATTCTTGAAGTAATTTTAGGGTCCCAGTCAGGACACTATAACAGTCTGTGATTCTTTGTTTCCCAGAAAACAGCTACAGATCCTGAAGTGTACAATTACATTCAGCTAATGAACCAGTAAATATTCCTTCAGTAACTAATTGTGGCATTAAATTGTGATTATGCTGTCATTTTTAATTTCTAATGGGTAATGGATGAGGATGTATTACCTTGGAGCCTGGTTTTCCAGGCACACCCACGTGTCCCTGTGAAGAGATGACATGGTTTAATGTCCTGAGGAAAATGAACTAGTGTTTGGAAGAGTTCAGAAAATTCATCTGGAGCACTTACAGTAGGTCCCGGTGGTCCGATAAATCCAGGTCTTCCTGGCTTCCCCGCAGAACCCTTGTAACCTCTTGAGCCCTCGGGAATAAAACATTTATTAAACCGACCTAAGGGACTGCTTTATTCTTTGTCCTTTTCCTTTAACATGGCAAACTACTTTACGTACAAAATGTATGATGTGCTTGTCTTCTGAAAAAGTGACTTACAGTTCGGCCTTGGGGACCCATTTCTCCTGCTGGCCCAAGGGTGCCTTTCTCTCCCTGTAAAAGACACAAACCAAGACAAATCAATCCAACAACTCAATTGTAAATATATTCACAAAAACAAACAAGATCGGCGAGTTACCTTTGCTCCATTTTGTCCAAGTTTTCCACTGAGACCTTGTGGTCCTTGGTAAGCCTGTGAGGATTAGATAGCACTTATAATAACACAACGCACTGCTTCTGAACTCATCATCAGTAAGATTATCAGCAGAATATAATACCTCTATTCCGACATCACCATCTCTGCCTGTAAGGCCCGGATCTCCAATAATGCCCTAGGGAAACAATATCATTATTATAAAACAGACAAATGATTTTGGGATTGTGTTAGTGAGCGCTCAGGTTTGTCAGCAATCAATCACCTTTGGTCCGATGGTGCCAGCTCTGCCCACAGGTCCATGGATCCCCTAGTTTTGACAAGTTCAGACAAAATCAGAGACATCTATCAAAATAAAGCATTTTGAAATATTTGTGATGGTTGTATACTGCTGTATTATTGAACAAAAGGGACACACCATTTTCATGTCATTGTGATTAATGTGTTATACATACAGGCTTCCCCTTCTCTCCAGGAGTTCCCCTCTCTCCAGGATCTCCCACAATACCCTGTCAAAACATAATTTGAAGCAACATAAATTATACATATGCAACAGATTTCCTTCAGTAAGCAATATGGTGAACCAGGGAGCCTTCCTTCGTATACAACAAGAGGTTATCTTTGCGGTTGAGGCTCTTCTTCCAGTGACTCACCAGTTTATGTTGAGAGACCTCAGCCAAAATCCAGCCACATGAACTAATGTTGTTTATGGAGAGGGCACATAAGCCAAAAACATAGCTATATTCCAGTGTTTGACCACATAAAAAATATTCTCTGGCTCTCAGCGCTCACATGAAGGGATTTTGAAGGTAGCGGACAAAGAATTAGGAGCATCTCATTATGGATTAGGGAACATGGAATCCCACACAACAACCCACCTGCTTTCCTCTGGGCCCAGCACGCCCTGCAACACCAGTGGTCCCTTTTTCTCCCTAATAAATAAAAGCATGATGGAATTAAATCGCAATATCTAGATTAAAAAAAGACAGAAAAAGGAAGGAAATATCAATACCTTTACTCCTTGAAATCCGGGAATCCCTTCATATCCTTTTTCGCCTTTAGCACCCTTCAAGGAGGCCAAAATATTAGTAATACAATAATTACATTGCAAAAGGGCTTAAAGTATCATTGTGTCTGAAAGGTTAACTCACAACTTCTCCTAGTTTCCCAGTCTCTCCGATGTCTCCAGGTGGTCCACGTACTCCCTTTAATTAGTCACAATGTCGACATTAAAGGTTATCTATAAAATTGTACAACTTTAACAGCAAACTTCACAGAAATCTAATGAAAGGTATGTAACTTCGTTAGCTGGCTGCCCAATTAAACATGTCCAATTAAAGCCTGAACCCAGCGTAGAGGTTTACCTTGAAGCCTGCTGCCCCTCTTAATCCTTTCAGCCCCTTAGGGCCTCTGTCTCCCTGTTAACACAACATGTCATTAATACAGATTTGTAACATTTCAGGGTAGACAAAATTATAATTCTGAGTGTGATAAATTACCACTTGGCCCCAGAGTCCTCTCATTCCTTTCTCGCCTTTGATTCCTTCTTCACCCTGAGGATACGTTTGAGGTTTCATTAATGCGTTTAGAGAACGAGCCAAACTGAAGTGTAACCCTGATAGGAGCATATTAAGGCAGATCCTACCTTTGGGCCTGTCTCGCCAATGTTGCCATAGTCTCCTGTGTTTCCCCGGATCCCCTACAAGACAAGTTTGACTCATCACAACAAGTCTGCAGCTATTTGTTAATGAATCGACCAGCTTGAGAAATAGAGTGTAAATGTAAATGTTACATACTGTACTTTGGATGCATCAGACAAAGAAACTGCATGACAACATTTGCTTCTTAGTTAAACACTCAAAAATGTAATGCTTTTTGCAGTTTTGGTGGCAAGACAGACTGTGAACAAAGAGATGAGAGAAGCACTCTCATGTGTGTATGGTAAATATGAAGCTCAGACCAGGAGAGGTTAGCTTAGCATAGAGACTGGAAGTAGGGGGGAAACAGCTGTCCTGTTTATATCCAAAGGTAACAAAATTAGCCTACCAGAACCTCTAAAGCTCACAAGTTAACATGGTTTGTTTGTTAGAAAAGGCGTAGAAAAACTGAAGTGTAATAATTGTATGTACTAGTTAATTTGTAAGCTTTAGAGCTGCTGGTAGGCTTTTTTATTCATTTACTATTTTACTTGAATTTACTTTAATAGCCACATGGCCAGAGTTGGTGAAGTTGGTGAAAGAGCTGCACTTGTCTTTGTACAGAGGCTAGGTGATTCCCTGTCGGCAGTCTTTGTGCTAAGCTAAGCTAACCAGCTGCTGGCTGTAGCTTTATATTCAACAGACAGTTATGAGAATGGTGTAAATCTTCTCATTTAATCCTCGACCCAAAAAAACGAGAAAGCCAATTTCTAAAATGTTTTCATTATTCCTTTAAATGCAAAGCTCCAGCCAGGAAAAAGTTAGCTTAGCACAAAGGCTGGGAAAAGGGGGAAACAGCTAGCTTAGCTCTGACCTCTAAAGCTGTCATTAAAACGTGTTTGTTTGATCTGTACAAAACCAGAGTGTGAAACATGACTGGCTATCTGTATCTCTCTGCTTCCAGTTTTTATGCTAAGCTAAGCTAAGCTAATAATCTTCTGGCTGTAGCCAGCACAGATATGAGAGTGGTATAGATCATCTCTTTTCCTGCCGAGAGTTACAGTAGGCGAGTGTATTCCCCAAAACTTTTCTTTTAACGTGAGCTGTAAAAGGAATCATTCACATTTACAGACTATGATTAATATTTTGTGTACAATGGTTTTCCCACATAAAAAATGAAAATAAAACTCTAAAAAGGGTCTGAAAGCTTATCTACTCTTTCTCCCCACCAACGCTGCTTGCACTAGGTTGACCCGTTAACGTGCAGTGCGCAACATGATGGCTAGAAACATCGGAGAGACTCGGCCATACATATTTGAACCTCACACCAGGTTCAGAAAAGAGGCGGAAGCGCCCCCAAGCGCTGCCTGCTTCCTTTCGACGCCCATGTTAACCAAGTAGGCTGTTCAGACAGGACGCAGTCCGGAGCTCTGACACATTAGACAGCGATTGGCTTTCAAATCTGTAATGTACCAAATCTGGCTTGTATGTTTGAATCTCAGAATTTAGGGAAGCGCACAGACATCTCCCCCTTCAGTAGAGGAATGTGAGTACACCTCTCTAGTGACAAACTTTGCACAGATACAGGTCAGTATAGTCAAGGTAATACATTTTAGGCAACATAAACATAAGAAAAACCCATTTTTAAGTGGAGAGAATCTTTGAAATGTGAACACGCTATGGGTTTCAGGCACACTCATATTTGGGGAAAATATTCACAAGCATGTTCAGCAGGATTTAGGAAACATCAGTCATAAATACAACAAGAAGGAGCAGTATTGTTTGCACAGATGCTGACTTCCTCAGCAGTAGAAGGAAAAGTGTTTTCCAATTGGCTGTAATTCACTGAGTCAACACACAGATTAAACAAGTTCCAGGATGACTTTGTGTTGTCAGTTTATTTGATCACTTCACCTAACTTCAAGCAGAGTCAGCTGGGCGAAGGTTAACCTCAGAGATGGCCGACAGTTCGGCGAGAAGCACAACCGTGAACTTTACGACGTTTCTAAGTTTTTAAGGCGGTATAGGTCAGACGAGCAAAGGACCACCCACCACCTGAGATGGACAGTTCATATAGCTGTGCCAGGAAATGCCCTCCTTGGATGCCAGCAGGGGAGGAGATAAACATGTTGGGGCTCTGTGATTCACAAGTTGGCAGGAGGTCAAAACTCTAACGAGTTGCACAAGAGTCAGAAGTTTTACTCCCAGATGAGCTACAGCTGCAACTCAGGACATGAATATGTTGCATGTACAGCTCTGGAAATGTGCTCTGAATGTACGTGGGTCTGGAGGCGTACATGTGTTTGCTCAGACTGCATAGGGGATTTCCTTGAATGCAACGGGCATGTGAAATGCCAAACGATCACATACTGTATAAAAATAATCCTCCTTCTTGAAACACATGTTCTCTGGACTGTTTTTAAAAGACTCAGATCTGCTCCAACATTACACTGACTGCTAGGCATGAAAGAGATTAAGAAGTCATAAAATTATTAAAGTAGAAATAATCACATCTGCGCCTCCCTGAAGAATACAAAGTGAGTGTATTTGTTCATTCATTGATTCATGTGTAACTGGCTCCTTCAGCAGAATAGTATGCTCATTATCATTTTCTCAAACCTCTCCTTTTTCAAAATCTGGTCTTCCTGTGGTGAATTAATCAGGCTTATCCACAAGAAAAAAACATTTAAGAGACAAATTTCACACAATAGTTAAGCACACTAATGCCTTTCATCATTACCAGACACTTGGAGGGTATGGTTATTGCTCAACTGCCAGGTTTTTCTGTGTGTGTGTGTGTGTGTGTGTGTGTGTGTGTGTGTGTGTGTGTGTGTGTGTGTGTGTGTGTGTGTGTGTGTGTGTGTGTGTGTGTGTGTGTGTGTGTGGGATTCATTACATTTGGCTCAGTGTCTTCCAAATGGAAATGCAAAACCATTAGAAATCTTGTGATCTCTTGCCAGTTTGAGTTAAAACCTATATTCTAAACAGGCAGTGCCCGTGTTTTAAGATGCAAATGACTATTTCAGAACGACAAAAACTAATTTATTGTCACATCCGTATTGGTTTGTGTTTATCTTGGCTTCCTCCTAAATCTTTTGCAAAGCGGACATGAGTTTAAAAACTATAAAAGGAGCCTCTATGTTTACTATCGCTAAGCGCTTCTGCTTCCAGATCTGTTTCCATCCTGTTTCAGTCTCAGTTGTACTTCTATTGCCATTTTCCACAGCTTCACTGCTGTCTCATGAATAAAAGTTTTACAATGTCACTCACCCACAATTCAGTTTAACTCTTTATTGTACAGCTAGAGGAAGATGCTGCTAATGCTAAGAATACACCAAATAAACACCATTCATCCAAAACAAGGGTCGATATTTGCATGACTGAGAGACATATAGTAAATATATAGTATATTTTACCCAGTTTCCTTGTCTTCCTTGGTCTCCGGCTTCTCCTGGAAAACCTCTGTGACCCTGCAGAAGAATAAAAAAATATGTCAACACATATTCAACTTGTCTTATCAGCATGTTCAGTTCAATTTTTAGGTACATTAACCTTTGGCCCTGGAGATCCCTGAATGCCGGGTTGTCCGTGCATACATTTGCAAGACGCTCTTCCAGTGGTTAGGCCGATCTCTGCGTACCCTCCACACTGCCATGGACAGAAAGGCGAGACAATGGTATTAAAACAACACATTTGTTGAACACATCTCCAATGGAGGGGAGGGGAGGGGGGGGTTGAATGTTGAATGAGAGCTGACTCACAACACTGGAGAGCTCACAGCAGCCCTCTGAATAAGCCTGCTCTGGGTCACAAGACACCTCCATCTGCTGGAGATCCACCTGGAAAGAGACAGGGGATAATATGAGAAATTAAAGTTGTATCCCAAATCAAAGGAAGTTGAAATATTACTTTAGATATAGTATATATATAAATCCAAGCTGTGAACGTACAGACACGGAGCGATCTCTAGCAGCCCGCTTGACGATGGAGGTGTACCCTCGGTGGATGACTGGCCTTGGCTCATCAATGGACTCCACACTGACCTCTTCACAGTCTATCAGCAGCTTCACCTGGCTGCCCTTCACACTCAGTGCCAACTTGTGCCACTCTCCATCAAACAACTTTTCCACACCATGGAAGGTCCTCAGCATCTGGCTCCCATGGGGGCTAGTGTAGAAGAAGTCTAAAGAGTGTGTATCCCCCTGGAAACGCAGGCCGACTTGCTCTCGTCCCTTGGGGTCGCTGACCTGCCACAGGTCCCAGGATTTCTTGGCCGTGTCTTTGGTCACCTTAAATGTTGCGATGACGGAGTAGTCAGAGGGAAGTCCATCTGGATACACATCGCTATGGCAAGAGAGTGAGGTTTAGAGAGATGGGAAACATCAGGAGAGGGGACTTTCCTCACACAACAACAATTAAGGGCTTTTTAGTAGGAACATGAGGGTTTCATTTTATAAAAACATGAATAAGTTGAAACAGAGTTTTTGAGATTTAAATTCCACTTTAGCATATGATACATTTCTTTGAAAACTTTGTTTGAAATTGGTTTTGGATGATGCAATATTTAGCAGACAGCATCTTTGTTTCCTTAATTTGAACAATATGTTCACTTAAAGTGATAGTTCGGATTTTTTTAAGTACTGATCCATAGTCAGTGTTTTACCTAGATGGTGGTCGGGACATCCCCAGTTTGGAGAAGCAGGCAGGAGAGGGCACAGAAGTTAAGCAATGTAAAAAAGGCCTACCTAAAAAAAAACAATAGTTTAAGTGTACGCAATATTTAGAATATTTTCACCACTTGCAATCAAACAGCCCTTTCCGACAAGGAATAGAAGCCGTTATATCCGTCTATGCTTTCTTCAAAGCCACCAGACTCCTTTGATTTTACCTGGCAGAACCGGGAGTTGCTGGTCTACTGCTGACACGATTGGTTAGTTTTGCTGCTGCCCCCATCCACAGCAGTACATTGCTTAGCTTCCATGCCTGTTTCTCCAAACTGGGGGCGTGCCGACCACGATCTACTGTAGGTAATACACTGACTATGGATAAGTACCTCATACAACCCCTACAACGCTGCATCTATTGCAAGGGTGTGAAAATTCAAAGAAAAACAACGAAAATAGTCTACAGCCATGCCAGCAGCTCTTTGAGGCACGGCAGAATGCTATGTTGATATTAGCTTTATAAAGTAACTTAACACCAGGCTAAAAAAATATTGTTTTGCTGCTACTCTGCTTGAACGTTTCAAGTCTTTTTCACCTCTGACCACATGCAGCAACACTGAGGGTGGGGAGTGCTTTGTTGCACCTGTAACCACACCCAGCAGTGATGTCACGGTGTACTGACACACCGCACGTCTACCTGTATATCACTGCAGCCAAGTGAGAAGTTAAACTACTGGAGAGAAACTACATTTTCAGGCGGTGTTAAATCACTCTTTAATCAGTTTTCCAGCTTCATTGAAATGAACTGGGCTCAGGCAGCCTAGTACTGTACCTCATGGTCCTCCGTAGATGGATGGAGGGGTTGACGCGGTAGGCCAACGCCTCAGGTTGAGAGCCATCCACTCTCCTCACTCCTCTCGACTCAGGCACACGAAACTCCTCGAGCAGATCAAAACCTCACAGCACAAACACTGAGCTTAGTTTGACATCACAATGAATTAGCATCAAAGGGTGCTGGACAACTTCTACATTTTACATCAGCGCTGACATCACTGATTTTCTCATTTTTAAATAGTTGCATTACTCACTGTCATTAATAATGCTCTACAATCTCTTCACAGGTGCAATGAGGAAATTTATGAAACCCATTAAGGACAAGGCTGTTTATTTTCTTTCATTGGTGGATTTGACTACTGAATTCTAAACACTGGACGCTTTGTACTGCAGTTTGAATGAGATCAGCGTGGCTGTGGTGTCTCCTGTGAGGTTGAATGTGGGTGAAAGTTGGTGAAAGATTCTGATTACAAATGCTATGACTCATGTAGAAAATAACTGAAAAAAACTACTATAAAACAAAAACCTGATACCTACTACTGTTGCATGTTAACAAGTTCCCCGTTGATGTTGAAATCACCTGCTGTCTAATATCATTGCACATGTTTCACTGCCATGTATCACAGTCCACCTAAAAGTGACAGCAGCTTACGTTGAAACTAGATTACTACTGGCTGTTGTATCTGTGGGTAGGACACCATAGGTAGAAAAAAACATTGTCCTAACTAATTTATTTATGGTAACAGGGAGACTCAGCGGAGACTCAGGGTTTCAAAGGTTCAGCTTAACCCCAGGATGACTGCTTGACCTCTTAGCGTCCACATAGGCACTGGGAGTATAGGAAATACGATACTGGACTGAAAGACTGCTGTGAAGGCAAACAATGGACTATGAACTGACAAACCCTGACATCTGCTGGTCATGGAGCAGCAGTACAGCTGTTCAACCTGGAAAACTATAGCCACATCAGATAATGTGATTATTGTCAATAATATGTTATATATGTGTTATATGATAAGTTTATTTAACAGGAAAATGCCTCCCTGAGATTAGAAATCTCTGTTACAGGAGAGAAAAGACAGCAACAGCACATACTGTATAACGAGTCCAACTATACAGAACCATATTGTGTGGGTTATGATCTAGTGTTAGTGTTATTTTTTTGCAGTGCATACATATGCTGTAGTCATTAAATATGTATGAAAAAAATGAAAACTTACTTGGCAACTTTTGACATTGGGTCAGTCCCAGGAAGGCAAAGAGTGCTGCAAACACCAGCATTTCTTTGTAGGATGGCATTTTCAAACGTTTGATGTCAGGGGCTATAAGTGCCTGCAGTAGAGCAATTCAATGAATCAGTAATTTAATAAATCAGATTAACTGATATATGAGGGTACACTAGGCTCTTAAATAGATGTCAGGCACTCAAATTAGTTCCGAAACTATACATTTCAATACATAAATGTTAAAGATATAGAAAGAGTAAAAACAAAAAAAAACTGTAATGCTACATTACATCCATTTCATGTCTTTTTAAATATCAGATATTGAATGTATTTGTACTTCCTAGAAAAATAAATATCAAAAGTTGTGTCACCGAATTGATTTGCCTATGCACATTCTCAAGTTTTACCAAATTAGAGTAGAACAATTACACTAATCACTAGATAACATACACAGCTGATCAAACCACATTGTCCTTCTTTTTGATTATCATCATATACAACCCCCAGTTTATATCAAAATGTATTAAAGAAATTAAGAAAAATGAATGACAGAGAATGCTGTCATTACTCACATATTCCTGAAAAAGAAAGCTCCTGCAGATTGGTCTTTTCCAGTTCCTGGTGTGAGGATATATCCCACTCTAAAGTGCCATCCCAGGCCTAGTGTTGAGCTGAACAGGAGGACCATTCAAACTAGAAGCTCTGGGTCTCAGAGGAGCCTGACCCCTGAGCTCCACTCCACCTTTGGTCCCCGGGGGATCTGCCTCTTCTCATAGGCCAGTTACACCATTACAAGTCCGGTAAACGGAGTCATCATCACATTACGGAAATGTAGGTGAACATACAAAGGCCTATATGTAGCTATTGAAATAAGAAAATAAGTAAAGTTGAAGAAGAAGCCTATACTTTAGCCAAAATTTTGTTCAATGCAGCTCCTAAAACAAGTATTGCGTACTTTACTGTGCAGAGCGTTTGCACATCTCTTTACACATCCACTGGCACAGTTAGAAAAAAAACGTAGTCTATAATTGGTTTAGTTTATGTTCATTCAAGACAGTGTTTTGCCCTCAGCAGAGTCTCACTGAGAGAACGATGTAGTATGTCACAGCTAAACACAAGATGCTCTGCAAACATTCCACCCAGAGTAGACCACACCTTAGATCTAAACCTCCATGCTGCATTTAGCAACCAGGCTATAGGGACACTGTGGGAAAAAAGACGACTGAATAGCACAAATATACAGTAGATAACTGCTTCAGTATATGGATACAAGAAACAGGAGCTACTGATTTAATTAAACCAAGCCCTTTCTTAAACCTGTATGAAGCACCATGGCAACCCATTCAATTACTTCAGTTCAGCAGCATTAAAGAAAGAGACATGGGAGACAGAGACAGAGTGAGGGACAGAGATGAGGAGAGAATAAAACCAGAGTTTGGCATGCTAACATGTTCACAATGACAATGCTAACATGCTGATGTTTAGCATATGTTTACTATATTCACCATCTTAGTCAGCATGCATGCATCACATTTGCTAATTGGTCTTTTGGTCATTGAAGAAAAATAAAGTTTCGACCCGTTGATGGCATGAGATGAAAAGTTCTGGGATCAGTAGGGTGTACAATCTCTCAAGTAGAGATATTTGAGATATTTTACTGGATGTTAAAAGTTTGACCTGATGATGGCGCAAAAGGAAAAATCAGGGGATCACAATTAGGATTCACCAATTCAAGGAATACTTAAATTATCTGTAGCATTTTCCATGGCAATCCATCCAAAAGTTGTCGAGATTTTTCACTAAAAACCCAAAATGTCAACCTCATGGTGGCGCTAGAGGAAACATCAGGGGATCATCAAAGTCAGTAGGATTAATTATTTGGGAGCCATGCATATCTGTACGAAATTTCACGGCAATCTATCCAATAGTTGTTAAGATATTTCAGTCTAAAGCAAGGTGATGGACCGACTGACCGACGGACAGACTAGCTGCTAACACATCTAATAAAATGAGCTACAACCAGCAAAGCAGAGAGGATTCTGTGGTCCATATCAGTTGTGGGTGGCTTTCTGCAAGCAGGTTTATTACAAAGTATTGTTACAGTGACAATTTCAGCTCTACCGAAATTAACCATACATTGACATGGATGCATAAGAGAATGTCTACATGGAGAGGCACCTCTTTAAGGTCAACGCACACACTGCTGTGAAGTGGTAAAAGAGGGACTGCAGCTGCTCACAAACAAACAGGACTTAAAAGCTTCATGATTACGAGGTTTTTGCTACTTGCCTTAAATAGTGTTTTTCAAAGGTTTCTGCAGTGCTTACTGGGGTTTATTGTAGTATATTGCATTGCCCTTTAAATGCATGTTGGCAGTATATCATAGCACTTAAATAGATAATTGCAGTGTCTCAAATGGTACCATAATGCACCATCTACTCCAAACATCAGCAAACAAATTACAGTACATTCAGTAACTCTCAGAGCGCTATCCCGCGTGTTGCCCTTCATTAGTGTGTTTAGAAATGTAAGCTAACCTTACAATGTAGTCATTCCCAGGTTTTCTAGTGTTTGTCAAACCTCTACAGGTTTTTGCATCAATAAAATAAAATACGATAAAAACAATTTGACATGATTCACAAAAATAAAATACATTAAAAACAAATACACAAGGCCATTAACATTCCATTCTCACATAATATTAAACCATATCGCCTCTCAACAGAATATTTTACATCTTCGCAACAATTTAAATAACACTCAACACAGTCTTTTAAGTTAGATATCTCCAGTGTCCGTTACGTGTTTAGGGTGCAACTAGCTCCTGGGTTGTTTGTTTTCAAGGCCACTGACTATCGCTTGGATCCCTTGGCCAGTTTGCTTGTGGGAGTGGTTCTTCTCTGAGGAGTGGGAATCTTGGAGGGTTTTCCTCCGCGTTGACGGGACGCAGAGCGCGGTGTTGCTCGGCTTGAGTCACCAACTGTCTCAGATGCGTCTGAGCACACCGACTGGATGTCTGAGATGTCAAAGTCAGAGGCGTCACTTCCTCTGCGACTGCTCCCTCTGCTTCCGGCTTTACTTCCAGGTCGGCTGGAATTCTTTCTCGGCTCTAGAAAGATAAAATCAAGGACAATGATTAATGGAAGTACTAAGGATGAGCCTAAACAGTAGAGTCAGTGTCAGTGCGAACATTCTGTTGCTAGTAGCAACTGCTACTTTCACAGTAGCAGTTTAACTGCTGTTTAACAGCTCTGTTTGACCTGGTATTAACCCTCCTGTTGTCCTCGGGTCAAATTTGACCCATTTTCAAAAAGTTTCTATATCACAAATTTTGGTTTTCTTTCAACCAAATTTAAAAAAAAAAAAATACCGTGGATGGTTCTGTACAACTATTACTCTTATTACTTTATTTTTTATAAAAGAATGTTGAAAAAAGTGACAAAAATGTCGAAAAAGATGCCCAAACAATTGGGAAAAAAGTTTTAATTTAAAATTTTGACCCAAAATAACAAAAAGTTCCTCGGTGGACAAGAAGACATCGCAAGGGTTAAATGCATCAGGAGCAAAAAATGTCAGAAAAATCTTCAAAAACGTGGGGGGAAAACCCCCACAAAAGCGTCAAAAGGCGCAGAAAAAACCCGATGAAAACATCGGAAAAAGTGACAAAAAAATACTTGGATAAAAGTCACAAAAGTGTCAAACGTTGAAAAAAAAGTTTAAATTTTGACTTCGAAAATCAAAAAGACAACACAGGGGTTAAAATAAGACCTGAGTGATCGAATCACAAGTGGACAGCTCTAAGTACAGGTACAGATTAACATCTTTAATCCGCCCTTTATGGATGACTGTCAATATATACTCAATTTCTAACTGCCGTTAGTAATTTCAGTTTATTGCTAACGAGCTAGTTATCAAAACAAATGCTAGCTGTCTGAGGCTAACGTGTTGCCTTCTGGGTAAAGTAAAACATTGATTTGCAGTCACTATCACTGAATTTGTAGTCTTTTATCCAATACTGTTTTGTGATTTTTGCAACACCTTCAGTGACCTGTGGGTGACATCTCAGATGCCTGACCCATCATTTTCTACAGTACTGACTAGAAATCACTCCTTAGACCCCTGAAAAGGTTTTGGCAATCTCAACATGTTTTATTTAAACATTTAAAAATGGTTTGTTCTTCACCAGTGGCTACATTGTTTTCATTCCTTTAATTCACACACCTTTAAGGAGCAGCGAGTCTGCCCCAAACAACAGACAAAAACATTATCTTTAAAATATGATGAAAAGAGACACTGAAGTTGCTCTCTACTCACCACCTATTGTCTGTGTTCGAGCTTTCAGTACAGCAGCGCTGATCAAGGTTCCCTCTTCAGCAGACTGAAATCCTTTGCCTGACAAGTACCCAGGAAGACGTAATTTGCTGCCTTGAACTGGTGTACTCTGCAAAGGAAAGAACTTGAATTACTTATACTTGTAATCAATGGGAGTTAACTGCACAGTACAATGAGAGTGTTTTAGAAAGCACTCCATATTAACTGAAGTACACAAGTTTTACCAGAAAGCACTACGATTGTTGTTGAGTTAGTTTGAAATTTGACCAAAAAAATCCTTTCAAAATCCTTATTTTTGCAACAACTTGGGAATGTATTTTGGAAGTAGTTAGTATTTGGATTATATGTTACACCTGTTGTTAGAAAGTCATTAAACACATGCATAAATTACATATAAAGTAGTTCATAGTATAGTGGCATTAAAGAGACAGATATTTTTGTCAAGCAAGAATGAAATATAGCCCATTAGTGATCAAAGAAGTTAGAGTTTATAGACCCAACTAAAGTCTGCAGAATAAAAAATGGAAATCAGCTAAATCAGAAATATATACCACTAACTAATACACCAACTAGTAGCTCTATCGAGGCTTACTAGTAACCTATATAATATACATTTATATATATTTGTCTCGGTTTTGATAATCATGCAGTGGATTTCAGTTGGGTCATAAATCTGAAGCGTCCCACATCATGTGCTGTATACGACTATACTATATGACTATACCTCTGAGGATGACCCTTGGCTCCCAAAGGAGTCTGATGATTTAAGAGGAGTGGAGGGTTTGCTGTTTGTAAGCCAGGGCTTATCATAATTGCGGGTTATGTGTTGGGGAGTCTGGGGAACAATGGCAAATAAAAAAAAGACATGGATTCACAAATCAAAAACTACCAGAAACACTAGATGGAAGAAACACACAAAAAATAAACAAGAATGTGATCAAATAATGTAAACTGAATAAATGAAGGCAGATAAATGAGAGGAAAATCATGGTGGGGAGTGATCAATCGACAGTGACAGACAACCAGAGAACTGGCTCTCCCAGCAGAGCGGAGCCTCTCACCTTGGGTGTACTGGTCACTACTGGGTTTGTTGGGACCGCACAGCTCTGACTGGAGGTGGATCTGTTGGGAGAAGCTCCTCTGGATGACGGCCGAGATCTCCGACCTCTGTAACGGAAGCTCGCCATCACCTGAGTGGGTCCCTCCGGGAGGATGAACTTCTCTCGCAGCTCCATGTTGGTCCTGCCTTTAGCTAAGAAACGAAACTCCAAATGAGCCATACTGCATAAATACAACTGGGATTATTTTATTTAGTATTTTTTGTGTTGATGATGACGTGAGTTAACATTTTATTTTCCACTTTAAGTCCCTAATTTCCTAGAAATAACTATGGAGTTTGGTACTAATTTTAGGTAAACTAGACATTTCTTCGAAAGAACTGCTCCATTTACACCCAAGCAAATATCAATTATTATTATTAGACACTTTATTCTTCATACATGTTGAATTGTTTGCTTGTCTGTGGAGAAATTTCACAAAATTCCATTTTGGCAACTAATCTAGTCTTTGGAGGCTACACTAAAAAAGAATTATTATCAATGAATTGTAAATGTAACTGTCACTGTTTTCGCATTTAGCACCACATCACAGTTATTTCAAGGAAACTTCTAAATAAATGACTGGGAAATGATTAGGGAAATACTGTATATAACATAAAGTGTTACCAGGATGGGACTTTAAATAAAGCAGAATTTTTAAAATGAATTTAAATAAAAGTTGGGATTTGAATACTGAATAAACAATGAAAACCCAAGACTCATGCTGTTTCACTTCTCATCCATACTGCTGCAACAGCAGTTTTGTTTCTCAACCAGCAACACTTCTTTGTTTGCTTGGACTGCTAAACAAATGGTGAAAGGATTCAAACAAATCAAAGTGTGCCAAACACTCCCACACCAAAACAGCCCAAATGAGAAAAATTACAAAACCAAGAAATCATAAACTACACATAATAAACCAAACAGACCTTGCACCAGTTGTGTGAAAAACAAACTGGCTTACAAGCAGATTTAATCACTAAGCCACACTGTCAAACAAAGTAAACAGTGAGGTGAACACTGTTTCAGTTTTGTTGTGTGTGTTATATCGAGACATCTTCATCATTCTCCCCAATGACAATGTTAGTTCAGTTTTATAGTTACAGGTAATATACTGTATTCAGCTAAGCATCTCTTGAACCTCTCATAGGGTTTTTGTTTGTTTGATTGTCAAGCAAACCTGAGAACTGCAAAAGAAGCACGGCTGAGAACCGCTCGATACATGCTGAGAGAGTCAAAAGAGCTCATCTGGTGCAACAAGTCCCAAAATAGTGCCTTTAGAGAAAGTGACAGCACACAAAACAACTGCATGCATGAAAACCAACCAGAGTTGAATGACAGTTGATAGTGAGTGGAGATGGTTTGTGAGAATGTCATTCACGATGAGCGCTCACACACAGCTATGGTAGACCAACACAACGAGACAACACAAGCAGCACACACTCGGATGTGCAGACACACATACCACTGGTGGGTTCATGGAACAAGGTGAGATATTGTGAGATTTGCCAACCTATAGGAGACTGAGTAATTGAAGAGTTTGATTCCGAGCGCAACATTTTGCTCCCGTGGTGATGAACTAGAAGAAATGATATCATGTTCAGCAGGAGGAAGGTTCAGCAGGAAATATAGAGATTTATCATTAATACAGAAGATAGCAGAAACAAGCAGAGTACATAAAGCTTTTGCACGAGACGTGTGCACAGATAGGACGGGTTCATACTGATATATATCTGACACTAGATAAGTATAGACATTGAATAGTATTATTCTGTGAGAATGTTGATAATGATGAAGATCATTATTATATCATTATGGTTATCATCATTATTTAGGATATTATTCACCTTATGGTGGCAATGTGCTGTATATAAGTACTGACCCTTATGGGTATATGTAGGTGTGTATATATGTATATATGTAGGTAAGTGTATGCATGTATATGCAAACACACTGTATGTATGTATGTATGTATGTATGTATGTATGTAGAAGGTTATCTGGGTAAGTGTATATGTTCTTTAGTTTTTTTTTGTTCTCTTAAAAAATGTGAGAAGGGGGGGGCTGAAGCTTCTGACCCTACCCTTTGGTTACGACGACCAATAAATTCATTCATTAGGCGGTGATCAGAAATTGTATTGCGACTTGGCCCTATAATTTGTAGCTATAAATAACTGTTCTTACTTTCAATGTTCATGCCTAACAAAATAAAAAATAAAAAATCAGCTCACAAAAAATACATTTTCTAAGAGATAATTTCAGTCTGTTATTTCACTCAGTTTTTCCTGTTATTTAATTTTTTTAGAGCTCAGTTAACAGACAAAAGGAGAATGTAAATAACTACTAACATGATTCCAAAGTATATTATAAATTGGTACAAAAAGAAAAGACAGTCACTGTGGTTACTTTCACTTATATTCAAACCATGGATTAAACTCTTAAGCTCTTGCCTTGGAGGGATCTGGAACCCGAGAAAATACTAATTCCTTTACAGTCAGTTATTCTGAATTATTATATTAACTAATAAAACACTACTAATATTTGTGTGTATATATGTGATATATGTGTATATATGTAATATATGTCATTTTGGTGAAAGGAATATCACTGTTTCTAACTGAGAAATGGATTAGCTGACTTTAATCCTAAATAATGTACGGTATATGTATGTAAGCCACACCCTTATCAGGTTGTAATGATTTCAAATCAGTTCACATTAAATAGTAACTAGACATTATCATTTACCACACAGTGTGCATTTTTACTCTGTATCTATTAAAATAGTCATAAAATAATCTTTAAAATAATAATCTTAATCAATAGTAACTGCTGTAGTGCTCAGCAATAGAATGGTTTTTGTAAAGCATAAATTGGACAATTTGAGACCTCAGCAATGTTCACCTTCCTAAAGATTTTTTTTTAAATCGATTAATAACCCAAACTGTAACATGCTCGCAATTCTAGACAGAATTGGATATGTACACATTTCAGTATTTAATCAATCAGCCATGCTTTGTGACTTCTCGTGGTGAACTTTTGAACTCACCTCGACACGGGTCGTTCTTCACCAGGAACTCATCCAGAGCCATCCAGCCTCCGCCCACCCGCACCATCACAGTGCTGCGTAAAATACGTACTAGACGAAGCTGCTGAGAGTCTCCAAACTACAGAAGTTAAACAGAGAGGGGATGTGTGAAAACACTGACCTCTGTATGAACACTCTCTCACTGCAGGCGAAGCTGTGCAACACTGGAAACCAGACTGGCTCGGATAATCACATTTATTCCAATTAATTTTTTGCGTGGAATTAGACAACGTCAATCAAAATGTTCCATGCAACAGCCATCAAAGATGCTTTTTGTCCACTTCAGCACTGATTTCCATGTTGCACACATTTACACAAACAGGACTATGACGTAAAAAAGTACATTTTCAGTTTTCAAGACACAAATTACACAAAGGCCAATCCAACTGGTTTCCTCTGGTAGTGTATGCCGGTGTGTGTGATCCAAATGTACTGTTCCTAAATTACTATTGGAGTCCATTCATTCTTAATGAGTTCATGCTTACCTAACTGTTATGTTCTGTTACCTAACATTTCCTCACACGTACAATCATTTGATGTTGAGCCTGACTCATTTATTGTTGAGGTAAAATTATTAGCTAATACTGGCTTATTACATATATTGTATATGGGTATAGGTGTATATCATTTTGGTCATTACATCATTACTTTTGGTAACTTAGAAATGGTGCCTTTAGTTGACTTCAACATTTTTAGACAAATTGGCTGATATTTCACTATCACATAATCATTTTTAAATCCAAAATAGGCGAATCAGCCCAAATAACTATCAGTCAGGCTCTACATAGATATCTGTTACAGTTCATAGCTAATGGAATTTGAGCTCCTGTATTTTATATACAGCAGTTACACAAACTTTACAGCTTTACACACTTAACTCATACTGCAGTGGACTTTTTATTTATTTATAAAATTTGAATAATTTTAGTTAACGTGTGGTCTCTGGTTGTAATGTCTGACTTGAGTCCGACAGTGTCTGGCTTCAGTTTGCTGCCATTACTGCATGTGGAGCCTGTGAAAAAAAACACATTAACTGAAGGCACATTATTCTACCACCAGGAGGTACTAAAGTGTAAAATACTGTGCCTTCATCATACCAACCTCACAATAACAAACATGAGAACACTGAGCATGTTATTATGGATGTGATGGTGCAGGCTTTATGAGGTGATAGACAGAAGTCTGCCAGTTGGATATGACCATGAGCATTAGCACAAAGACATAATTCACACAGGACAATCACAGCCGCATGCTTTCTGTCAAAAACAACTCCACATCATGATCAAGCGGACAAACAGCAATCTCCTGCAATCCAGCACTTTGTTGGGCTTTCTACAACTACGACTCAAATGCTCAGGATGCATTAACACTGATGCAGACCCAATGCAGCTAGGACATGAGGAATGGTTCAAATCATTTCTGTCTAATCCACCACAGTGTGACACGCAGACATGAGCAAACAATGATGACCCTCGGCTAAGTGCCTATTATCTCATGAAATCTCTTCAGTAAACTATCTTCCACTTGAATGATTATTATAATGATTAAATGCCACTGGTGATTTAAGTGATCAAATACATTAAATGTGATGATGATCTGGAGGGAAAAAAGGCACAAGAAACATCTTAAGAATAACTATTTACCAGAATACAGCTTTCCAAAACTGCAACGTGTAGGTGGGGGGTAAGATTTAGATTTTCCCTGTTTGCTATTGTCTCATCGCCGATTAAGGAGTCATGTAAGCAGTGAACCAGACCAAACTGTCAAAAGAATTATTTCAATTCATTGTTGTGCGACACATCAATACAAACTAGTTCACAAACCAACACTAATGCCCCGCCCTATCCCCTCTTACTAACACCCTTCAAATATTAATCTTAATCCAAACAATCAACAGGAAGCATGTGGCACATGATCACATATTAGTAATCCTAAATTGCAACATGCAATTTGTCAAGACATATTAACTCAGGAGGTAAAATGAAAAGCAAAGTAGTCATTGAAATCATCAAGGTTGCCCAACTATGAAAATAAATTAATAAACAGTGTCAGTTGCACAAAAGTATGTCAGCCAATGTTGAGGTAAATCATTCCCATGATACTGAAGCGCCAAAGGCAAGCACACAGAAAGCATTATTTTCCAAACTGCCCAGCAGATGAATTAATGCCTGTGGACTAATAAAAATATGGCCTGAAATGGTATTGGCTTATAATATTGTATTTTCTGAAACTCAAAAGTAGATATATAAATATTTACTACCCTAATTTTCACCTGGTTTGTCTTATTTTTCAACAAAACAAAAACTTGCGTCATCAAAATAATCTGAAAAATGCTCTAATCACCTAAAACTTAAAACATAGGGCCTTTACTGCTTCTTTCATTAGCTATTTCATATAAAAGTGTTATATTAGACTGAAAACACATTTTAGGCCAGTGTTCCTTATGGATTAAATTATGGCCATAGATGTTTATTTCTACTTCTGAGTTTCAGTCTGTAAACACCAGCCAGGAATCTGGGCAGAGAGTGTTAATTAGAAAACAAACATGGTAAATGAAAAAGGACATAAGGCTTGATAAGGCACAGAACAGAGGGGGAAAAAAACAGAAGGGGACTTTCATATGTACCTGGTTTCCAAGGTAGAACTGGTGATGTGAGGAACAATACAAAAAAATAAAGAAAGGTTAGAGTTTTTACCATGCATTGGTCTTTTTATGCAGCACTTACCGTTCGGTGAAACCAAGCTACTGGTAAACATTTCACAATAATTGCTTGCATTTGTTGAAACATTTGCTCTCGATAAAATGTTTAGTTAAAATCTGCTTACCCGGTATTTGTTGGCACCAATTTGCTCCACTTGGAATCGTTTTGTACATTTGCATTTTGCTACTTGTCGTGTCACCTACAAATAGAGAACATTTCATTGAACCATACATCCCTAAACATATCTCTAGGTTTACATTTAGAAATTCTGGGCATGAGAGTTCGTATCACCTCATCTTCAATTTTGTCAGCGTCTGTCAGCGGTTTGTAAGCGTCCTTGTTTGGATGAAGAGCTGCCACAAACTCATAGTAGTCAATGTATCCGTCCCCGTCTCTGTCAAATATGTCTGCCACAGCACTCATCTCCAGACGACTGGTGGGGAATTCTATAGAAGAGCCATTAAAGTGGTATAAAATGAGCATTTGGCTGGCTGGTATACATGCTGTTCAGTTGTGAGTTTGTAAGTTGGACACTTACTAGAGGAGAGGATGCCCTCTATGAACTCCTGTCGGGTCACCTTCCCATCTTGATCTTTGTCAATGCGGCGGAAGAAGTCCATGACACGGGACTTTTTATGGTTCATCCAGCGCATGTAGCGCTTCCGCCACACATCAAAGTCAAAGTTGGCAAATTCCTTCAACTGCACAGGAGCAACAAAGGGTGATATGAGCACAACTTTGCAGAAACCAAACTGCTTGCAATCATACTGAGAGCGGGTCTGTGTAAAACCTGAACTTGATTACCTCATCCAGTCTGTCCAAGGCATCATTGAGTTTCCTCCTCCTGTCCAAAGCCAGCAGCCACACATGCTGCCACTTAGTGACCAGCAGGTTAACCCGCGGGTTCTTGGTTTCAATGGGAGGTTGTGTTGCTGACGCATACATTGTTTGTGTAGGAGAACGTTTTCCTGCAAGTGAAAGACAGAAACCTTCATAGTGACTGTGCTCTCACAATGGAAACAGGAGGAATACATTAGCAATGACATCATTCCAGGTGCTAAAATGGACATGATGAGGATGTCGCATCTCCTTGCAGTGACTAAACACTGGGCCAGATGGCTCAGGTCACGCTCTATGTGGGGGTATTTGTGAGATACATACTTCCACTTCTTGCTTTGTCGAGCACAGGGATGTGAGACTGGACTGGGGGCTCCACAGCAGGCTTCCTTTTGTGTGTCTTAGTGATTTTGTCAACATCTGGTTGCTTCCTGGTCATTTCCTCCATGAACGCCTGCAGGGAAAAGTGTTTGGTTCATGTACACTTGCAGTCAACTGAACTGAAAAACTATGCTAGTTATTTTTATCTGTAGCTTCACTTTACCTGGTGTTCTGCTATGAGGCTTTTGACCTCCTCGATCTCCTGCGGCAGCTGCTCTTTGTCTTTATCATTGAGGTTGGTCTCAGCCCACTGTAGCCAGGTCAGCAGATTCTCCAGGAGTTCCCGAGTTGCTAACAACTCAGTGAGGGCCGTGGCCAGCCGCTGCTGGTGCTGCCTCGCCCAAGCCTGCACCTGTAACAGTAACATTACACACATTACTCATATTAAACAGACACAGAGCAATTCCTTTTGTGTGATGAGGCACACACGTGCCACCACAAAATGTGAATTTAGTAATTTTTGCAAAACATCTGGAGGAAGTCTATTGTTACTTGAAGCATCCAGATTGTGTAATTGTGCTCCATCATACCTGTGGGTATGAAAGGCATGCATGCAGCTGTGAACTGACCTCTTCGAGCCGGGCTTTAATGATGGTGTTCCAGTGTTTGATGGTAGTGATAGAGTCTGGATGGCAGATGACCAGAATAGCCTCTCCCAGACTGGTTGCTTTATTTAGAGCCACTCGCTTTTCCTCCAGTTTCTTTATGAACTCCTTAAAAATAGCAAATGGGAACGAGAAGATTTACAAGTGGATTCTCTTCAGCAAACATTAAAGGGAAGCATTGCTCATGAAGTTGTTTTAAAATTCAAGCAAGGCAGAGCTATTTTAATACAATGGAATCATAACTACGATAAATATCTTAGCATTTTTTGCATGAAAGATGACATGGCATTTTCTTGCTCCAATTACAGAATTAGGGTCTTAACTGTTTAGTCAAGCAAAAGACAAAATGTTTATGCCAGCATGTTACATTTATTTAATAAAACAACCAAAACTGTCAAAATGTAAAATTTGAATATAAACCTAAAGTCTTGCTTCAGATAAAATTATATAAATATTTGCATTGCTTGCCTTGTGTTGTTCGATAAGCGCCTGCAGAGCCTCCTCATCATCAGGCAGGCTGCCATGGAAACGCAAACTCTGCTCTGCCTCAGCCAGCCACTCCAGCAGGATATGAACAGTTGAGTGAAACTCCTCAGCCTGCAGCCAGAGGATACAGATCAGTCATGCTCATAGAGTCAGTTTACCTGGTATCTAACGACTGTACAGTAGGGGCTCCACAGTACCAACCTGACACAGGGCCTGCTCCAGACGGGCCTGTTTGGACACTGAGAGGTTGCACACCGTCTCCCAGCGAGTTCCCAGCTCCTGCATCTGAACTTTGACCCAGGACGAGTCATCGTGACTGCTCTCAATCAGCTCCTTGGCTGAACGTTTGAGGGCCTGAACGCTCACTGTCCTTTTTCCTAACTCCTTTTGGAAAACCTGCAGCGACCAATCAGAGAAGGACACAGTCAAACAACATGAACCCACATGCAACTTACTGACTAGTTTAAGATTATAATTCATTTATAATTTCAATGAAAAAGTACAGAGGGAAATTGTACTTGTGGATTACAATATTACACTTCAACAGAGTCACAGCTGCTGGTGCAACAAAAAAAGAATGACTTCTTGATGCTGCTGATGTAGTGCAGTTATTATTAATAATAAGATTGGGAGTGTCCAAACATAACATCAGTTTTCCAGACATCTTTGCAGAACACTTTACAGAATGGGGACTCTCAATGAAAAGGTACTGCAATTTTAGCCCTCTTGTTGTTTGAATTTAAAGTCCAACCTTGGCGTGGTTTAAGTGTCCTTTGCTGTCTTTTGTGATGAGGAACAATCAGTGATGAAAGGAAAGGGTGGTGTTAATACGGCAGTTGGGTTTCGATGCTGCAACTGAAGACTTTTTATGACGTTTAGCCAGCAGATCAACACAAGCTTTTGGGTCATGCTGTGATGTGGTTAAGGCAGTGCAATTAATCAAACTTTGATCGCTATTTTGATTTTGGCTCCTAGCGATCACAAAAACAATGTAATCGAGAAAAACAATTATTTTGCTTACTTTTTGCAAGTAAACTCCTATTTTATCTTGTATTCTGAATGAAAAAAAAATGTTTAAACGGGAAAAGTATTAAGGGAAATTTCACAGTTCAAGGTGTTTTCACTGTTGATTTGTTTCACTGTTTCACTGTTTTTTAAGTTAAATAAATGCAACACCTTTCCAATAGTCAATGAGTAATCTTGTTAAATAATCTTGATTTCAATATTGACCAAAAATAATTGTCATTATGTTTTTTTTCCATAACCGAGCAGCTCTAGATGTGGTCTGGTGTTGTTTCCTACCTTGTGGTTGTCTATCAGGTTGAGAACCAGGTCTATGTCTCCGTGTACGGGCTGGTCCTCAGCCAGCTGAGGTTCCACTCTGTACAGCCAGTCAATGAGAGCCTGGAGAGCGTCTGTAAACTGGCCGGAGAACAACAGGGCCTCCTCGAGCTTGTTTTGTCTGCGTGAGAGCACGAATCATTAACAGTGAATGAAAAATCTTACTGCAAATAGTTTGACTAGTAGTTGATGGGGGTCAAATACAGCAAACGATTTGGGAAGATGTATCCTTACCTTTCTACTGATTTGCCACAAACGGTGTCCCATTTGTCCCTCAGTTCACTCAGCATGTCGTCCAACTTCTGATTATCATCCCGAAGGGAGGTCTTGTCTTTCAAGGCCCGCCCTGTTCGAGTGGTGGTATCGTACACGGAGTGTTTGCTGCCTACAGCTTTTTGGAACTCCTGTGTATGAGAAACACTGTCATCAAAAAGCTCCAACCTCCAAACAATTAAGTAATTTCTTTCTGTTTTTTTTTACTGTATTTAGAAAATGAACAAGCAGACAACAGTCAATTTTAGTAGATCGTTTTAAGTCTTATGATTTAGATGCACAGGGTTAGAGTGAACCTTCTCTTTCCTGCTACTGTTGGCATGTCAGATAGCATCCTAATATATGTGTGTGTGTGTGTGTGTGTGTGTGTGTGTGTGTGTGTGTGTGTGTGTGTGTGTGTGTGTGTGTGTGTGTGTGTGTGTGTGTGTGTTTTGTGATAAAGGAGACAGTATTCTGTGAGGGAAACAAAAAAAGGGGTTAAAACTCAAGAGCCACTGATCCACAGAGATGATCCAAAAGCAAGATCACTCCTGATACATTTGGTCCATCCCGGGATTATGATAGGATTAGCACATAACACTGCAGAGACAAACAGAGGGGACTGGGTAGTCTGTATCGCAAGCACATGCACGACACGTGTAGATCCTGTGACTCCCATAAATAGCTTTTGCTGTAGGAATCGTTTGCTTCCAACACTCATATATCGCACATTAAACATGGCACTTAAACAGTCTCATTATTCTGACTTGTAAAAAAATAAAATGGTTTGGATGCAGATGCTGTTTCTGTTAAATAAATGAAACTCTGCTGCCAAAGGTGCCTGGCTATTTTAACGTTCATTCTCTTCACAGTAAAGCGTGATAAGACAATGCTCAGTCACCTTGTGCTGCGCCAGCTGCGTCTTGATTTTGTCTGGATCGTTGGCAATTTCCACTTCTGAATCCAGAGTCTTCTCAGATTCGTCCAACCACTCCATCAGTTTATTCCAAGTTTCATGGAACTAATGAAGGATAAAGAAACAAATAAAGCATTTTGAAAAAGGTATGATTTCACTTGATTTATGGCCGAGTCATGTTACATGTTCAGATGATTAGCTTTTCAGGCCCAAGGAACAGAAAAAGGCCCACACTAATGAATGTGCTGTAATAAGCTGAAGACAGAATAAGAAACATGCTTGATATACTATTTCCAGAGCTATAAAAAGTATGTAAAAGTATGTAAGAGCTATAAAAAAAAAAAGTCCTTACAGAAGTGAAACAAAGTCCATTTAGTCCATACCTGTTTGGCCCTCTTCCTGGCGTCATCCAGCAGACGACCTCGCTCAACAGACCGCTGCACCAGCTTCTCCCAGCGGCCTTGCACGCTGAGCAGCAGGTTCTTGATCAGGACCACATCCTGTTTCTGGCTGAAGTACTTCAAATGGGTTCCTGTCTTGTCCAGTTCAATGATGTGTTCCCTGTGGGAGTTCACCTCTGTCACAAACATCTGCACAGCCCAGAGAGGAGAGAGGTTTAGGTCAGATGTTATAATATCAAAAGGGAGTACAGGCTTTTAAATTGACAGAGGAGGTAATGTTATTCATGTGTGCTAATGAGCTTTGTTCTGAATGATAAAACAGATGGAGTCATTAAGTCAATGTTGGCTTGATGGCAAAGCTGAATGATGATTTAGTTAACATAAGTGCTATTTTATATATGACACTGATATAACTTGTACTTTTTCACTGGCTAAAGAAATGACGCACTATCATAGCAGCTGGATAAAAGCTGAGAACTGCTTAAAAATGCTTCAACTTAGCTTCAGAAAAAAAAGCAATAAGTCATTAGCACTTTTATTTGACTTCAGAGGCCGTGTAACCCTCCTCTCTGTACAAACATTACCTTATGTTCATCAATCTGAAACATGATGGTGTCCAGTATGAGGGAGGCAGGGGAAACCATGTTCAGCGTCTGCTCTGCTTGGGTGAGCCAGTTGATGAAGTCCTGCAGAGAGTTGTGGAAATCCGTGGCCAGCGTCAAGGCTTCTTCTAGTTTCACCTGTAGACACAACACATCATTAGGTTCCACCATGCATAGTGACGGAAATAATCCTGTTGTCTTTTCTCTCTAAACAGAGCACTATTATGACCTGTACCCTACTGCTGAAAACAAACCACTTGGTTGCCATAACACTAGATAAAGAGAAGGGGAAAAAAACAATTACACTTCAATTGTGCCGAAAATGACCTCCGTTTAAACGGAGGAAGTTAACATCTCTGGAGAGGCTGATGGGGAAGCAGAAATGGAATGATGAGCTTTTAATTGAATGATCGAAACATCCACAGTGACTTCATTGCTGGAAAACATCCATTTGCTACAGCATCATCAATGCTGTGTTAATGACATTACAAACCTGATGAGAGTTATGGGTAATACCGTGTTTCTCTCATATACTGTAGGTCATGTTGAGAGTCTTGTTAAATAAAGACTTGTAATTTAATGTAATGTCACTACTTATTCTATTATTTGAATAAACTCTTTTCTGCTTGGAAAATGTGTCCGACTCACTCAACATTGCTTAAGTGTCACATTGCTTGAGAGAGTTTGGCCAGCAGCTGAAACTCTGTGCGGCTCTAAGATTTACCAGACTTTGAATTCCTGGGAACAGGACCAAAGTAAATAGGAAGCAAAAGCAAAATCGTATAGCAAACTCTCAAGCAGCCAGAATGAGAAGCTCCATATCTGGAGTGAGAGTGGTGACGGAGAGAAGATTGATCTTTTTTTCCATGTTAAATGATGATGTTTATTTATTGTAGCAACAAAAGTGAATAAAATGTTGTCACAAAGGAATAACATAAATAAGATTTCCGAAAGACTAATTGATGAGTCTCTATTTTGGTTCAAATATTAGCTTAGCTCATTTATTTATTTTATGCACTTGTCAAGTGTTCACTGTGGCAACATACGAGAGAAGACCGCAGTTGTTCCACGCTGACTCAGACAGTAACTCGCCTGCTGTGATCTACAGTGTAACCACATCCTGTGTGTCACTGCCAGCATGCTGTCCTTACACCATTCGGCCCTGGGATTAGAGGCTTACAGGCATGGCTCAAGTGTATGTCAGCGATCTCTCACTGGGACCTAAAGCTGAAGTTGTGAATCATCAAGCCGAGAGCAGTGTAAGTCTACCGTCCTCACCACAACTCTTAACTGCATACCTTTCTCTCCACAACCTTCCCCTGCACGGCTTCCCATTTGTCCTTCAGGTTGGCGAGGTCCTGCTCTGTGTTGCTGTCTGGACCCTCGGGTGTTATGGCAAGCAGCTGTTGACCCTTGTTCATCAGCTCCTGGTACAGCTCCTCTTTTACCTCAAAGGCAGAACACAACTCCTGCAAGACAACAAGACACAATGACATGAGGGGAGTGGTGCTTTCGTCAAAGAGACTACATTACAGCTCTGCTTTAGTTTGGGATAACAATATGAGAGTCTGAAGTGTGTGTAATGAATTTGTTAGTGCACTTTATTTTTATGTTAGTCTAAATCCACTCTAAAAATGGTGAAGAATTAGACTCTCAGAGGCATGTTCCCACGAGTGATCCCTCTGTTTTTGGTTCCATAAAATTTCAATACTAATGCTTCTTCAGGCAGAGTTTGTTGTGAAAATGTCTTGGGTTTCTCCATTAGAGAAAAGGAAAACAAAAAAGGGAGACATTCCTAAATTCATTATAGTCAGACATGGCTGAATCAATTTGAAACGGTTTAAAAGGCTTTTTGTCTTCTTCTGCAGGGGGTGCAAGTAGTGTATTTTGCAATGTCATTTAATTTTCACACTTCAGATAAAACACAGAAAAGATATCACCATCTCCTTACCAGCCTGCCATCTGTATACAGCCTTTCATATTGTTAAATACATACCAGATGGGTGTTAAGCTGCTCCCGAGCCGTGTCTGGTAAGCCTCCCACAGCCTTTGATGCCAACAGCTGACGTTCTGTGTCTTTCAGCCATTGCTGCATATCTTCTATCTCACCATGGAAACCTTGGGCCTACAACACAATACAACCTGAGTCAGGACAAAAGGTGTCATACAAACTCATTGTTAGCAACCTATTGCTCAGAGAGGAGGATGTCGGAGTTATTAATTCATTCATTTAGCAACCAAAAGTGTCTATCTTTGGTATTCAGCAGTATAAATTAAAAAGCCAAGAAATTTAACAAAATAAAGCCGTTGATCACAAATAAAGTATTGCTGTTAAAATGTTGTAAGTTAACTGGGTTCCAAATGAAATCTTCTTTGATTGGATTTGTTATACTATACTCTCAACCTGGGATGGATTATGTGTTTTAAAGGAACTTTTCAATTTTGTTTTGAATAAAAATCTAAATCCAGGAAGAAGGTCAAAGTTATGAATAGAAAAGGAATGAGGTGGGGGGCAGAGATGGAGATCACCCAAAACAATTCATGACTTTGACATAACTTACTTGCTCCCCTGGGAGAGCCTACTACATTGTGATGAAAATAATTTTTCATACAGTACCTGAAGCAGAGCACTCTCTAGCTGTTGCTTCCTCTGCCCCGACTTCTCCAGGATGGCTTTCCACCGCTGGTTCAGGTTCTCCAGTTTGCTCTGCAGACCAGAAGCTTCCTCTCCAGCGCTGGACTCCACCAGATCATTACCGGCCTTATTGACTGTCTCAACTGTCGCCTTATGAGCCAACACATCATTCTGGAGAACCTGTAGAGTTAAAGCAGCCAGAAATGGCGAGATGTTGGGCGGACGGATCTGAAGCACGAAGGACAAAACTAAGTCTGCATGTGTAAAAGTGCAACAATTCAGAATGATGAATCTACTGCCTCCTTGTTCTTTTTCTAAAGCTCATTTGCTAAACCCATGGTTATTTAAAGGTACCTTTTTATTTGAATTTGCATGGAGAAAAAAAACTACTTTTGTCGTACATGATGCTTGGCGAGCTCTATCTCGACAGCTTTGGGGTCTCCTCCAGCTTTCCTCTGGTCATTGAGCAGCTCCTCGGTGTGGCTCATCCAGGCCAGAACCTCGTCCAGTGCGTGCTGGAACTGGCCCAGTGCCAGAAGGCCTCCCTCCAGTTTGTGCTGGATTAAGGACATATTAAACCATTAGATATTGCAGCGTGTGAAAGCACTTGACATGCATAACACACATAATATTCCACAGCCTGTTTGATCCATTGTTGAGTCTTTTTTATAGTCCATAAGGAACTATTTAAATTCATAGAGAGTTATTACATACTGTATTTAAACAGCATTTTGCCACATTGAATAGTGAGAATGAGACTTTCCCTTTTCTGACCTGTCGGCTGATGATCTTCTCATCCAGGTTTTCCCAGAGCATCTTGAGCTCAGACATTGGCTCCTGGATGGCGCCGCGATCGGCCTCCTCCGTCACCTTTTTCAGCAGGAGTCCTGCCTGGTGGTTCAGGCGCTCCATCTCAATCTGTAGCTGGTACGCCTCTCCTTTGAACTCCTGATACATACAGCACATACAGTGGTACAACCCAATCAGTCAACACAAGTACAAAGCTTTATGGACAATACATCTGGACCTACTGACTATGCCTTTTCAGCACAAGATTTATCTTACTGTCCATCCAAGACAATGTGACTACTTTATGAAGCTGCTTTTACAGAGCTTTTGTACCAACTGGGACAAGTTATATGAATCAAGCACTGAACATAAACAAAGCTGGTATATTACAGAGCCTTTGTAGCACTGCAGTAAAGTTAAAGAAGTACATTAATAAGAGCATAAGTGAATTATAAGAATATTCTGCTGTTATGCAAATACAACACTTTACCTTGAGTTCTACCATCTGCTGCTTGACAGTTTCCAGGTCTGTGCCTACAGGTGACATTGAATCCAGTTTGCTCTCCAGAATATCCACCCAGTCAAACATACCCTGCGTACAAGGTGGGTAACCATTGTTACTAAGAGGAAACAAAGCTTAGTGCACAGGGAGTCATGTTTCACATCTAGTGTCATGTTATGCACCAAATCTCACGGTTGGTCTATATAGTTGACATATTAGGTAAACACATAAAAACACAAAAAAAAAAGAAAAACAAGCCTTAAACTTAAATACTATCATCTTATGAAGTGTGATCATTAAAGTTGGTAAAATGAAATCAGCCGTGAAGAGGACTCCTACTTTCCTACCATGAAAAGATCTTAGAAGAACTTTATACACAAGTTCAAGTTTGAGCCAAATTTAGTGCAGCACTGTGGTTGGTGTTTATTGTTTCCAAACGAATAGGTCCCTCATAAAATGTTGTATCACTTCAATCGTGTTCAATAAAAAAGCCCTGCAATCTGTGGTTTCATCTGAGCGTCTTAAAAGTTGTGTTTAACTTTTAAATGCATGTACATGTCTCCATGAACAATTTCATTTTAGAATAAGTTATACAATAAAGACAAACAAAAATCAACTAATGAAAAAAGTCTGCTGCATCAGTAACATTAGGATTTGGGGTAGGTTTCAGAAGCTTTGAAAACATATTACTGTGTCACACTACATTCAGAGAATTACTTCAGATTATTCCTTTCAAATACAATGAAGCTATGATCAAAGTACCTGCAGGCCATCCTGGAACTGCACAGCAGCCTGCATGGCTTCTTCCAGCCTCTCTACTCTCTCCTTCCAAGTCTTATTGAGATTTTCCCATGCTGAATTCACCTGGAAAAATAACACGAGTACTTCACCACAAGCCATATGGAAACTCCAGAGTACCAGCAATTAAAATAGAAAAACAATGTCTTTGTAAAGATAGTTTTAAATGTTATTTATTACCTCATCAATGCTTTTCTTTATCACAGGTTTATCAGGTTCCCCGCAGGCAGTCATAAGCTCTGCACCCTGGGTTTGAACCACATCAAGCTCTTCCTGCAGCCCATCAATCTCCTCCTTAAATCCCTGTAGAAACAAAAGGCAGTCGTTAAAACAAAGAAAGGCTCCTTAAGTTTTAATTACCCATCCATCCATCCATCCATCCATCTTCGTCCGCTTATCCGGTATCGGGTCGCGGGGGTAGCAGCTCCAGCAGGGGACCCCAAACTTCCCTTTCCCGAGCCACATTAACCAGCTCCGACTGGGGGATCCCGAGGCGTTCCCACGCCAGGTTGGAAATATAATCCCTCCACCTAGTCCTGGGTCTCCCCCGAGGCCTCCTCCCAGCTGGACGTGCCTGGAACACCTCCCTAGGGAGGCGCCCAGGGGGCATCCTTACCAGATGCACGAACCACCTCAACTGGCTCCTTTCGACGCGAAGAAGCAGCGGCTAATTACCCATTGGTTGAATTAATAACTTAATTTTGGGCATTTGTCTACCTCGACAAACTCCTGCTGCTGTTTGACGACTGAAGGATCGACTCCAGGCTCCTCCAGCTCTCTTAGCAAGTCCTGGCTGTCTTTGATGGTGACGATGAGAGCGCAGTGGTCGCACCAGAACTTGTCTGCCAGGTCCATCACATCCAGCAGCTTCGCCTCCCGCTCCTCCAGTAAGGCCTGGATGTCGTTCCAGAGGAACACCATCTGGTCCAGTTTGTCTTGTACAACTTGAGGGGGTAAAAAAAAAATGAATACACAATAAATCAATTAACAACATAAAATGTGAAATACAAACAGAAGACCACAAATATCAGCATGTATTCGTCAGCTGTGAGTGATGGGGAAAACATCTAGCACATTCACAGGTTTTAATGAGAAACTGCTTGGTCTCTTGGTCTTGCTTTGTACCTAAAACAAGAATAGCATTCCCTTTAAAGCCACACCTGGAGGAAAGCTTTTGGAATCCATCGAACAAAAACGTCTGATCCAAAACTCAGACTTAGATTTTCAGCCAAGGATTTTAAGAATGTTTGCACATGTTTTGATAGGGGAAGAACTAAAGGTTTGGCCAGTGATTGTGTTTAGTATGCCTCTGATATTTTTCCTACTGTTAACCTTTGTTATGTTATTTGTCTAATTGGGTCTTATAATTTTCCCACAGCCATATTATGGTGTAACCATTCTAACTGGATTCAATTAAATAAAAAAGAAAGGGAATACAATTAAATTAAAAAAATAAGATAATATAATATGTACCATACCTTTGGCAGACATGTCCTTGTCTGCTCCTACAGATCGTGCAATCATCTCCTCGCCTCGCTGTCTCAGTGTCTCATAAGAGGGCTGAAGCTTCTCCAAATCCACAGAGACAGATTTATTTTCAGTAATCTGCTCCCTGATCTTGTCAACCTCCACTGAGATGGACGGAGGCTGCCGCAGGCGTTCAGCAATCCGTTCCAGGGATTCCAGCATCGGGTCAATTTTATCATGGAACTGGTGGAGAACGAGGAGAGGAAACACCTTAGTTTGTTTTTATATTTCATATAGTAATATCAGTAAAGAAAGCTGGGAACATGTTTAGCTTGTGTTACAGAAAGACACTGTACTATAACAAGAAACAATCCTGTAAAACCTATTTGTTATTCAGTTATATAATCAGTTATATTGTACATATTTCTTATAGTCTTTTATATATTTAATGTAATATGTATTATACATTTATGTCCTTGACTGTTGCAGTACTTTGCTTTATTGTTAATTTCATTTTAGTATGTTTACTGTATGTACTAAACAACAAGACAAGTTCTCTGTAATTGAAAACTGATATTATTTGTAAAACTAAAAAATGTGTGACGAGTGGAGTGTTGGATTGACAAAACAAGATGTTTAAGGACATCAACCTGAGTTCTGGAAGACTGTGATGGAAATTTTCCACTATTTTCTGAAATTTCATAGAATCAATCGATAAATCAAGAAAATACTGTAATTAGTAATCAATGAATGAGATTAATTAAAAATATTAATTTGTTGCAGCCCTCATACAAAATGATCATGATTCATAAATCTTTAGATGGTAAAACATGGTCATCATGTAAAAAGCTACTATGTTATAACTACTTATGGACTCTACTTGAACATACAATATTATAGTTATTTATTTTCAAACAGCAAATGGCTTTATTATATTAGAAAATGTTGCAGATTGTTAACATTTAAACAAGGAATTTCTTGTTGGATGGCTGGACAGGGCCCATGGAAACACTGTGAGCGGCAATTTCTTGAAACTTTGTTATGACATCAAATTGAATATGTAAAATGGGAACAACTGCTCCTCACCTGGGTGGATTTGGAGATGGCCTCATCCAGAGTAGCAGCTCTCTGTTTGACATCAGCCTTGAGTTTGGTGTAAAGTTGGTCTGTAGCTGTGTACTTCTCTCTGATGGGCACTCCCTCCACTGGGCTGATTTCAAGTAACTGAGGTCCGGTCTTATTCATCTTGTCAATGTGGGGCTTGTGCTCGGCAATCAGCTCACGCATTTGCTGGAGAGGATATGACACATTAAGTTTTTCATTGCTTAAATACAAGTGTTGTACTGAACATCTGTCTCTGTTGGCATCTTACCCTCAGCTCCTCTTGCTGCTGCCTGAGTGTTTCATACTCGATGGAGGGTGGAGGCAGCTGGCTGAAGGCGCCCAAGGTTTCCTGAAGCCACGGCCACATCTCCTCACAGGTCTCCCAGAACTGACTGGCCAGAGACTGGGCTCGTTCCAGCTGCAGATAGCGCTCCGAGTTCAGCTGACTGACAATGCCGTACTGATCCAAGAGTGTCTGGGTCCTGGCCTGATTGAAAACCAAGAAGATGCATTAACGGATGTACATCATCTTAATGAATACTTCTTTCAAATTATAAATTAATTCTTTTCACCTTCAAGATTTCTTTCTCCTCTGGGTTTTTGGTGTTCATGATGGCCTTTCCTGTTTTCACAATATCGTCCACAGCATCTTTGTGCCTCATAATGTCCATGGAGAAGATCTGGAAAACCAGTAGAGTGAGTTTGGCTGGACTTTACAAAACAAAACCGCTGTGTTTACTGTACTTTGTTCAAAGGAAGGCCTGTGTCAACACACACACACACACACACACACACACACACACACACACACACACACACACACACACACACACACACACACACACACACACACACACACACACATACACACATACACACACATACACACACATACACACACATACACACACACACACACACACACACACACACACACACACACACACACACACACACACACACACGCTGACCTTCTGTGCTTGGAGCTGGGCTGTGGTTTGGTCCTTCTCCAGCCTGATCTCGCCCATCGACAGCAACTTCCTCTCGGCTTCAGTCAGCCAGGAGAGTTCAGCGTCTGCTGCCTGTTCAAACTGGAAACAGACAAAAAAATCACTGACATTTTCCATTGCTGAAAATGTTTAAATAATTAAATACGGAAATTAAAGTAGAAGATGAACAATTAAATGAAAACAAAAAAACTGAAAGAGAAAACGAATGAAAAAAAGCTGTTAATCAGTTTCTCTGGTTTACCTGCTGTGACTTGAGTATATCAGCGTTGATCTGGTCGACCTGCTGGCTGACAGTGTCGCAGACGGCTCTATACCGCTCATTATCCTCAGTCACCAGCTTGTCCAGACCCTCACGAGCGTGCCAGGGGATCAGATCCAAGAGAGAGCTGCTTAACTCATTCAGCTTGTCCATCACAGGTTTTTGGTCCTTACTTTCCTTCAACAACGCCTGGACAAGATTACATGACAGACAGAACACCAACTTAAGCATAGTGAATGTACAGATGTGTTTTTGTAAAGCGGCTCACTGAATGTTAGAGGTATTTTATGTTAATGATCACATTTGGTATTAATTTAGTTCTCAAACTTTTATTGTAGAAACTCTTACCTTCTGCCTGCTTTGTGCATGAATGAGCTGCTCGCCCACTGGCTCCTGATCAGCAAAAGCGCTGACCTCAGCCTCTACTTTCTCCAGCCAGGAGCTCAGGTCTTCATGGGTATGCTGCAGCTTAGTAGAGAGACTCCAAACCCGCTCCAATGTCTTTAAACTGCTGTCACTCAAAGAGTTGATCTCAGCGTACTTTGTTTTTATTCCGTCCAGTTTGCCTTGGATAACAACCACCTCATCACCTATAAATAGAAAGTAAAATATTATATATTGAAGGAGTTTCATATTTCTGCTTTAGTGTAAGGAAGTACAGTTTGCTGCTAGCTTGGCTGAACACAGAGAGCAGAAGCAAGAGTCATGTAAGCAGCATCCTGCACAAATTCTGATGTTTTAATGACAAAATGGTGTTTGAAGCCACATATTTCAAAGAAAGAAGAACGCATGTTAAAAACAAATTACATACACAATTCTGATAAGTAAAAGAATAGTTCGACATTTTGGGAATGCTGGATAAGAGAAGACTGGTGGTGATATCTTCTCTGTAAATCTCAGCAAAAAAGCAAATAACTTCATAAAATGTTGAAATATTTCTTAAAATAAGCTGGCAGAGACGACACTACCAGTGCTTTCCAATAATTAGATTTGAACTAATTTTGTCATTTACGATTCTGTTAAACTGCTCCTAAAATAAGACCAGAAACCTTATGATCTGTATTACAGAGACAGAATTGTTTGCTGAGATTTAACTGTATGAACTGCGATAGGAAAGCCATAAAGTCAGACATGCCTGTTGTTTGCTTCAGAAGCTCCATCCCATTAGAGATGGCTTGGTCAACATTCTTCTTCCTCAACTCAATATCACTTTGTAGTGCCTAAAAGGAAACCACAAGCTTAGAAAGTCATTGAGAGTGAAAACAAACTTCCCACTGTAAACAATGCATGGCCCACAAATCACTAAAATCAACTGAAACGTGAATAATGCAACTGAAATGAAAGGACAACATAATGTGTGGCCTGAGGAGGAGTGTATACCCGTTGTTCTGCCAGCTGCTTTTCAAGAACATCTATTTTGTAGTCCTCCATGGACACTTCGCTCAGCCTCGCGTGCACCTCGTTGAGCCAGTTCATGAGGGCCACTTCGTCCTCTCCAAACACCTGGGCGTTTGCCAGAGCCTGTTGCAGCATCTCAGCTTTTCTCCTACATCGCTCCTGGAGCTCTATGTAACTGGCCTGCGTGGCGTCCAGTTTGGACTGAACAAACTCCTTTTCGTCGACTGAGCTCACAGTTTTGAGCATGTGACCCAGACTGACGGCCTGTAACAGGTCTTTACTGTGATTCATAATCTCCTCCTCTAAGGCCTGACCACAGGGAATGGGAAACAAACGAAATGTGACACAAACACCAAACAAAAATATAAAAACTGAAATGAATGACAAACAGAATAGGAAATAATGAAATGCACAAACTTAAAAGTAACAAGCAAAATAAATGAAAATCAATTCAGATGGACATAACTGATTGGGTCATACAAATACCAAAACATATGGTAATGAAGTGAAATGATGGATATTACCTTATGCTGAGAGATCTGATCTTCCAGCTTAGACGTCTCAGTGCCGATGGGTTCAGAGTTGGTTAGGAGTTTCTCTGTAGCGGCCAGCCACTCGCTCAGGGGCTCTAGGGTCTCGTGGAACTGCTGAGTGATCACTAAGATGCTCTCCAGTTGCTTGTGCCTGACACATTTATGTAGATAGTAAAAACAGTGGATTAGGAGCAAAGTACAGTAATGGACAAAGTCAAAGTGACAAATGAGTGACAAATGAGCAAAAGTTATTCTGAGAGTCAGATGAGTGGATCGGTACCACTCTTATGTCTCAGAGTAGTAACAATCTTCGCATCTAACTCTTTGCAAGTAAGCAAATAAGTGCATTTTCTGTTGCTATTACTATTGCTTTAAGCTTCAGTAGGAGGAAAGGAAATGTGATTTTAGGAGTTTGACATTCTTATAGGTTTTGAATATTCCCAGATCCAAATCCAGGCAAAAACACAAATTCAATGAAGGGACAAAAAAAATCACAACACTTTATATCTTAGGAAAACTTTTCATTAGCAAGTTTTAACTCTGAAGCACTGCATTTAGAAGGACTTTTAACATTACATGTTTATACAGACCTGTTTTCAGCCTTCTTGAGCAGAGTGTCCCACCTCTGCCCCAGGCATCCGATCTCTTTTGCAAGCTTCTCTTTATCCACAGACTCTGCCCGTTCTGCAACCTTCTCTCCCTCTTTTTTTATCAGCTCCACTGTTGGCTTTCTGTCATCCAGCAGTCTCTGTAAGAGCTGTCAAAGGCAAACAAAGGAGGAGAGTTATTAGGCGCCTTTAACATGTTCTGACCGCGAGCGTTGCTTGATGGTGAAAAACAGTAAATCTAACAGGCACAAATAAAGTGTCCATTAAACTAAAAGCTTTGTGTACCACACTCGTGTTTAACAATGGATGTCAATTAAATAAAACGAATGGCGTTTTGAAGTGGAAAGATTAAACAGTTAGTGTGTTTTAATATGTTTGTACCACGTGATAACCGGCTTACTTTCTGCTCTTGTATCTGTGCCTTGACCACTTTGAACTCTGCAGATGGAGGTTTTTGATTGGCCACGAGTTCCTCTGTGTCAGTCAACCAGCTGAACAGTGACTCCAGAGCATCCTGGAACCTCCCACAATGCAACAGGGCTTCATGCAGCTGGGCTGAACGCTCAGCAATCTGCAGACCACATGGTAAATATAGATGTCACCTGTTTTAAAGCCAACTTCAAACTGCACCCAGTAACTCATCAAAGGATAACACTATATTGGATAGTAAGAATGGATGACTCATCACACTAACAATATCGCTTTAAACTTTCACTAAAGACCAATATTCAAAAGCAAAGATCAACCAGTCGGACCGGTAGTAGAAAACAAAACCTTTTTATTGAGGGTATTCCACTTTGTGTTGACTTCCTCCACGTCATCCTCAAGCTTCTTGGTGCTGGTTCCTTTGGCAGCGTTTTGGATCAGACCATGGCCGAGGGAGCTGATGTCTTGAAGCTGAGTCTGCAACGGATCAATGTCCTCTTTCTGGAAAGCCTAAAGACAAATCAGAATAAATATTTCATAAGTGCTCACATTACAATGCCATACGTTTTATTTGGAGGTTCATTTAACAGACTGGATTTCTGTTCCAATTGTAAAGACCAGAGATTTCATAATGCATTCATTTTTTTATTACATTGTTTGGAACTAGACCAAATTAAAATTGTAATTAATTCTGAATAATTCCTCTTTGACAGTAAGAGTTTGATTACAATGTTGCTCCCTGTCACGACTGTCTTCAAATAATTTTGTGTTACTGAGCTTTACACAAACCCATAACATCTGTAAATCTGAAACATATCAAAAATGTAACAATAATACATGAATAAATGAAGTAGGATGATCAAGATCTAGTTTTTATAGGACAAAAAGTCCAAAATTATACCAGGAAGTCATCCCGAATCCAGAGAAACGATTGCCACGACATCACCTCAGGTTTGGTGTTAAAAATCCAGCTGACATAAACAACTCTCTAACCAGGCAGCAGCTTGTAGTAAAGCATAGTTAACATTTAACACACAGCTGTGCACAATCACAGGCTGAGCTAGTGGGCAAAACCTATTTCATATCATGTAATCAGACACCAAGCCAGCAACTGGGAAAAACTCAGCCAAAGAGACGTATGATAGTGAAACATGTGCTGGACCATATATGAACAAAACTCAGAAATGAAGGAAGAGGCTATTGTTGGGCACCTGTGGGGAGAAGTAACCCATAGGGTCCATTTCAGGACATGCAGCGATGGCATTCAGTAAGGCCTCTATCTCCTGCTCTCCTGCATGCTGGAACGTCTGTAAACCTTTCGGCAGACAGGCTTCTACTGATTGCAGAAACTCCTCCAGCTCCTCCATGTTGTACTTGGACGCCCCTTGTTGCACAGTACACGCTTCTGTTTGCTGGCTGCTGTCTATGGGTAGAGTTACAGAGTTTCCATATGTCTCAGGCTGTGTCACCACCACACTGACCAACTCACAGTCGTCCTGAGATGACACATCCTCTAACAGCTCAGCAGTGGAAAGCTCATCATAGTCTGTTAAAGTCCTGGAACGCCACCCCGATTTTTCGTTTTGAGACCTGGAGGCTGACCCTGAGGATAACCTCCCTGTGGAGTATTTGTATTCTCCATTGCTGAGGGTATCCTTTTCATTTAGATCCACCACACCCAATTCTGTTTGTCGCAGCTCCTGGACCAAGCTGCTGCTGTGGTAAAGAGACCGGTTGTCCCTCGCAGGTGAGAAGGGGAACTCCTCCTGCCCTGAGCTGAGCGATCGCCCAGTTCTCAGGTCCCCGGACATATGCATCGCCTCTGAAGACGAGAGGCTCCTTGTACCAGGGCCTGCTCTTTTGTGGGATCTATGAGCATGTCGCTCCTTCTCCACAGTCGGGCTGTACAGACCCGAGTCCTCTTCAGATGTCAGTGAGCTAGTCATACTCTGCCCTTTCCTGCCATTGATCAACCCCGGCCTCTCCACACTCCCAGAACATAAGGTACCACTGCGGCTCGCATACTCGCCCATGTTAGTTGGGGCAAAAGTCCGCCATGAACGACGATGATGTGGATGATCCTTTTTCTCTCCTCCCTGGAGACGTGATTTGGGCAGCACTGTATCAGTAGCCCTGATTATGTGCCCATTGAGCTTAAGTCTATCAAAGACGACACGTTCGTCCAGCATGGCAGGTTTGCGGGTTCGGAGCTCAAATGAACTGGAAGTTGAGAGAGCTCCATTTCCACACATGCTGCTGAGGTCTAACGTGCGGTGAGTGTAAGGTAAGGTGCTTGTGAAGTGCCGGGATGAAAGGCTGCCTTTAGAGCCCGAGTCTATCTGCTCGTTGAGCCGGACAGTGTCATAAATGGACCTCTGGGGCACATAGCAGTCATCAATGTTCAAGTCCTCCTCCTCCCCCTTCCCCACACAGGAAGGGTTTTGTCTGAGGCAATCTGGTCTGCTCAGCGGTTTGCCCATGGTAAAACAATTGTCAATACTTACTACAAAGAAAACATTAAGGATGTAGTGAAATCCTTTGAGGTATATGTTGCTTTAGTGCACGCTGAGTAATTTAAAAAGGAGCACAATTTGACCCCTTGACATGAGGAGCAATCGTGTCTAAAATCAAAATTGTTCTCCTCTTTAAAATGAGGAGTTAACAAATAAATACTAAAAATAAAATCCACAATTTAAAATGTTCTTTTAAAAATAATGGACATATAATGGATTAAGTTGAACTAGTTAAAAAATAAAGGCTTTAGAAATACAGATATGGCAAACAATATAAAAATCTCAAACAAATGCTAAGACTGTATAACAGCTTCATATTCTGTAGTAGGAATGAAAATCCAGTCATTCAATACAGTCACCTATCCCAAAAATATTCCTCTAGGCTCTTCTCTGTGCGTTGCCAAAACTTAATCCCTATTCCTCTGGTCCAAAGTGCTTCTTTTCCCCTGAAATCCTCGCAGCATCCATGCGAGCTAAAGGAAAATCTTCAGTGCAAAGTGAAAATATCCACAGGCAAATCCAGCAGGCTCTACCAAAAGCTGTGGGCAGTTCTGAGGAGAGCTGGTACTCCTGGATAAACAAAAAAGCCTGCCCTTTCTCTCTCATCGCTCCCTTGCAATGACAGACACCCTCCTGGCAGAGGGTTTCATGCCCCGCCCCCGCTCATTATTCAGACAACATCTGCCACAACTCCATTTGTGCTGAGAGCCGCTCCGGCACATGTTGATTGGTGGACACATGACCCCCCCCCCTTCCTTTCTAATTCTCCCTTATGTCAGCATGGCCCATATGACTTCACTTCTAAGCCATCTTCTGCATCCTGACACAATCACTCACTTTTCGTTTTTTTTCTTCTTTTATTTCAGTGACTGAGGGAATGGAGAGGGGAAGCGATACACACCAGCTTTTATACTTCACAAAAAAAAAAACCTAGACCAGCAGGCAGCTCCCACTCTGATGACATCACACTATTCTGAAATAGATACACAATTTTCCTTTTTTTTTTCTCTTTGCCCTCTGTTTTCTTCTTGTGGACGGTTGCTGTGGACCCTACAGATATTCTTAATTACTGTGGAATGCTGAGGGAGGCACAGGTCCCAGGTAATTTAACACTGACGGCTCTGCCAAGTGCATGAAGGCGCTTTTTATGTCCAGTGACCGGGGTAGGAGAAGAAAGGAGAATAGGGGAGATAATGAAAGGAATTTATTTTTGTTTCCTGGATTGTCTACACCACAGTGGCTCGGTAAGGAGCTGAACAATCCCAACTTCTTTGTCCTGATCTGCATGCATGAGAGGAGATGGAAAGAGGACGCTGGCAGAGATAAATAAGCAGTTAGGATCTAGTGGGATTTTAAAAAGGATGTTCAGCCACTGAAACCTGCATACTTTTTAAATAATCAGGCTTTTTCCTGGCTGCTGCAAGTCCCTTTGCCCCCCCCTGTCCCATATATCTATATATCATAAATATATTTTATGCTTAGTGAACTTTACAGAAATTGTGAATGCTGCATTTTATTTAAGCACTGCACACAACAGCGCAACGGCAGCTAAGAGACAAACTTGAGTCACACGGGGAGAAACGTGCTTTCTACGGAAAAGTGATAATTAATATTATCTTTAAATCAGATCTTTTGCTTTTGTTCTTTTTATTTGTATTAAGCTGTAACTCTTACAATGCAATACAATGAAGGAAAACTCCAGGAGGAGAGCTTCCTGGATTATTAACTGACTTGTTTGCATTAATGGTTAACTACAAAAATGTTCATAATCAATTAAATGTGCTAATTTCTTTCTTTAGTAATCAGTAAATAATTTGATGCTTGTTTTGTCTGACCAAAAGATATTCAGTTTGCTATGAAAATCAGCAAATATACACTTTTGCTAGAAGCAACAACTGTGGGAAAACATAATCACCTGACCTGTATAGCAACTATCCCACAGAAGTTTCATGTTTCACTTGAAGAGTGTATCATTGCTATGTGGCACAATGACACTTTTTGCCCACATTAACTTCAATGGACCGGGTTAGCTACAGTATGAGTCAGATGGTAGAAACTCCTTCCCGAATTTGTAAGAGACACTGATGTAATGTCTGAGAGAAAAGACACCCACGCCAACCCCCAGCGGTGTTGAATCACTAGAGCTGCCCTTTAAGGTACACATTAAGACATACATACACCAGGACTCCCTCAGCCAAGCTCATGCACATCTCAAGTGAAAAACAAGAGTAAACACATGAAGTCAGGCATGTCTCTTTCAAAACTTGACCTAAAATGGTAACAGCACATAAAAGAGACGAATCCAAGCGCTGTCTTTCTCTGTTTATTTCTTTCGCAACAGCTGCCAATAAAGCCCACTTACCTACAGAAACAAGAGTCTGATCCACTGAACATAAAACAGAATATGACACAATCATCTAATGTTTTCATGCTGCAACTGAATAAATAAACAAATCAAGTCCTGATACTGCTTGGCTTTGTCTTTGGCAATTCTCCTCCTGATGTATTGGTACAAATGAGTACAAAGGGGTTTTTCCACCAGAAACTAAGGGCCGTATATGCCCTCTCAACCCAGACTGATGACAGGACAAAGAGGGGGTAAAACATGCACCATGACAACGCTGCTCAGCAACAATTTGAATCAATCACTTCTTTTAATAGTTTCCCTGCAAGGCGATTAAACCAAACTCCACACAACAAGCTGACACCCCCGCTACCCCCATGATATTTCAATCCATGTATCTCTTGGATGTAACCCTCCTGCATAAGTGCAGCAAAAAAAAATCCCTTGACCTACATCTTAGGACAGATCTGTGTCATTTGCCTATACTCAGCTGTTTACATTGTTCCATAGTAATAGCTATCTGTCATAATGTCACCTCTAAATATAGGTTAATCCTCTTTTGGAAAACTCCACAGGAATTTTTTAGGCTTTAAAATATTTTGCATCGGTCTGTAAATCTTGCTAATGGCCCCTTGTTTTATCCCTCACTGATAACAAATGCCTCCATTTATAGACAATATGGAGAGTCAGAGGAATTGAAAACAGACCATTATGACAATTAGGAAGCTGTGTGGTATGCTTGTAGTACTGCATATATGATTACCTTTAGTAACTGTACATGTTAAGTCCAAACATTCGTACTACAATACACAAAAGCCTAAACAATAATCTATATAATCTGGGATTATATTGTTCACTGGCATTTGGGCTGCTTTGCACCAGCTATAAAATCTACTACAAGTGTGTGTCTTCATATTACCATAAGCCTTGATGGTTGCTCAGCCCAGCAATAAATACTGGAACCATCACTTTACTAACTGGTGTCTGTGTCAACATAGTCAAATTAACACCAGGCTATAACAAGCTTAGAGCCCAAGATAATGTCAGGCGGTGAAGGTTCAGGCGTCAAAGAACAACAGTATCGATGTTAAGAGATCAGGATGCAGGCCCAGCTTCATTATTGGGACCATTGAATCAAGTGACGCCCTGCTGGTGACCACCTGGCTGTGACGGTCCATCCCTCCTGCACCATCACCGCATATGGGCCGCAGCTCCTTTGTTAACACCAGATGCCCTTAATGAACCAGCAGTCCCCAGAGGATTGCCATGTATATAGCAAGTGTGCTCAGTGAAGAGCCTGCTGGTAATCTGCCCCGATGCAAGGTTTTGTGGCTAGACAGACAGCATCTAAAACATTTAAATTTTCAAATATATATATATATATATATATGAAAGCAGAAATTAATTCATAGTATATGAATTAATTTCTGTCAATAACTGCCTGTTTGAATACCAAAAGGGACTTTTGTCTCAGTGTCCACAATTTTTGGATAAAAGGAAAGATAATATTACGTTTAAATACTGAATTCCATCAACCAATCAAATGTATGCATGTTCAGATTTCTATTATCTGATTTTAAAAGAAAGGCTTTTCTCAAATTAGTTTCAGTTTAACTATATGTGAACAAATTGTAAAAGCACATAAGTTGATAATAATGTTTGTGCAATATGTTGGGTCTAATTTGGAATTTGTTCCGCCATTATTCTTACTAACCCCAAAAGACTGCAAATTATTTTAAACCTCTCTCTGATTCAATGTTACATAGATGTAATTCATTTGACATCTATGTTAGCTAAAACGATTAGTCAATTAATCAACAGAACTTTATTCAGAAACTATTTTAATAATTGATTTATCGTTTGAGTAATTTTTAAGTAAAAACAATCTAAACTCTTGTTTAAGCTTCTTAAATGTGAAAATGTGCTGCTTTTCCTCGTCTTGTCGTTATAGTAAACTGAATATTTTGTAGGTCGGACAAATCAAGACATTTGAGGACATCCCCTTTTTATGTTACATAAGATAATTGTGAAAATAATCAGCAGATTAATCAATTGTTTAAAACAGAGATCTTCAACAGGGGGTCCTCAGAGTTACTACAAGGGGGCCTCCAAATTATTGTTAATATTTGAAATTCTTTTCAAAAATCAAAAAGTCTTAACATGAATCCAACATATTATTAGCAAATATAAATCCCCATTGATGACAGTTAACAAGGATTCACTGTGCCACATTTAACATTAAAAGGACTAAAAAGGTATGTAAGGGCTTTAGGCCACCCTACACTTTATTGTAGGCCCAGTTTAATATGCAACTTCATTTTTTACAATATTAGTAGTAGGGGGTCCCTGCTCCATCTCTCTTTCAGTTAAGGGGTCCTTGGCTTAAAAAACATTGAAGAACCCTGGTTTAAAATCATCATTAGTGGCAGCCCTAATCTATATCGGAAATAAAGTTTATGCAAAAAAGACAAAAACAAGGGTAACTGCTGCTGTGATTTTACAAACAGTCTATCATCTAACACAATCACTTATCATTATTTAACCAATTGAATTCAATGAAATTCCATGTTTAGGCCTAAATAACAAAATAAATGTTAAACTGAGGATACCATACCTTAAAGGCCTCCAGCTGTTGGTTGATGACATCTGTCTCCATGCCGACTGCCTCCTGCGACGCCTCCTTGTCCACAGCACTGCAAAGTTTATCTTCCACTTGGCGGAGTTTACCATACAACTCCTCCAGTTTGGTGAGAGTGCTCTGCACCTGCAGCTCTCGGCCTTTAGCCCTGTCCAACAGTTTTCCACACTGCTTACTCAGAGTATCCAGATCCCTCTTCAGGCCTAACAGGTCGGGTGAGGTTTCAGTCTCTAGCATCTTCTTACAGCTGTCTCCAGCATTGGCCGTGTTGGCCATCAGCTCTTGCAGCTTAGCCACAAAGCTCTGAATGCTGTCCTGCTGTTCTTTAAGAGTGCCCAAGTCAAGATCCACAGGAGCCATGCTGTCCAGTTCATCATCCAGGTCTGTGAACCGGGTAAACATCTCACGGATACGGTTTTGGAACTGCCCAATACCCTGCAGTTTACCCTCCATGACTTGGCACGTCTCCTCTAGTTTCTTGTTAAGGGTGCTGTAGTCTTTTTCCACGCTGTCAGCCTGCAGTAAGAGGTCTGTCACTCCATCAGCATCAGGGACATCAACCACAAGCTCCTTGGCCAAGGTCTTTAGGTGCTCTACTTGGTTCTGCACTCCCTCTAAACTCTTCTGCTGGGCTTTCATGTTGGTCAGGTTCTTGTTGCTGTGTGCCTGCACTCCCTGTGACTCATAGGCATCCACCTGCTTCTTAGCCCCCTCAAGCTGACCCTTTGCTTCTTTATAGGCATCATTAAATTCCTTAACTGTGTGTGAAACCTTCTCCAGAGACTCCCTTTTGCTCTGCAGACTTTCCACTATATTGTCCACTCTTTTGCCAATGCTAGCTTTCTCCTCTTTGACAGCTTCAGTGTCTGTGTTGGCCACCTCAAGAAGGCCATCTGCAACCGTGTTGAGCTGCTCCACCATCCCTCTGTGCTTGTCGACATCCTTCTGGAGAGCTTTAACCTGAGAAATTGAGCTCTCCACAGCGATCGGATCAACAGTGAGTTTAACTCGGCCCTCACTAGCTTCACACTCTTGGATCCAAGAGCTGAGCTTCTCTGCATGCTCCCGATACTTCAGAGATTTTTGCAGAGCAGTCTGAAGTTTGTCAGTTTGCTCCACACAGCTCTTCTTCACATCCTCCCAGTTGGAAGAGAGCGTAGTCAGCTGCCCTTGTAGTGCCAACTTTTCGGCACCGTCAGTGTTCTGCAGAAGCATCTCCCCTTCACCGGTGATTGTGTTATAAGCTTTCTCATGTTCACTGAGAGCCTTTTGGAGTTTGCTGTGCTCCTCAAGGGTTTGTTGCAGGATGTCCACTTTGGCAGAGATGGGCTGGGGCTTAGACTGTTCCTGGAGCTTCTCACCCAGCCATGACTGGAAGTCTTTGGAGGTCTGATGGAACTGCTGAGAGCTGGCAAAGGTTGAGTTGAGCTGCTCGATCCGTTTTGCTGAGAACAGAACAGAGAAATGTGGCAATTAGTGAGTTAAAGGCTGCAATACCTCTTGTGCAAAAAGTGGAACCAAAAAGTAGCCAGAAATATTGTTGCATATGACTTTTTTATTCCACATTTCTGATATACTTTAGTGGGCAGTCATGGTAAACGATACAAGCCAAATATAAAATTAATAGTAAAAACAGTTGACAAAAAGCCAGAGTTTGAATACTTTACAAGAGCAATTGTGATTACTACAATTTAGCCTGTTGGGAAGTTGTTGTCATAGAATACATATATTTTAGTGTGACTCAACACAAATAGAATGTTTCTTTCTTTCCAAACATTACAACATTACATTATTAGGTTAGGTTAAAAGGCGGACCTGCTTTCTCTTCCAGCTGTTTGAAAGGCTTGCTGACACTCTCCAGCTGCCTGACCAAGTCTGCTTTGAGATAGTCCTCAGTCACCATCGCTGTTAGCTCTGCGTTGATGGCCTCAGCCTCCTTCAGCTTCTTCCTCTCGTCTCTCAGCTGTGCTGAGATGTTATGGACATCCTCCAATTGCTTCTTCACAGCATCGGGCTGGGTGCTGTGGCCCTGATGGTTGGTGAGTTGATTCTCCAGCTGAGTGGCAGTCTGACTGACACTCCTCAGTAAATTCTGAAACTGCCCCGTCTTTACCACGGCCTGGTCGATGAGGCTGTCTCGCTGGTCCAGCTTTCCTGTGAGGCCTTGCCACTTCTGGGTGACGCTAGCAAGCTGCTCCCTCACCAGCTTCCCACTTGAGGGGTCCTGGTTGCCTAAGGAGCTCAGGATGGCAGAGGCAGCTTCCTCCAGTTGCTCATATTGAGGTTTTCGGCTCTTAAATTCGTTCTGGAGGATCTGGATGACAAAAATCAGTCAAGATGAACATTCCTTCAGAAAACCACATAACATTCTGGTTCTTTAGAGATGCATAAGCCTCAAGTTATTCCCAACAACATGCACCATGCTTACCTGAACTTGTTGCTTCTGCATTTTAAGCATGTTCGGGTCTATCGAGAGGGGTCCGAGGACACTCATCATCAGCTCTTTCTCTGAAAGCCACTGACCAAGCTGCAGCTCAGTTGTTTGGAAGATGTCCAGGTTCTTGTTGGATTGCTCCAGGTGCTGCTTCCTCTCCTCTACAGAGCCGCTGATATCTGCCCAAGCAGCATCTGAACAGGAGGGCAGAACATTCACACCAGTCTGCATTAGTCAGCATAACATCACCTTTCTACCCACTGTTCTCGTAGCAAAGCTCCCACTGTGCAGGACTTGGCACTACGAATGTGTTAAATTAACTGCTGTGGCAGAGAGCAGGTAGTGAGATGCTTTCTGTATGCATGTGACCAGATGAATACTAGTAATATAGCTGGTCTAACATCTCATACATGTACATGTCATTTTGTTAAAGCCTTTATTCAAAGACCAGTTCTGTAATGAGATCAGTGGGATCCAACATACATCTGACAGTTTCAGTGACATAAATGACCTAAGGCCATCTGGAGACAACACCTTGGTGCATACCTATATCTGCCAGCATCTGCTTCCATTTTGCTGCCTCGGGGGAGTTCGGATGAGTCTTAATCAAGTTGAGAAGCGTCTCTCTTAGCTTCTGGAGCTGCTCCTGCTTTTGTTTCATGTCATCCTCAAATGCCTAAAATAATAAAAAAAAAAGGCATAACTGCTTGAATCCTGTGATCTCATTCAAAGCAAAACAAACAATGAGGACTGTGTGCAGTCTGAGAACATAATTAAACCATTTGCTGAGCGACAACAAGGCTCTCTGTACCTTCTGCTGTTCAAGCTGTGTTTTCACTGAATCTTTCTCTGTAGCTGCTTTGTTCCAGGATGCTGCAGTCTTTTTCATGTCCTTCAGCCATGTCATCATGTTGTCTGTCTCCTTTTGGGCCTCTTTCAGTTCCTGCACCGAACTACTCAGCTCTGCTGCCCGACTCTCCAGCGTTTCCCCGAGGCTTGCGTATCCCTCTTTGACGAATGACATGTTCTGCTGAATTAACATCAGCTCTGTGGAAGTCAAAAATAATTCTATCAAGTTTCCTTTACAGGAGTTTATAGACAAAGTGCCATCATCATGAGGTTATGATAACAGTGAGGCACCATTAATATAGTAGCCTTATGGTACAGTATGTTCAGAATATGAGTTAATTAAATAACACCCACAAGCATTTGTGGAAATCAGTGGCTCTTATCCCAATAAATGATGAATTAAATTACAAATTGGGCCCCATACAAGAACCACTAATATGAACAGGTTTGTTCTGGAGCGGCACATTCGAGTGATTTAAGAGAACTTGAGCATTTACCAATACGAGTCGTACGAGTCATGCACAGTTAGTCAGATTTTTTCTGCATGTTTGACTTAAGAATTATAATGCCTAGTTTGAATGAATCTGGAGTTTAAATAATAATGAAATCAACAAAAATGTAAATATAATAAAATAAACACAAAATTATGTGAAATTAATATTGTGTGTGTCAGTATGATGTGTATAAAGGCTTTTTCCTTTTGTTTATATTTTATTGCTATGTATTTTGGCTTGACAACAACCCTCACAAAAAACAGTAAGAGAATCATAGATAAGCATACAAACATGTTATTGCATGAGGAGCAATGAATGTAGCTCTTATCTTATCAATTGTCCTCCCTCTGTGTGTAAATTAATGTTTGGGCCTTTAAATGTCGATTAACTTACTATCAACTGATGAACTGAACTGATATGATCTGATGAAAAATTATGAAATAACTCAATCCCTATGGAGTTTGGCTGAGGCTTAATTGCTCAATTGGGACATTCAAAAAGCAACAAACTCCCTCGGTCTAAGTTGTTTTAACTTTATCATAATCTGAACATACTGTTACAGTGATCTTCAAAAGTTGCTATTTGTTTGGCATAGAGCCCCCACAGCCATAGCAGTGTTTTGAAAACCAGCCATAATACCTACACAGCACACCACAAACAATGTATTTACAGAGCAGCATCCACATACTGTACACACTTGATTACCTTTATTGGTTAGGTAGGAATGGCTCGCTGGACCGCCACCATTAGTAAGAGCTGATGCAAAGACATAAGACAAAGCTTGTGTAAAGGGCAGGCAGACTATCTAGGATTGTTGGCACAAGATCTTTCCATGGTCTCTAATGGTTAGGGAGTATACAGTACTCAGAAGTGCACCCAAACACCATGCTTCCCATTCCACGAGTTGATTGAAACATGTGAGGTTAAGTGTGCTGACGATTACCTGACTTGTTAGGGGCCTTTGTCTTCACGGGAGATGTGAGGAAAGTCATGAGGCTGCATAGCGCTGATCCTTTACTGTTCAGGTCTTGGACAGCAGGGTCTTTGGATGTCCACTCATCTAACAATCCCTGATTAATCAGACAGACACATGTTATCATATCACATAAAAGCAAAAGCTGATGTCTGAAAATGCAAGTGAGAAATCGGATAAACAAGAAAAAATTGATGATTTTGCCTCTGTGGGTTTTTATTTTTTGTGCTATTTCAGGATCTACTCTTGTTATCTTTTCTGTAACATCTTGTGAAGCAAATAGTCTCTCTGCTGGACAACATAGTGTTTCACTCGCAGATCTATCCTGTGTAAACACATACCATCCATCTGTCATTAGTTGGCAGAGAAAGCAGGATAGGACGGTGGAGAGTACAGGGAGGACAGGACTATAATCTATTAAAACACACTTAACATACAGTATATCTATTGCAAAACACACTCCTCTACTGTGCCAAATGCAAAGTGATACATTAATTGCTTCTGTTACAGCACTTAAAGTTCAGTTAGACAAAATATATACAGGAATAACTCTTGTCTCTACAGTAGACTTTTTATTTATCTTCTGACTCACAGTGACTATCTGCAGGTCCTTCTCTAGACTGTTCACACTGCTGCTTAGCTGGACCGCAGGTACTTTCTCATTTGTCTGCTCCAGCCACTTGGTGAGAGCGCTAGCTGCAGATCTAAACTCTCCCAGCTGGTCCTGACAGGATGATACCTCCTCTTCCCTGTAATAGACAAGAATCAGTCATATCACGCATCCATCTGTACATTATACAAACATAAAAGGATGTTATTTTTGTTAAAAGTGTAAAGACAAAGACCTTTTTTCCCCTCCCCTGTCCCATCTTACTTTTCTTTGACAGTGTCTTTGAAGGTGCTGAAAATATTTGAGAGATCATCCATCTTGCTCTGGATCTGTGCTTTGTTTCCATCGGGGCTTATTTCAGACAGCTCCATGGACAGAATCTGCAGCTTCTCCAAATCACTGGCATGTTCAGCCATCTCAGCTTTGGTGTTCTACAGTGAAATTATAAATGTCATTCTTTGCCGTATAAAATAATTTCTTGATGAAGATGTAACATTACTGAAAGTGTACAAAAAAAGTTATCCATTTATTGCCATGAACAGCGTCAGCGGTATAGTTACCTGCATTAGCTGAGAAAGTTCATTGAAGGTTTTTCCTGGCCCGTCTGTGTCGTGTAGATCTTGCGAACGTTTCACAACAAACTGCTGAACTTTATCTGCAACCTTCTCAAACTGTTCCACCTTTTCCTTCAGCTGCTCCAGCTGGGAAACCTTTTGCTTATGCTTGTCACAGGCGTTAGAGAAACGCTGGGAGAGAGCATCCATCTTAGATTGCAGAAGTGCAGCAGCAGAGGGATCTGCCGTCTCCACAAACTTCTTCACCTTTGCTTTCATGGTTGAGATGCTGCTCTGGCGACTTGCTATGTCCTGCTCTAATGCCTTAAAAAAATACAGGATGGAACAGTTTTAATGGCTAAATAAAGTAAATATAGCTGGTAAAAAATAAATAAATAAATAAACCGCTGTCAGCACAACACAATACAGTATCTAGTTATTGGACTGCTGAAATGATGACAAGAATACATACTACTTCTTTGCTGAGGATATCTCCAATGGATGCAGAGTCCAGGGGAATTTGTCCTTTCTCTTTTACACTGGCCTCCACTCCCTCCATCCATCCCATCATCTCATCCAAACCGTCCTGCACACTCATGGAGCGAGTCAGGGTGATCTGCAGTTTCTCATTTCGATCACTCACAGACTTGGACAGGTTGTCATAGCGTTCAACTATGTCATCTACAATGCAGGTAAACAAATCAGGTTATGTTTGAAACTGAACAGTTTCTCATTGTTAGGGACACATTGTGAGATAAACATTTCAAACCCGAGCACGAACGTATTTGGAATTTATGATTTTCTTAAGGCGTTAAGTGTGGCAAGGGATAACATTCACTAAGATTTTGGTAGAGTAAAAGCATTTTTAAGTGTATGCCAAGAGCCTAATGACTGGAGAGAAGAAATACAAATGAGAGACTCCAAGAGCCATATTTCAAACTCATAACTTTTTTACATGTTTGGTCAGTCTGTTTGATTAACAACCTACCTACTTACAAGTTACAAGGCAACATTTTGCAGGGCTATGAGATGTATGAACTTTAAGCTGTACTTTGAAATACTTTATTTTGAACCTTTCCCAAGCATTTCAGAGTTATTTCAATATCTGGCATCTTTCAATTTGCACATTTAAAGGCTGGAATCCTAATTCCACTATTTAAGTGTCAATGATGACACATACAATCATTTAAAGTATCATATACTGTATTCTGTAGAGGGTGCAAAACTAGGATCCCTACTTGGATTTTTCCCTCACCTACTGTCTCCTGGATATCGTCCGAGTTGCTCAGCAGGTCTCCTTCAGATGTTATCAAAGACTCAGCTGCTTTGCGTAGTGTTTCAATAGCAGTCTGATGTCCTGTCATCTGACCTTGTAGGGCCTGTGGATCAATAAGTAAGAGGAGGTCAGAGAAAATAAAACTGTATCCTCATAAAATAAATGTCCTCGGTCTGCTTTTATACTGTACTGTACAGATTATGCATTTAACCCGTGTGGTGGATTAAAGATAAAAAAGTAATCATGTGCAAGAACGTCTGGATAATAAATATCTTCCACAAAGTCATTCCACAGATATGGTTGGATGTACATGTCTGCCTCGACTGTTAGAATTACAGAAAGGCTTAGGATTCTTTGCAGTGATTTGTAACCAAAGACAAAAGTACAGTGTTCCTTGGTTGGCCCGCAGGCGCCTCTTATCTGGGCATATCTATGCTGTAAGCCACTACCTCCCTACAGAGAAATGTTCAAGCTAACTGCTGCCAAAAGCTTTGACAGAGACAGCATCGTTTCTTATCCTCTTGTAGGAGTATGTAGGCTTTGAATAACCAGAGTTAAACTATTCCCATGTGGGTTTGAATTTGAACACAGAGCTAAAAATAACTATGTTGCACTAAAGTCAGTGGAAACACTGTATATGGTAAGGCAGGTCTACTGAGCCACGACCTTATAACCCTGCCAACGCTCCAAGTTCTGCACGTTACTTCTTAACAAAGCAATTCTTTATTTCTTTACTTGGATTATTCATAACCTAATATCCATTAAAGATCACTTAGATTCATCTTATCTTATCTTAAAGACATCTTTTCACAGCCTTTTTTAACTGTAACTGTAAAAATTCCAATTCACCAAAATGAAATCACATGGGAGGAAAGATCAAAAGTTTTTTTTCATATGACTCTTGTGTTAGCCTCAAAAATTAGAGAGGCCTCACAGAAATATGAAAGAAATGTATAACAAGTTAAAAAAGACCACAATCTGAGATAAATCTGAGCTTTGGACTCGATACCAAGACGAGGCCAAAGCTTGACAGCCCTGACTTGCACTTTTTCTTGCCTTGGTCTCCTCCAGCTGTTTCTGTAGTGTTTGTGGGTCAGCTGCTATGGCATCTGATTGCTGTTTTCTCGCTTCCTCCTCTGAGGTGTTCAGCCACTTCAAAAGACCAGCGCTCGAGTCGTCATATTTCTTGTATTTGTCAACCACATCTTTCAGGTTGTTGCCAAGCTGATTGCACTGAAACAAAGGAAATTAAATTATACTGTATGTGTGATAAGATAGTCAGGAAACATAATTAAGTACACAGGCTCAAAACATGACGATAACAATGAACAATGTTCAGTGTGTGTCAGAGAAAGTAGCTTTCCATCTGACCTTTTCACAGTGCTTACAGAAGATAGTGTGACGCCTTAGTTTTTAATGAAGACAAATGCTCCCACCCAGTGGCAAGAATAAGTAATTACAACCTCTCAAGATCCATTTGATCAACTGCAGACTTAGTACCTGTGAATGTAGTGTTTTGTATCTGCTGGCTGCTGAAGCCAACTTGTCCTTGACAGCAGAACAGGTTCCTGAAGTATCCACGTCCAGCAGAGTGTTCTTAGCCGCAGAGTCAGCCGGTCCACAGGGGTTAGCCACATCCAGCACTTTCTGTCCTGACATGGTGATGAAGCGAAGGTCACCTTTGTGTGAAATCACATCTTCTGAGAAGCTTTTCTGTTGCTGGTGTTTATCACTGAGGATATTGAGGGAGCTTGCAGGAGCGCCCAGCTCCTCCATCTCTCCCTCTGCCTGGTCTAACCAGCCCTCAAACTCCTCACAGTCACCCTGGAACTTCTTCAGCTCCTCCTGGACACACTGCACCTGCTTCATCTGCTGTTCAGCCTGTGTCAGCGAGGCCTCGTAGCGTCCCTTCAGCTCCTGGATGTTCTTCTGCAGCTTCTCCTTCTCCTCCGGAGACAGCACGTTGGCCTGCTTGTCGAGCAGAGCCTGAGCCGACTGGGTGGCCATGATCAGATCCTGCTGCTGGGACAGAATCTCCTGATGACGGGCCTGTGAGAACAATAAAGCCTTGAGGACACCATACCAATACATACAGCTGCAATTATATCTTTATTTACATTTCTTAAACATTGTAACATGATTTATACTACTATTTTTTTCTTTAATATGTCTTACTTTTTGGCTTTATTGGCTTCATCTGTTTCTCTTCAACTCAAATTTCAAGTCTGCTAAATACTATTAAACTAAATTATCTATTTTTTCACCCATGTAACCCATGTTATCACCTTCATTCTTTTCTAATGGCAAAACATATTCTAATTACAAGCTATTTTCAGATAACAAGATGTAGTTAACTCCTTAATTTTCTAATAAAATTAAATTTGGGAGCTTTATAATTGTTGACATTTTACTCATTTCACCATACTAAGAAATTGATTATAACATTGAACTTTGAAAATGTCTTTGCTACTTGTGTCTTTCAACTTTAGATGCATAAGCATGATGATCTGCCTCAAGTAATGCCCTGGGATCTTAATTAACTTGTGCACTGTTTGTTGTACACAAAGTCTGTGCCTGTAAACACTCCCACGTGTTAAGTATGAACTGCTGTGGAACAAACTTTAGAAAATTCTTTCTCTACATTTTTGCAACAAACCAATTGTACCTTGACCCTGTCATACTGCTTATCCAGGTCAAAGGAGCCGTCGTTCTTGCTGCTGGTCTCTGTGCCAAAATCCTTTTCAGTGGTCTGTAAAGCGTTTCCATTGGCATCGTCATCCTCTCCTATCAGTCCCGTGGCTGAGGTTTCTTTAGGCAGGTTTCCATTCTCTTTACTTATATGGTCAGTTTGATCCAGACGACTCTCGTTTTCATTCCCTATGTTGGATATCCAGTCTAGGAGACCTTCGATTTTGTTCTTACTTTCTTCAAGACGCTCAACAGCTGCTGCCTGAAAAGACACATGCATTACATATTAACAAAATACTGAATAGTGAAAACTCAAAATACTATGTTGCCATTTAGTTAAGCAATAATTTAACACACACATGTGGAGGTAATCTGAACTCTGACCTTTTCACTCTCCTGTTTTATGGCTGTGGTAACAACCTTCTCCAAATCTTTCCTGGACTCCTCAGCCCGCTGGTTGATGAGCTTGGCCCTGCTTTTGGCCTCTTCCAACTTGCTCTCAATAACGGCGATTTGATCTGGCATTAGCTTGCTCCGGTTTTCCTCCAGAAACTTTTTAGTACTTGTGATGACCTCATTCAAGGCACTGGCGTTTGTCAACACATCTTTTTGCAGGGCCTTGAGATCAGACAGGAGGAATAGAGGGGTTACGGAATGAACCGATTATAACTGATGAAAACTTGGACACATACTGTGCTTCTTAAAAATCAAATAGAACGTATTTCAAACCTGGTGCTCCTGCTGGTACTGCTGCAGGTCTGTGACACACTCAGCATTTTCAGCCTGCTGCTGATGACCGATCAGATGGTTTTCTGTCAGGGTGAGATTATCACACACTTCCTCCAACTTCTCTGTAAACTCCTTGTGTTTCTCCAACAAAGACTGTCAAACAAGAATAAAAAAAACAACAAGTAAATATCATACTTTGACATCAAAAGGCTGCCATTAAACATATCCACACTCAAAAACATTCATATTAAACAAACCCTAAAACCCGACAGTGTTCACATAAAGGCTTGTTCCTATGGTCTGGGAACACAAACAGCAAAACAAGAGAGGAGAAAATATTCAAGCACTTAAATGTAACATGCAAATCTTTTCCTTCATCATAATAGTGTAAAAATCTAGTATGCTGTAAACATGCTATTTCGCCATTCGCCACTTTGGTCTTGTAATGGTAATAAGCACATTATGTCTGGTGTGTTAATGGGTTTGTTGTGGGTGAAAGTGTTCCAACAGAGAAGGTGCATTGTGTCCACTGTTAATTGTTGACTGGTGTCTTGAAGGCCTGTAGGATACAACCAGCACAAAGAGTTAGTCTGCAGGAGCGATCAAGCATGCACTTTTTTTCTAAACAATTAAGGTATTCACAGTAGAACCGCCCAAATCTGAATTCTGGAAACAAAAGCCAATAATTCACTTCAGAATACATTTATCAACGAAACAGTGAAATACTATGGTAAACACATTAAACCCTGGGATATTGTTATATACTCATTACTTGGAAAAAGTAAAAAAAAAAAAAGTTCAATATCTGTACACAGTTTTTTGAACTTATCAATCATTTTTGTTCTGAAGTCTGAGGTTCAGGCATCTCATTCCAATATAAAAAGTTGTGTACCAATAATGTGAAACCACATATGTGAAATTCCTTGTTGTAACTTACTTGTCTGAATAACACGTCATTGTTGTTAGCTCTCACAGTTCTGCATGTGCTCATTCAATGTGTTAGAATTGACCTATATATTCCTATGCTTAAATCTGACCAGTAACATGGCTTATACAGCCCACTCTACATGCAAGGTAAGCATTCATTATCAAGCACACCAAGCATGTACAGTTGTTGTTTTTTAGGAAAACATCTGTGATATTTTGTAGTATATCTACAGGCAGACCTTTTCCTGGCTCTCCCTCTCCCTGGTGTCCAGTAGGACATCTAAGGCGCTCCTCTGGGTAACAAGCCTCTCTGTCTGATCCCTGAACGCTCGTTGAGTGGTGCTGAGGAACTTGAGGAGAAAGCTGCTCTGAGTTGGACTCAGAAACTGAGCGTGCTCAGAAATAAAGCACTGGATATCAAATGTGACATCCTCTAGCTTGGTCCTGGCTTCTTTTAGCAGACTGCGCTCCGTGTCCTGGAAGAAAAGATGGAAATATGCAGAGTAAGTTTCTGTAGTTACTGTGAATATTGGCTGCTTTTAATTACATATATTTAAAGATACCCTGTTCTGTTGAATTAAATGTTTCAGTGTGTCCACATCACATGGGTTAAGATCCACGTCACACATTTTTGAGTTGTTTCGGATGAGGCCCGTGAGTTCATCAAGATCACCTAGATGTTTCTGGTACGTTGATTCCAAGTGTACCTAAAATCACATTTACGTAGTCAATAGCTGATGCAACTGTTACATCATTGTATTTTAATCACCAGCATTGAACACTGACCTTTCCAGTTTCCATTGCTTGAATTAGGGAGTGACTCCTTTCTGCACACATTTGGGAAACAGCAGTAAAATTTGGCTCTAAATCCTGATATGTCGAGGCTAAATCTTGGTGGATTTGTATGGGAATATCCTCATCAGCAGAATTCACGAGGTGTTTGGCTTTCTCCATATCTGCTGTTAAAACACTAGCCAGCCTAGAAAATTGGGACTCCAGAGACTGGATAAAAAGGGACATTTGGTCAGGAGCTAATGCAAAAATCTATATACACAAGTGAAAAATTATGAACATATAATATTGTTTGATGTTGGTCATTTCTAACCTGAAAATCCTCTATTTGAATCTGCAGTTCTTCCATGTTGTTCCCAACGGGTGCCTGGATTAAAAGGTCTTTTCTGACATCTTCCAAAACATCAGCGTGGTCCTGCAGTCTCCCAACACACTCCAAATAATCCTGGATGGAGAACAGCTGAGGAAAAAAAAAAAAACACAAAACAAAAGAGAAGCAGATGTAGTTAGGTAAAAAAAACGACGGCAGGGGTTAGCTTATCACTAAAACAACATGAAATGTACCTTATTTTTAACCATCTCGACTTTGCAGGCGTCTGAGCTGCCACACGACTGAGGAGACGGTTGGCGACTGCCTGCAGCAGAGCGGCAGACACCCGAGTCATCTTCTGCTGAGCCCTCATCTTCTCCCTCTGAGCTCTCCTCCTTGATGCTCTCCAGCGTGTGCCGCCGTTCCTCCAGAGAGTCACCCCGCAGGGAGTCACCCCCCAGGGCACTGTTTAGAGTGTCCATCACTTCCTGAAGCACTGAAAGGTCTTGGCTTGAGGAAACAGTCTTGAGAACCTGCAGCAGTTGCAGCTGGATATTTGGAGCATCAGACTGCTGTGTCTTTTCACTGTCTTTCGCTTCCTGCAGTGTCCGTTCTGAGTTTTCTGTTTCTTTGTTGTTAAATCTGAGGACGTTTTGTTTCAGCAAATCCACGAGAAGGTCTGGATGACTGCTCTCTAAAAGTCCATGAGGTGTGTCTTTCTTGTGAAAACCACCTTCGTCTAAAGGTTGTGGAGCATTCTGAACTACAGCGATAGCGCTTTCAGTGTCTTGAGTTTGTGCCTTTTGCGAATCACTGACATCAGTCCCCTTTGTAATAATTTCCTCCTCTACATCTACATGTGCCCATACAGCATTAGAAAACACTGATGGAGCTGAAGAGGAAGCATCAGATGTAACACAGCTGTCTGACAGGTAATCTGTATCTACCTGGGGATGCTCAGAAGAACACACATCTAACCTTTTTTCCTCTGGTAGAATATCCAATCCTAACCCTACTCCCATTATAGCTTCAGACTGTCCTAAGTTAAGTTCTGACGCATTTCCACAAATACCTGCATTTTCTTTATCACTTGTCTCTCCTGTCTGTGCATTTCTCGACACAGAGATCTGTTCCATGTCAATGTCTGTGAAAATGTCCTCATGTTGCCTCTCTGGGGAAAGACTGCCTGTGCTTAACTCAACATCTTCTGCATCACTGTGCTGTGAACCTGATAAATCTTCATCAGCCAGTCCTGTTTCAAGAGAAACTCTGGTGCCAGTTGGAGTGTAATGCTCTGAATCTTCAGCATCAAAACACTTAAGATTGATAGCATTTGCTGCGGTGACTTCATCGGAAACAACGGGTGACTGTGGAGATCTCTCCCCGACAAGCACACTCTGACCAGTTTGAGAGCAGCTGGGCTCAGATCCAACACTAAAATCGCTTTCTGAACGAAATGCTGCTTGCTGATGTAATGTGATTCTGTTGCCATCTTCTGTGATGTTGTAGTCATAGTTACCATTACCCCTTGACTTTGAGATGACTGCACTTTCAACCAAATCTCTGGGCGGTGAGTAATCTATACTTGGAGTTGGCTCGCCGTCCGAAGGTGACTGAACTGCGCTTGTGTCATTCTCCGTTCTACTTTCCTCAGACAACACATTGCAGTGTGATGAAGACGTGCATAATACACTCTCGCTAACTGTCGGATTTTCCACCTGGGCATCATATCCCGCAATGAAAAAAACATTATCAATGGGTGAGCTGTCCAAGCTAGAGTGATCAATAGAAGTGGCATATTGAGTCTGGCTTTCTGGATCAGTGCTGGTCTCTTCAGTTCTGTCACACAGACTAGATGGACGTGACTGGGTAGTTGGAGCAGCGTTTTCTATCACAACAGCCGTATCTGTCGGTTGGTTATTGATTACACCCTGTGAGTCACTGTCTTCAGCTGGTAAAGGCGATTTGTCAAAGTGATGAATACACTCTGCAGAAACCTGACTCCATGAGGCGGGTGAGATCATCAGAGACTCGTGACCACTAACTGAGAGAGGGGAATGATAGAGATAATTACTCAGCTCTCCTACATTTCCTGTTGTCTCACAATCTACCTCTGCACCTCCTTTTTCACTCTCTATCTCTTTGTTATCAGCCTCGTAATTAGTCAGATCAAGCATCATGACAGCAACCTTCCTCTCAGTCTGCGTGTTTCCAGCTTCATTATCATTATTTAAATGCGGATTATGATCATCAGGGACGGAGTGAGCGCAGTTTTCCTCTGTGTAACTGCTGTCTTCCTCAGGGTATAAGTCAACACAGTCATCTTTAACTAATCCAGACTCACTGACACTAACGGTGCAACCAGACCTCAACAGGCTCTGCTGTTCCATTTTATGAAGAGCAGTATTTGAGGATATGGATCCATCTGACACTGGCTGTTTTAAAACAAACACTGTGTCATTCTCATCTCCTACATCACTTCCTTTTTCATCTGACTGTAGGTCAAGCAGTTTCAAAACTGTCGTCTGGTCAACTAGGCCCTGACTGAGAGCTGCCTCCAGGTCATAACGCCTCCCAGAGGTGACATCTAAAATGTCTCCTTCCTCCATTTGTGCTTTCAGGAGATGAGTAGCATAGTCTTGCTCTTTGTCAACTAACACGTCCTGAGAGCATAAAAACTCATCTTGGATAATATCCGTACCTTCTGATTCACTACAAAGTGGCTCAGCATTTAAGTATGGTAGTGTCTGACGGCACGATTCTACTAAACCCTCAGAGTCAAATATCCTTGACGGTGAGCCAACATTTGTTCTGTTTACAAAGCATAAAGTTTGAAGAACTGAGGTCCCTGGAATATCAAGACCTTCACTGTCAGCACCTCCATCATCAATTTGGAAACTATTTCCACAATCTGGAAATTGATCTGACTTGGTCCAATTTGTGTTGTTTTGACACACGGTTTCCTCCGCTACACCAGGCTCTATGGTATCCATGTCAATGTCATCATCATCTACTAACAATTCCTGTTTAAGAGCCTCTTTATCTGTGTATGTTTTTTTATCGAAGCTAATTCTTCCATTGACTGAGGAAACAAAATCACGAGGATCAAATGTGTGTTGTGTGTTTTTAATGAACTCTTCCGTTTCCTCATTTATGTGCAGCGGTATCTCTAAATCTACCTGTTCTGGAAGGTCACCAACATTTAAAGTCAGAGAAGTTACATTTTTCTCAGTGTTTTCAGAAAATATTGAATCATCAAGAAAAATTTCAACCATTTTACTCAGCTGTCTATCGAGTATTAGGACCCGCTGCCCGGATTCGGGATCTATGTAACTGTTCAACATTAGGTAGGAGATGAATAGCTGCTTTGCCTCTGTTTGAGTAGGGATGTTATCAACTTTTAAGCAATCTGCAGCATGATAGCATCCATCAACCGTGAGTTTTCTGTACATAAGCCAAGATGAAAACTTTTCATTAAGGTGATCAACATCAGGAAACACATCAGGAATCCCTATAGATTTTAAAACCTCTGCTGTATGAATGTCAATGAAACCATTCTGAATGGCGGCGGTGATGTCGACCACCTCTGAATTTTCTGGAATGTAAAAAGCTGCTATTTTCTCCCGATTACTTAACAGTGTGCTGGTAAATGCATCAGTGGTGATTTGTTGGTCATACTGGAATGAGGTAGACATGGTTTGGATTTCCCCAGAAGAAGGCAACACGAGTCCCATAAACTGCTGCTGATTTTCAAGCACAATGAGTGTGCTGCTAGAGCTCATCAAATCACACTGAACGGCTGCATCCACTTTTAGCCCATCACCCATACCATCCTCAGACATGGTCTCCTGATCACTTACACCATCACAAAAAGACCTCAAAGTGTTAAAATCCCTCCCTGAAGTCAGTGATTTATTTCTGCTGAGGCACTTCGATATCAGTCTATTGACCTCACAAGGTTCAACCTCCTGCACAGGCTCTAAGAGTGGCACATCTTCAGCAGCTCTGGGATTCATTATATCCGGACAGGTCTTTTGCCTCTGCAGAATTTCTACATAGACAGAAGCAGGTATCAAACCACACTGAAAAGCCCTCTCCAGGGTCAGTGTGTCCCCCGTGTAGCACACCTCCAATCCATCACTAACTTCCTTCACCTCTATCATCTTGATGATCGGGTCTTCACACGTGGCCCCTTCCCTAGCTGCTGCTATGTCAGAGAGCGACACAGAAGAAACATGTGAACTATGTATGCACTTGCTTGCTTCGTTGAACTTTGGCAAGTGGTTCAGGGTGGATTTATAAACGAGATCTTGTTTGAAAGCATCGTCCGGGTCTAAACAGACATGCGGTTCAGACTGAAATAGGTTGGAGTTTACCGGTTGGGCCTCTGGGAGGGTGACCCCAGTTATCCGATTGATCGGGCCACTCATGGATCTGGTCCCAAACCCTGCATCACTGGGTTTTAAATCCTAAAGAAATTGAAAATTTAACAAATTACAGAACTGCTTTCAGAATCAAAATCTGTATTATCTATTATGAGTCAAACTTGCAATTAAAGTATTCAAAAGCAAGACAAAATGTATACTCACCACCAGAAAAATATGGGCATGTTAAAACACCATGTGCACAAGTGCAAGACTGCATCAGGGTTGCAACAGGAGAGCAATGGATAATATATTTAAAGCTATCATGCATCTGGGTATGCAGTATCCAGCATATTGCAAAAAGAGGGTAGTTAGTCACATCACATACTGTAGGTAAAGGGTCATATCTGTTATCCTGTTGACTTCTTAGGTCAAGCACATTAATAAAGGTGAAATGTCAGACCAAAGCCGGGCGCAACTAAGCATGTTCACAGCATACTCAGATTTTTTGGGCTTCAATTGAAGAAATCTTATTTTCTGTTCCTAATGTAAGAGAATAAAAAGAGAGAAAGATGCAAAAGACAACTGCTCACACTGTACTAGGGAGAAGAGGAAGGTTAGTCATGCAGCTGAACATCAGGTGGCATTGATTTCTAACCCATTATAAGACACACATCCAAACCACTTAATAGAAGAAACAGCCTTGTGTCCAACCTCTTCTGCAGAGGTTGTCTGATCTGAACAATGTTGGGAAAGTTCACTGTAGGCCTGATTGAGCGCCTTCAGCTGCTCCTGGGCCTTTTCTCTTTCCTCTTCAGTCATTCTGTAAAACAAAACACAAAGAGTGAGGCTGAGACTGTAAACAGTGGACTAAGTATTATGCATGTGTATCACAGTCACTCGACCTACTTGTCACTGTGTTTGATCAGCATCATCTGTGTGGCCCTTAGTGCTTCTGCAATTTGTTCCTTCTTAGTGACCATTTCCTCGACTGACACCTAGAACATCAAACAGTGGCGTGTTAATACTGTATATGCAGTACAATGGCTCCTCTTTACTTTTGTATGACTACTCTTTTCAAAAAATATTGTAGTCACCAATATGGTGATCCTAGGGACACAAAGCACACAATGAATTACATTTTTCAATTCTTATATAAAAATAATAATTAATGAATGAAGACATACTGTACACCCCCAGTGACTAGATTAAATATTAACCCCTGCACAAAATAATGCAATTCAATTGAACAGCTATGCAATAAATATGAACTTTGTTAAATTTAAAATCTTCAGAATGTGTCAAAAATGACACATTTTCGAGGTCATTTTGTTTTGGTGGGACAGAATATCAGTAACTGTTTCTTAGTAATTGTTTCATCCCTTGACAAACTAAAATAAAAAATAAAACAGGAAGTCCAAAGCTGTCATTATTACATTGTAATTGTATTTATATTTTTGTGTACATGATGTACAATGTACAAAAAATCTAAATAATAAAATATCTTTTTTTTCATTAAATATAAAGACATATTTTCATGTACTAAAATCCTAAAACCAATTAATAGTAAGAATCAAACATTTCATTAATATTACTACATTTTACATTACTGCAATGCTAGTCAAATAATGAATCCATCTATTCTATTTCTATTCTATTATATGGATAGAATGAATTCTGTCAAACCATCAAAGACAACCCATCTCTTCAGGATCACCAAACTAATAAAGTACACACAAGGGGAATTTCTAATTTCTTTTTTAAATTTCACTTGAATAATGTCAGCTTTGGATCGTGTGTATAATGCATTTTTTCCTGTAACACAGGAATAAAACTCTGAAAGGTGTTTATATATTTCAATATCCTGTTGGACTGATATCATTTATTAGTCACTGAGGTTGTTCTGAAATGTGAGTGCTTGTGCAACATTTGTTGTTATTGAATCAGTTGGGGTTGATTGAAATAATCAAATATATGAGGAAATCCATAATATTAGCCATCCTTTTGTGTACAGAGGATATGATAAAGTAATTACAACCACTACCTATAGTGTAAAACATATGGATTACATGAATCAGAAAGTAAACAGTGTGTTTTTATTTGAAATCATACACTGACAGCAAAAAAGGCTGAAATATCATTTTGATTAGAAAAATACTCCATACCCCATTAAACTAAAGCATTCTCTCATGTACAACAAATATGTGGCAGGATATTAAAAAAGGACACGCCAGAAAACACCAAAAACAATACACATTATTTACCTGGGGCTTACTAGAAGCATCTGTGTTGGCATTGCTATCTTTCAAGGCATTTCCATCATTGTTCTGGGTCTGTTTCACATTGGACATCCAGTGCAATAGTTTGCTAACTTTATCACCATGCTCTCTCTTCTCCTCATCAACAGATCTCTACAATTGAAACAGATTGGTTTTTGATAAGATTGTTAACTTTGTTAGAAAAGTCAAAAAAACACTAGAGAAGGGAATCCTAAAAGGGAGGGGCATTGTCGAAATACATGCATAGTCAGACTAAAAACACCAAAGCTTAAGAACCATTGTCAGTAGTATCAACCACTGTATTTAAATATGTGTGTAAACCAAAAATAGAACATTCAACAGTGAAGTCATGCTAACTTCACAGTCAAACACAAAGGAAACCATATTTGCAACTTTTGCATACTGCTTTTATGCAATGGACAAGCATATATTTACAAATGTTTATTACTTATACGCCCAAACATAATGAAATGTTGATTTGGCTCCAAAACCATGAATTTTTGTAGCATCCAGTAACCTTAACCCCGTGTGGCAGTCATACACACTTCTTTCAAGTGCCTCCCTGAACGTTATTCTTCTCTTGGTCTTTGGACAGGTGAGGCTTTTAGTGTGGAACTTCTCATCTTTGAGTACAGCGGCTGTAACTTTGTCAACCAGGCCACTCTGAATGACTTCTTCAAGTGAGACTCGATCACAAGTGTCAGAGTTTATCAATCCTCCAGTCAGGAGCTGGAATTCAATACAGCGAAAACCGGCATCCTTTGGGATGAGATTTTCCTGAACAGCCTGGGTGATGGACAAAGTCTTTAAAGTCTTGGGGTGAACAATGCCATTAAACGCCTGCTCAAACTGTTGGAGCTGCTGATTCAATGCCTCATCTAAAAGACCTCTTTTGAGAGCCTCCATGAGAGTAACTCTCTCCCCTGAAGAGGGGTCACAAATACCTCCAGTGCAGGCCTGGGCCTCCAACAGCCTTAAAGCAGTGGCTCTATCAGTAAAGCCCTGTTGAAAACCCTGAAGAACTGACAGCCTCTTCCTCTGAGTGATGTCCCAGAGACCAGCAATGGGGCTGTTAACATCTTCCACAACAACCATTCTTGAAAATATGATATCCGCAATCTCATAGATGCTAAGAAGCCCAATGCGATAGTTTTCAATCTCAGATATTTCAAGAAACCTCTGACTTAGAGCGGACTCTAGACAAAGTTGTCGGCCACTTTTGACATCAGTTATTATGTGAAGTGGGCTTCCATTTTGGTCAACTACGGACTTTTCCTGCCATTCACTTTCCTGCTGTGACAGAAACAGATACGTCCTCTTGTCAATGTGTCTCCCCTTGAATGCTTCGTAAGCGGACATTTCAATGCCGCAGCTGGTGCTGACAACAGACACTCTATGAGAACTCGTGGGAGAGGTGTTTGTTAGATGTTTCTCACCAAACGGGAAGAGAAACACACCACCATCGGTGTCATAAAGGCATGTCTTCAGTATTTCAGAGTAGTATGCTTTCTGTCCACTGTCAGGGTTGTGGAAACCTTTGGGGTTACTGACTGGATCATACAGACTCTGTAGAGTCTCCTTGTTTAAAAGACCCTGATCAACAGCAATGCTAGCCAGCACCCTGACACCAATCTCTGGGTTGATCAGTCCTCCAGTAGCTACCTGGACCTCAAGGATCTTCTTGCCTTTGTATCTATCGAGAATCCTTTCCTCCATTGCCTGAAACACAGACAGCTTTTTGCCAGCATGGATGTAGCCACTAACAGCTTTCTGAGCCTCCATCAGTTTATCTTTCAGCCCTGTCTCTATAATACCTCTCTCTAAAGCCTCAACAACTGAGTGTGTTTGCCCTGTGGCCAGATCTGTGAGGCTTCCTGTTGCAGCCTGAGCCTCCAGGAACTCAAGAGCGTACGTCTTTGCTAAGAAGCCCTTCTCAGCAGCTTCTATGAAGGATATCTTTTTCTTACTTGACTCCACATAAACTCCAGCAATAGTAGTTGGTTTAACAGTGTACTTAGCGAGCGATGCTTGCACTTCTTCCATTGTGATGAGACCCATCTCAAACCTACGCAATACCTCTTCATCCAAGAGTTTAAACTTGATTAAGTTTTGAATACTTGGGCTGCCTTTGAGTTCTGGGAGCTTTTGGGAAGTTGAATATATCACACTCAGTTTCTCCTCACTGTCTGATGTGTTTACACTTTTGCACGTTTCTTTGATCTGATACATTCTTGTCTTAGTGATGCTATGTGTTTCATTTGGGCATTTGTCTGTTAGTCCACACAGAGCCATGTATCCATGTGTTGTCACAGTCGTGGGCTCATCAGGCTTGATTTGGCTGATGTAGGTCACATCTTGCGTGCTGTGTTTTTGTGGGAGAGTCGGAGTTTGATAAGTAGAGCGATTTAAGGTTTTCTTTGTTGGTGAATCATAAAGGCTTTGGCTGTGAGTGACTTCCAATTTATCTTGTTTGACTTGTGTCAGTCCTTCAAGAATATTTTCTTTCTCCATTGTTGCCATCTGAGAATGTAGTGACATTGGAAGAACGTTTAAGTTACAGAGGACTACAGTTCACTGTTACAGATAACTACAATTGCTTAATAAATATTGTAATAAATAGCAAAAAATAAACAATTCGTGGAACTGTATTACATTTAAATATTCTTATATCTATCATATTGTGCTGCAGTATTGCTAAACTAACTTCATCCATACCTCTGAGG